>NC_139769.1:2391896-2759396 GCF_965231275.1 Zosterops lateralis
AAATACAAATAATCCACCCAGTCCACATGCTGGATAAGCAAATAAAACCCCTAATGGGATTATTTTTTTTTTATTTTTGAACAGAGATTCACATTATGCCCATATTCTTTGTGATCCCTTCAAAGGGCAGCACTGCCAGAGCAGGAAAAAACCACAGGAACTGCTGATATTCTTCTCTCCTTTTTTTTTTTTTTTTCCTTTTTTTTTTTTTTTTTTTAAGCATCTAAATATTTTAACAAACAGCTGAGGATTCTGTGCTCAAAAAGGAAAAAAAAAAAAAAAAAAAAAAAAAAAGAAAAAAGAAAAAAAAAAAAGGGACAGTGAAGTCCATCTTGTTTCCAGGTTAATTTGGGTTCCTGTGGTTGGTTTCCACATTATTAAAGCCACCCGAGTGATCTCTGCTGCCACTGCCCGAGCCGCTGTGACAATCTGCGGGGAAACCGTGGGGCTGGCGGCTCAATGGCTGTGACTTTACCAGCATCGCTCTGGGCCCGGAATCAATTCTCTCTGTTTACAGACCATTTCACAGCCCTTTACCTGCAACATCACTTGTGTCAGTCCCATAAATACTTTGGTGTATATAATGCTTGAATTAGCATAATGGTTCAGGCACAGAGCTTTAAGCACAAAGAAGGACATGTCAACATGTTCTCTTCACTTAAGCAATTAAGAGCCATTATGCTGCTTCAGTGGAAATATCATCAAGGTTAAAGACAATCCCAAACACCCCTCTAACCTTTTTATTCTAAGTCTAATAAATGAGGCATAGAAATTGAAATGTTAGTAAACAGTGCTACTTGCAAGCTCTTTTTGGATCGTGTTTAATCAGAGCTCTCATTCGCCGGCTCGTGGAGTGCGAGGGGCAGGAGGCGTAAGGATAATTCGAATTATTCACCCTTTTGGAAAAGCCCATCTCTGTAGAGATTCGTTTCGTGCCTTATGGTAAGGTCTGGGTGAGCTGATGTGGCAGGGTTAAAAAAAATAAAATTAAAAAATAATAATTATATATATATATTTATAGGTTAAAAATATAGATATTTTATATTATAGGTAAAGGCAATGGAGACTGGCTCACACAGAAAAATTCTTGACAAATTCTCTGTGTGTGTGTATCCAAGTGCACTCTGGCTTGTTGGGGTTTTTTAATGTTTACTTCAGCCTTTGTATTTTTCTCTCTATGTTACTTAGGAAAACGAGCCAGTGGAAATTTGTTATGATAATGGTTTTATTTTTCTTTTAAGATGGCAGCATTCAGCCAAGGCCAGAACAGCTGCTCCTGCGTGATTGTGGTGAGATGCAGCCTGGAGGATCCTGGGCACTGAATTTTCAGGGCTTGATTTTGGGGGTGTGGGCTGGTTTGTTTGCTCTGAATCCATTCCTAATGCTCAGTCCCTTGATTCCGAAGGCTTTGAAAAGTCTTAGGAAAAACTGGGAGAGAAATTGAGCATCTGGAGCGGAGAGAAAGAAAGAAACCCTTGGTAGGGAAAGGCCCAAAATAGAGAGTAGAACCCAACAGCACTCCAAGAACTGGGTCTGTTTACCACACACCCTCCTGAGGCAAATCCTTCTTTTCCTGCACTATTTGGAGTATTTCATGTTTGGGAAACACTTGAGCTCTGTTGTAGGTCCACATAAATGCTGAAGATGATACAACTTTCTTTTATTAATGCTTTGATGAATTTTTAATTTTTTTATTAATGCTTTTATTAAAATTTTAACTAATGTTTGAGTCACTTCCCCAAACCTTGTGGAAGGAGAGAGTGGGTGGGCAGTGTGGGGTGTCTGAAGGCTGGAACAATTGGGTGGCAAAGCACATGTGGTGGATAAAATCCAGGAGTTTTGGGCATCCATTGCAGAAGGTGCTGTCCAACAATTCCATGCTCCCTGTTTGCTGCTCTCTCAGCTCTTCAGTCTTGAGTTTTCCTATCAGGAATCTCTTGAGATCCCAGACATCTTGAGGCTACAGTGCTGGGTGCTCACAGGACTCCTGGTGGCAGCTCCTTCCTGTCCCCTGGGGAAAGGGACAACAACCCTGAGCCATCCACCTGGGCATTTCCAGTGGCTGCCACACTTTGCAGTGTCCTCTGCAGTCTTAGAGCTTTTTTCCCCTCTTTTTTAAATAGTTTTCCAGTTTGAATCACTGATTTCATGTTCCAAGAACTTCACCATTCCCCAGACTTGCTGAATTTTGGTGTGGATCATCTCATCCCTCCTGCACCTCAACTGCTGCCACTCTGGGCTGGGAAATGGCTGTTTCACTTCAGCAAAGGTTCAAACAAAGCTCAGCTTCATTTCAATACCATCAGCTTGAGCTGCAGACCCAGAATCTGCCTGACAGGGGGGGAATTGTTCTTATTTCATGCTCCCTCCTCAGGAGCACCCTGAGAAATTGCCAAATTCCAACAGCGGTTTCCTCAGAATCAGGCAGGGTTGAAATTGTTTGGTTCCCTTTTAAGGACACCCAGCCATGGTAATTTTGTAATTGAGCCATTTTGTTCTGCTCTCCATCAGCTTCCAAAGGAAGCACAAATTGCAGAGGTTACAGTTAAAAACCTGACAATAATAAATAAACATTTACAGCCTGATTTGATCTGCTCTCACCACGCTGCAATAACTTCCTCTGAAGGTTGGTTTGAGATCCACGGCGGTGCCTGGAGGCTGAGAACTTGATTTTGTTCTTCTCACACGTCCTGAGCTCTGCAATCTCTCCTGGATGTCAGAGGCTGCTTGGCAGCTTCTCTTGGCTGCCCATGAGTGTCCTCCCCATCCTTCAGGTGAGGGAACCACTGAGCATGGCCAGGCTGTGCTGAGGCACCAGTGGTGCCCATCCATCCATGATTCACAAATAAATGGCTGGAGAAAACGCTGAAGATTCCTCATTCCATGTGCACAGAAGCACCAGGATTTCTGTTCCACGTCCAGCTCTCCTGAGACAAGCCATGTTCCTGCCCATGCAGTGATGTCCCAAGGGTTGCTCCCCTGTTTCCTGACAAAACCAGCCTGGAGGAGAGGCATTGGTGGAGTGTGGAGCTTGGATGGGAGAACCCTGCAGAGGTGAGCTGTAGGAAGGGACACTGTGCCCTCAGGACATCAGGCACTCATTCATTCCCTGCTTCCTACAGCACCTTCCAAACCCGCAGATCCTTAAGAGTCCCTTTCCTCTTCTATGTTTAGAGCTACAAAGATTGTTTTTGGTATATAGCAACACTTTAGCACCTTTTGAAGATCTCAGAGCAGATATTAATTAAGCTCCCGAGCACCTGTGGGAAGGGAGTAAACAGCCCGATTGCCACTTTATGGCAAGGAAATGACTGGCCAAGGTCATCCAGCCAGGCACAGGCGGGAGCTGCACGCAGCCATAAAACAAGAATTACACAGCTGCCTTTCCTCCAAAGAAAGATGCCCCAAAATAAGAGCTCACCTGAACTTTTGCTCAGATTTGGGGGGAAAAATGTGCAAAGCCAAAAGATTTTTTTTTCCAGCTACATCACAAAGCCTCTGGGTCTGATCGCTCTCACTCCAGCTGAGACAGGAGCTGTGCTTGAGGAATGAATGCAGGAGAAATTGTATTCCTGGGAAGAGGCTTGGATAGGTCATTTTATTTCATTCTTTCAGCCTGATTTCCTAAGCACATGAACACATGCAGATAATGATAATTCTGATGTGTTTGCTGTAGCTAAGCCTCAGCCTCATTTACCTCTCCCTTTGCTAGAACCAAAACCCCTTGGTGGAAATAAGAACCAGAGCAGCTTCTGCAGCACTGTGGGAGCTGTTTCTTCCCTTGCCTCGGGCTGGGAGCAGCTCAGTGCTCACTTTGCAGGGTGGAAATTGAGAAGGAGAAACAGAACCCAGAATACATTTTGAAAAACTCAGCAGATCAACATGTACTCTTTAAAGCTTTATAACAGCACTTGTAACAGAGATCACCTCTCCACCTCTCTGATCCTAAATACCTGCTCTAAATTCATCACCTCTTCACCTCCCCGAGCCTGAATTCCTGCTGCAGACTCCCCACCTTCATGGGCCCACCACAAAAAGCCATCCCACCCTGAAACAGAGAGCAGGCAGAGCCAGCACCATCCTCATCATTTTATCTCTCTCATTTGTCATTCCAACAGCCCTGTCCACTCTCACCCTATAAAAGAATTTATAATTGAAATCATGCTCGTGTGTTTTGAGGCAAGAGCGACTCTGTGATGGTTTTGCTTTATCCAGGCTGTAACAAAAGCTGCCACAGATGCTTGTGCCGCTTTTTTTTTCCCTGCACAAAGAAATAAAGCACAGTTGCACAAATGACATGTATGTCAATCTTTAGGTCACAATGCTTCCTGCAGTTGTATCCCAAGTAGGAGACATCAAGCTAAAGGCATTTAAGAATTAACAATCTGTACCCGAGACAGGAAATGGAGTTTATAAAACAGGTGGATGAAGACCAGTATTCACTTGCATCACATTAAAGCAAATCCATTTATATTTTATTTCCTATATACTGACTCGAATGTGCATTTTTAACCATAATCAGGCTCTGCAGCTCCTGGAGGATGTGGGATATTTGCAGGTGGATTGCTTGGGCCTGGGAGAACTTCAAGGCCAGGTTGGACAGGGTTTGGAGCAACCTTGGAAAGAGGAAGGTCCCAACCCAAACCAGTCTGGAATTCTGTGACCTTCCCTGTAACAAATGACCTGTGACAGGAGAAGAAGGAGAAAACTCCAGAAAACTCTGTAGGGATCCTCAATTCTCCCAGATGAGGGTTTGGCTTTTCCACCCTGAATCCACAGGATTCTTTTGCAACGCCATAAGTTCTGCTCAAACCCAGGGAAAAGTTCACACCTGGTGCTCCAGGCAGCTCCAGCTCTCCAGATTTCTGTGCAAGTCCTCCCTTCCCTGAGCACTGCTATCCTGGGTGCACATTAACCATGATTGAAACAACACCCATTGGAAGTCTTAAAACCTTAACCACCAGTTTTACTTCTAAAATAAAGTAAACTGCCAAAAGTTCTGATAAAAGTGACAATTTATATTTTTTAAGTAGTACGTCCGGAATTTTCCTATAGCTGTAGACAAAGGAATTCTTACCCAGATAAGTAGAAGAGCACCAATAAATTTAAGGTAGCTTATGCAAGTTAGGCACTAATGAATGTCATCTTCTGTTTTGTCATGAAAAAAGATCTTTCTGCTGCTAAAGGAGACTGATTTAGATTATGAATAGCTGTAGTGATTTGCAAAAATGGCTCCAGAGAGATAGACTGAGATTCCATATACTCATGGCACTTGAGGTTTCTGCCCTTTTTGTTGAAAATTAATTTGTCCTGTGGGTTATTGGATTCTAGCTCAGCCAATGTATATTGCTCAGTCATCACAAATTTACTTAAAATTTAGTGTAGCTGAAGTTCATTCAACAAGACAAAAGTCCACAGCTGAAAGCTTCTAAAAATCTTTTTAAAAAACCAGGTGATGGTGTAATTGAAAGTGCTGGGATGAAGGAGATTCACAGAATGTTTTGCAGGTATCAATATCTGGTTTATTATATCAGAGAGACTCTTCAGTTTCCTCTCTGGAGGATGAAAACAAAAGGATGGTTCCTGTACCCTTGGTGGGTTTGTCCCATCCTCAAACCCTAAACTTACACTCCTAAAATGAGAAGTGCCTGGTACCATTTTCTATAGCTTCTTCTACTATTTCTTTAATTTGACACATATTCTTTTTTATGGAACAGAGAAAGAAACTCTGCCTATAAAATGTCAAATGCCTCCTCTTACATACCATTTTTTTTTTCCTTCCCTTTCCTTTCTTTTCCCCCTTTCTTTCCTTTGTTTGCCTTTGATGTATGAGAAGAAATTTCATTCATGGTCTTGGAATGCCCATCTGAGTGTTCACTTTTTAGCTTAAACATTGCCTTTGCTTGTAAATTTGATGTCCCAAAGAAAAACAGGTTCAGGTTTAAAAAAAAAATAACCTAACTCTGCTCAAATGAGTAATCTTGTTTAAATTAAAAGGCTGTAACTAATTTGATTGATGGGTCAAAGTCCTCTCGTAACCACACGTTGGTGAATTGGATTTGGAATCCCCACCAAGAGGGGCTGGGGAAGGTTTTCAGACACAAACAGGGGGAACTGGGTGCAAACACCAACGTGGGCAAGGAGGGGTGATCAAAGAATAAGCAGCTATTAAACATTCACAGCAGAGAGGTTTTTCATTACCTACAGAGGAATAAAAATCTTCTTGATGAGAAATAACTCTCCTTATTTTAAGCTCTATCAAAACCACTTTCAGGTCTCTTTGAAATGCTGGGGATTTTAAAAAAGAAAAATATGAAGGTAAATAGTGCTGGTGGCATATGGGGAAAGCTCATTTTGTGCACAATCACTGGTGATGGTACCCAAATACCGAGTCCATAAACACTTCATTTGTGTCCTGCCTACCAGGAATTACGCTTTACAAACGACCAACAAGAATTTAAAATTCAGTTTCAATTTGGTATTAAACACACTTCATAAACATCAGAGTAAAATAAGAGGAAATATGGGAAACAACAATTCTCGCAGTCCAGATCTTTGTTCAGGTGGCTATTTTTTTATATTTCCATTTTTTTTCCCCTGAATATAAGTGATCAAGTTTCAGCCGGGAGCCTCTCAGCTCTTTGCTTGATACACAATTGCAGGAAATGAGATACAGTGCCATAACCAAATCGCGACACAATGGACTGGAAATTTTAGATTAATAAACCTCTTTCGGAAGAGAACTAAATAACTTTTACAGTTTTATCTGTGGCTATTTGTTTCTTTGAAGATTTATGGCCCTTGCAACAGATCTGCATCTTATCTTTCACTCTTCAGATTACAGGAGGATGATTTTAAACAGGCTCTTGACTGGCAAGAACTGGAATTGCAGATGATCTTGCCTTAAAAAAAAAATGCTAAAAGTGAACTTGCAAATCAAATGAGAATATCATTAAACGTGTCAGAGGGGCCTGAGAGCAGAATCTGCATCCAGCTAAAGCAGATCTAATCTTTGTTGTGGCCACCCAGATCCTCGGGCAGCTCTTTAGCAGGCGGGATTTTAACGAGGAATTACAACTTTTCGTGCCGCCGCCGCTTTAATTGATTGACGCCCAAAGTTTAGAAACTCAAAGGCGAGGCGCTCTCACAAAGCTCCTTTAAGCGAGGCTTCTCCTTTGAAAGCGAAGCTCCTCGATTGAAAGTGGCAGCCCACATTTTTAGGTTTCAAGCAGCTCTGTCATTCCGGCAGGAATGTGTCTGCCACTTCACACGAAAGCTCGGCCTGAAAGACATGTACTTTGAATCAGAGAATCAATAGAACACTTAATGGACAATTAGGAGAACAGCTGTAGGACTGTCAAAGGCCCATCTGTACACAGCTCGGCTGGACAGGGCACGGAGCTCACACTCTGTGCCCCGGGGCACCGCTCCATCACCAGCCCCCTTTTCATTTCCCAGCCACCGCTAATGCACGATTCCTATTTCATTACAAATTTTAACACGTGTAGAAAATTATGGAAATTGCCCAAGCCATTTGTCAACTTATATCATGTGAATTGATCAATAAATTTCACCACTTTGTTGTTAATGTAGATAAATTTTGGCATTTAATTAAGCCGCACGTGGAAATGTGGCCACTTTTAATTTCGGCAGATGCTTCCCTTTTCATCTGTAATCCGGGGATACATTGGCAAATACAATTCAGTCGCTAAATATTTATAGACAACATGACAATTCCTGAAAGAGTTATCATCAATGATTTTGGTTCTGAAACAATTAGCATTGTTTGAGAGAGCTCATGTGGAAAGCTGAAATAAATCCTGAACAGCAGATCAAATTACGGCTACACAGGTACATTGAATGGATAAAGCACATAAATCCACACATGGAATAAACACAGGATTATCCCAGGAATATCCCTCTGTGCACAAACATGGAAATTCTGATCAGCCGAGGTACAAATTCCCACCTCCATAAATACTCGTGCACTACACAGAAAGTGTTTACAGATATCTCTGCATGAGACCCTCCAGTGATATTTATCCTTAATGGAGCAGCTTTGCAAATATATAATGGGAGGGATTGATCTGGGGATGTAACACCACGGAAAGAAACGTTTCATACACAAACACTTTATGTAGGAGAAGTAAGAGCTGACAAAAACATTGCTGCTTGTAACAATAAATGCATTTAACTCCTTTTAAAATACCGAATAAATTTCCAACCCGTGATAATCAGGGATCAGCCTTTAAACTCCCCGATATTTTTTAAGCACACACAGATTTGGCCAGACAATAAGAAACATAAATGAACATTTTAGGCTTTCTATATGGCCTCAGGGAGGCCGAGATGAAATCCTGCCTCTGACAGCCAGAGGCCCCAGACACAGCACTCAGCAGCCAGGCTTGACATGATGAACTGCTGAGGCTCCTCTCAGAGCCAGGGGGGTTTGCCTGGTGCTGCTGCTGCTGCCGGGGCCTCTGGGGCAGGAAAAGCCTTCAAATCCCATTGCTGGGGCTGCTAAAATCCCCCTGACCAAGCAGCTCCTGCCCTGACCTGCAGCTTTTGGCTAAAGGACTTGTTCAGCATTTAGGTCGTGCAGGATGAACTTGTGCAAGGAGAAACCTGACAGGGGAATCAGTGGTGCTCACACACTCCTGGTCCTCAGCAAAGAATTTCAGAGCAGGCAGGTTCAGCATCTCCCCACAGCCCTGTCCTCCAGGCAGCACAAGCAGCACCTCACAAAAGGTAAAAGTCCTTTTGCTTGACTCCTTTGTGCACTTCTCTGTTTTCACTGCTGGGCAAAATCATCCAACTTGGTAAGAAAAAAAGAAGAGACCACTCAGACACACCAATCATTTTTTAAAGTGGAGTCTCTGGGTTTGTGGATTTGTCACCACTGCAGAATGTTTTATTTCCAGGTTTTCACAGAGAGTGGTCAGCAGATTCCCTGAAATTGCTGGGAGTGTGGGGAAGAGGATGGGAATCCTGTTCCAACCCTCACTGGCCTGAAGCCCAGGGCTTGCAATTCCCACAGAGAGAACAGGGAATGCACTGGCAGGAACTGGGGAGCATTTGAACCACAGGGACAGCACAGAATCTGCTCCATAAATACAGAACATTCTAACCAAATCTTGAGTCACTGAAATTATCTCATTAGCCTTTCCTCTTGAACAGAAAGCTTTGTCTCAGCTTACCAAGGCTTTTTTTAATTTCTTTTTTTTTTGCATTTCACAGCATTGGCATTTACTCTTCCTGGACTGGATCAGCATGAGTTCATCAGAACATGCCCAGGATTCCTGTTCCTGATGGCGCCATGACGCAGAATCTCCTCTTGCAGAGAAGGAGCCCTGCTGGAGAAGGCTTCACACCCAGGCTGTCCCTGCAGCTCCTGGCAGTGCCACCACCCCACCTGCACAGGTACCTCAAAACACAGAGCAGGGGATGATCCCAGGGATGGATGATCCCAGGGATGGATGATCCCAGGGATGGGCAGGGGACTCCACAGCTGCATCCCACAAGCTGTGATTTGTGCCTGACATGGAATTAGAACAACTTTGGAAACACAGGGAGCTTAAAGGCCTCAAAAAATCTGTCCCCTGCTGCAATGAAATGTCTTGTGGGTCAGTGGTGGTCCCTGTGCTGAGCTGTTTGACACTCACCCTCTCTCTGTAGCAGAGTGAGAAGGACCCATCACACCCTGTGGCACAGCACCAAACCCTTGAATCCCAACCTGGCACTGACAGATCCATCCTGGAATTTGGCCTGGCTGTAAATTCTTCATGGGTGAGGTGAAAAATGATTGACAACTTGAGGCAGTGCTTGTTCCTGTGAGGAATATTTGCTTCACTTTTCATGGTAAAGACTCAGACTCTGGATAGAAGAGGATCACACTACAGTAAGCAACAAAAAAGTCTATTAAACAATCTTTGTTTTTTAAACAAATCTCAATAACAACAAAGCCATTTGTCTGTTTCACCAGCAGAGCATTTTTGTGGGAGATTCCTATTTATCTGATTTATTAGAAATGCTCCATTGAGACAGAAAGCATTTTTCTAATAAACCAAGAGGTTAGCACTATTGTTTTCAGTACAGCTGACCCTTGGATTTGCTGTAAAACCAGAATCATTAGAAATGCTCCATGGGTTATATTGGAGCATTTCTAATGAAACAGAGGGTCAGCTCTATTGAAATAATGTAAAATCTCTAGATTCATGAGAAAAACTCTACTGAAATGCATGGACCATTTCTAATAAATCCAGATTTTAGTGGAGCTCAACCCTGAATCCATTAAAACCTGATGAAAAAACAGTTACTGAGCATGCACCTGAAGTTCTTTATTCTGTGTTAATCTCTCATTTATTCTAAAATGCTTTGTAAAAATAGCAAAAGGCATCAGTGAAAATTTGTTATTTAAAGTCAGACATTTCCTCCCCTTCCAAGGAGCAGAGAGTCACTGCTGCCAGCAGGAACAGGGAGATGGAATCCCATAAGCTGCGCTCCAGAAGCTCCCAGGAACAGGGATGAGCACCTCACCACAACTTGTCCCTCTTCAGGCACATTCCCAATGTAGCAGAGCACAAAAGGACCCATCCCAGGCCATCCCCACAGATGGAATGAGTGCTGGGAGAGTTGCAGAGCTCAGAGAGGAGCTGCTTGTGGAGAGCTCTCAGGAATCTCAGCCATTTCCCAGTGTGGAATTGCAGGAGGATCATGGTTTTCTCACAGCCACCCAGCAAAGGGCTGGAGCATGGCTGTGTTAATTCCCAGGGGATCTTTTCCTGCATTCCGGGAGCCTGAAGTGTCTTTACTAAGAGTTGTAAAGGACCTCTGCCTTCAGGAAGGGGAGTCATAAATAAAAGCCTTGTTAGGAAATCCAGGTGTGGTGCACTTTGGCCACAAAGTGGGATGAATCCCCAGGCACCTTGAATCTTCCACAGTCTGCAGGTAGGATTCCTGCTGGAGAGATTCCATTCCTGGTACATAAAGAGAAACCTCAGCCTGATTTCCCCTGCAAGTTGGATATTTATTCTCAATTTACAGTCACATGGTCAGCAATAGAATGAGATTTTTAAATTTACCCCCAAACTTTTTGTACCATTTTTAGTGTACAACACTATTCAAAGCCTGGTGGACTTCCAGGTTTTATTTAAGGCAGATTAAGCTGCGGTAATCTTCTAAAGGTATGTCCTAAAGATGAGATGGTTTGAGCTTAGTGCAGTTTCAAATCACACACCCATGGCAGGTGACATCTTCAACCTGTGTGTCCACTCCCCAAAACTGATAATTTGATAACTGCCTGAAAACTGGGGCCAAGAGTAAGAAAAATTAGGTATTAATTGCAGCATGTTATGAGCCAGGACATGTAAAAGCCAAAGAAGTCTTTCTAATTTATTGTTTGCCAGAAAAACAAGAAGTAAACATTGGTAGATTTATTTTAAGGGTTTGCAAAAGTCACTGCCTCACTTGGATGATCAAACCCCTCCTCAGAGCAGAGCTGAAGTGAATTTGTCAGTTTTCCAGATGAACTTCTTGTGAAAATAGTTGTGGCTAGTTTTGGTGATGCTGCTGCTGCTAATTCTCACTTCTCTGGTATTTTTATAGATTTATTATTGCATCTCTCAGCTTCTAGAACTGCTGCAGACATGGAGCTGCAGGCACCAGCACAGGAAGGGTTTGGAGAAGGGTTTGGATCAGCCCCAGCCACCCCCTGCTCTCAGGTAACACATCTCAAAAGCTCTGAAAACAAAGCAAAAGTGATGCTTGGATTTATGGGCTGAAAGAGCTGCATTGATCAGAATTGATGAGACCAGTGCTATATTGGGTTATTTCAGGATAATTTGCTTAAAATTAGGCATGGAAAGGAAATGCCCTCCTGCACGAGGCTGTTCAGGGAGCTGGGCTGGTGTGTGCTGTAGCATTTTCCAGCACTGCTCTGGCTGCAGTCCCTGTGCTTTCAGCAGGCAGCAGAGGAGCTGGATCACCTCTGTTTGTTTTCTGAGTGCTCACACTCAGCCTGTCTGCAGCTTGTCAGCTCCTGATGCTGCTCCTTTGGCTGCTTTGTACCCACATGTACAGGAAATGTATAGGCAAAGTATATTAATATAATTCTATCTCAACAGATTTAATTCTTAAATGCTACATATACTTGGTTAATCTCTCATTTTAGAAGTAGGAAAGGTTAGATTATAACATCAGGTTAGCTCTCTTTGAAGCAGGTAATAATTAAGTTGATTCACTGTTGCAATTACTGTCAAATCCCCCTTAATTACCACGGATTTTATAGCAGCTTCATTATACGTCTGCTGTAATGCATTGTGGCCCAAAGGAGAAGTGTTGCAGGAAATTCTGCATAGCATGTATAATTCTAACCTGCAGTTAAAGCTCCTAGTGAAAGCCTCTGCACTAAATTTATCTTTTTTTGACATTTTTCCCCCCCGTTATTTAAAGCAGTTGAGCTGGAGTAACACCACTAAGATATACACCTAACTTCCTAAGTGAAAATGGATCTCTTCATAAGTATTAGGAATAAAAAATGGGAAAATTATAAATTCAGCAGCAAAATTATCCTTGGGAAACTGCTCAGCAACAATGAAGAATATTTCTGGTCTGGTGTCATGGGGGAAGAAAACCTCTACCCCATGTTGTGAGTCATGCACCCCTGAACAACCTCTGAAATCCCTCTGAACACAGTTTTTGAGGCAGTAAGAATTTGCTGGAGCACTCTGCTCTCCGTGAACATTTTCATCCATCGTTCCTTTCTGCATTTTGGAATTTTTAAAGCAACTCTCCTTTTGAACTGACCCTCCAAGTGACTCTGGGCCCGCCACAGCCTGGTGAAAACTGCTGCTTTCTGGCTCACGTGTCACTGCTTGTTTCCATTGGAAAAATCTTTACAAATCAGGGTCTGTAAATTGAGCCTGCAACAGTTCAAAACAGATAACTGAATAATGTGTGCCACGGATTCCCTTGTAGGGAAGGAATTTACTCCCCAGCACATATTAGCTGCAGAAAGGGCTCCAGTGTCAGTGACACTATTGGCAGCTGTGTTAACAGTGAAGGAGCTGCCTTTGTACAGCAGTACAGTTATTAAATTTCTCCAGAGACCATGACTCATTAATCAAATATTCATACATCTCTGTAAATACAGGCTGAACAGAGAATACCCTCAGAGCTGAGCATCCCAGCACAAGTGCTCTTTCATGTGGGCCTGCCAGAGCCCTGAGAACATGCGGTCATGTTTTGCATTTCTAATGCCCCGTGTGCTCCAGAGCAGCCCCAGCCCTAAAAACAGAACACAAGTGATCTTACTGATGGCAAGTGTTACACAGCCACAATTAAAATTGCTTCACTATGGCTTCATACCATCTTTTTAAGAGTGAGGACAGTGAATCGATTCTTCTGTTCTTTGTTTACCATCAGACAAGTAACTTTTTCCCATACGGATGGAGGAACCCAAGGCCATGCTCCTTTTAATACAAGAATTTGTATTAGCATGGAAACAACAAACCAATGGTTGCACTGGGAAGGCCAAAAAACTTCATATATTTGCAAAGCATGAGCTTGTTGTGTTGAACAAATGCTGTACTTTGTGTCTCCTCATTGCCAGACTGAGACACATCTCACCTGCTCCAGATGTGAGCACATCTCAGGTTTTGACCTTGGTCAGGTTGAGATCACAGCCCAGAGCTGAAGCCTCTCTGAGAGCAGCAGCTGAAGTTCTGCCCTGTGAGCCTTGGAAACAATTTCTGATTTTCCTAATCCATGTCCAGACCTTTGGGTTTGAGTGTTGCATGTTCTGATTGACACTCCTGTCCAGGCTCACTGTGGGCTGAAGTAGAATAATGCCCTTAGAGAAGGTTATTTGTAAATGGGGATGACCCCATTGCTGAATGAAGGTTTAAATTCTGTAAAATGTAAAGGTTTATCTCTTGTTTAAATTCTGTAAAATCTAATGGTTTAAATTCTGGACTGTTGTCCTCTGCTGGACTCGAGGGAACAGGGACTGGAAGGAATGACCTGAATTTTCAAATCCAACTCACAGCAAGTGTGGCCAGCACAGAATCCCAAGTGATCCTGGCAAGAGGAGGGATAAGTTCAGATAAATCCTGGAAAGAGGTGAGTCTCAGATGATATTCCTTCATAGTTTTTAGAGGCTGGACATAGAATTCACCCCTGGAACCAGTCTTTAACTGCAAGTTTGGAAGGGAAATTTGCATAAAATCCTTATGGCCCAGTTTAAGGACTGAGCTCCAAAAATACTTCTTTTTCAGTTCCCTTTCTAATAAATACAGATACTCTACTTAAGCACCTCTACAGCTCCTACCACATTCATTTCAGTGCATTTTAATTCTCCTTAACAAGGCTTGACATTTACATTTTAGAAAGAAAATCCTCTCCTATATTTAATTAGGGCACTGATTGAGACAGGATGGCAATAACCTCCCACACTTCTGTGTAAGACAGAACCCTCACCTTGCTCCAGGAACCAGCACATGCCAAAGAAAGCAGGTTTGGTATCTGCTGTGTGCCATGCAAACATCACAGAGCTGTGATCACAAACCCCTTTCTGTCCTGTCCTCCCAGTCCTGGGCATCCAAAAGTGATCCCAGTCCCTTCCATGACCTTGCCCACTGACCCTGCAGGATGCTGGATGTGGATAATCCCTAAAACATTGACTTTAACAACCTTCCCTGGGGGCACAAGGATTCACAGGCAGGATCAGAATGCAGGAAAGGAGGAGATGGAGAGCAGGAATAATGTGTGAGTGCTGAGCAGAGCTCACAAAGCCTTGGCTTTAACACGCTCCTAAACACCCACCAGAGCTGGGTGAAAACAGCAAACATTTATTTGTGCATCTTCTTGCATAAATAAAACCCTGCTGATTTGCTTTGATGGCATTTACGAGCACATTTATTCATAAACATTAGAGTGAGCAAGTTTTTATTTGCAGGAGTGTTCATGGCAAACAAAAGCCTCGTGAATTCTGGTGTGAATAAATACCAGAGAGCTCTCACTCGAGCAGGGCTGCTGCAGTCATTAAGTAAAGCTCTTTTTACTATTCACACGGTGGATTCAGACAATTACAGCTGCCCGTGGACTGCTTACAAACAGGGAAGGGAACTGTTTATGGAGCTCAGTTCATCCAATTAGGCACCAAAAGCATCTTGTGAAGACACCAAACCTCAGGGTCAAACTGTGAGTGCCCAGGGCTGGATCCTGATGCCCTCAAATTCCTCTTTGCACCTTTTTGTCAATGCAAATGAGGTACCAGCGTTTTAAGATCCTTTTATACGATGCTGGCATGGCCTAAACTAAGCTGCTGGGAGGCTTATTGTGCTGGAGGAATATTCTGCCAGAGGCTCTGGGTTTAGAGATGGTGGAAGGAGCTGAAATGCTGCTGGATGTTGTACCTGGCTCTTCTGCACATGCAGGGCTGGGGGAATGCACCCCATAATAATCAGCTCCAAGGTGGGAAGGGGCCATGAAGTAACCTGGTCTCCTCTTGGAGGCTCCTGCTGCTCTGGCCTCCCTGGAAAAGCCCGATGACCTTGGATGAAATGGTTGTGGAAACAGAACGTGGGGAGGGCTGGATTTCAAACCTGCTGTTTGTGTTCATTTGTGGCATTATTGACCTTTCATAACTCACTGGTGCTTGCTTTTCACTCCATCATCCCCTTTAAGAGATTGTCAATAAGGATGGAAATAAATCAGGTCCCTGGAGCAAGCCCATTTTCCTACTGGAATTAGCAGGGAACAGGAGATCCCTTCCCTGTCTCCACTGGGCACAACTGAACTGCTCAACTGCTTCACACTGACAAAGCTTCTGGGTTTGGAGGGGTAAAAAAAAGAAAACAAACCGAAAAAAAAAGCACAAAAGACAGTAACAAATCAGGTTGCCCCCAGTTTTCCAGCTCTGCTGCAGCACAGGGGACTGGTGGGAGGGAAAAGAAATCTTTAAAGAGAGGCATCACAAAAGAAACCCTGGGTGAGGCTCGGAACAACCTGGGACAGTGGAAGGTGTCCCTGCCCATGGCAGGGGTGGCACTGGATGGGCTTTGAGGTCCCTCCCAATCCAGAGTAGTCTGGGATTCTGGTATTCTATGAAAATAGTAATTAGTAATGATTTGAGTACATTCCCATTTCCAGCCCTTCTGGAAGCTGGGCTGCAATTCTCCAGGCTGTTTCCCTCTGAGATCAGTAAATAATTCCCTCTCCTAAACAACCACTCTAGAAATTCCCATTTCAGGAGTGACAAATCCAACCTTCCAGTCTCACCCTTCCCAAGAGCCATCCCCAAGGGTTTCTGTCCCATGGAGTCAGAGCTTCTCCCCCAATCTCCAGCCCAGTTCAAGCTCTGTTGGAAACTTGTCAGAAATCAGCTGCTGCCTTCCCTGAGTGCCTGGAGGGCGTTTCTAAAGGTTGGGCTAGAGATGGGAGAGGCTGCAGAGGAAAGAGAAATGGTGGCTGGGGAGTTTTCCCCACGGAGGAGAGAGATCCCTCATCCCACAGCTCTGAGCTCCCAGGGAAGAGGCAGCACCTCCAGCAGAGCTCTGGGGTGTGATGGGGTTTGGTCACTGCCAGGGAGAGCCAAGGTTTGGAAAACAAGGCAAATATCCTTGCTGGAGAGAGAAGGCAGAGTCCCACATAGTCATTGAGAGGCCTGAGCTTGTTTCAAGCTGATGTCAGATGTTATGAACACAGAGAGAAAGGTTCCTTGTGAGGAGAAAAGAAATGGCAGAAAGGAGAGAGAGAGAAGGTTGTGAGGAGAGAAGGAATGGCAGAAAGGAGAGAAGGTTGTGAGGTGGTGAAAAGCTCCAGGTCTGCAGTGTGTGCCTGGCTCATCAGGCAGGTGAGCAGCCAGTGATTTGTGGGATCACTTTCAGAACCTCAGCCACTGCTGGGTGTGTGAGTAACTAATGCTCCTCGGGTTTGTGTTTGAAGGCAGCAGCAGCAACACTGATGACACAAATTAATTGCCTGGTTTTCAGCAGCTAATGCAGACGAGGTAAAGAGAATTACTACACGATTAACATAGTTTCCAATTAAAGTCCCCTGTAGTTACCCAAAAACATTAATTTCTAGGAACTTGGTAATTTAACTTGTGTCACCCCCTGCACACAAGTGCACCAGGGCATTCTATGGGCTTGTCTGTGCTTAAACCTTGGACAAAAAACCATGATGAAAATAGTCATGAATTTTTAACAATTATTTGTAGCAGGCTTTAAAGAAAACCCTGCTGTGGTGAACTAAAGGATTTGCTACAAATTAAAGGACCACAACCCAGCTGCTGTTCTAGCCCTGCTACTTTGTTTCCCTCAGTTAAAAAGGGAGAAACTTTCACTATTTAATAAGTTCAAAGATGTTTCAACCACCACATTTTTTATCCAGTTGGAAAAAGACTGACAGAAGAGAAACCATTTCATCCTCCTAGGGAAGTTCGCTGTTGGAATGGCAGAACCACATTTTCCTTTTTAACATTTCTGTGCTACATCTCCTGTAATTCCACGTGACCATTTCTATTCCAACAATTCTGAACCAAAAGCCTTTGGAAGAGCAGCTCCTTTCTGCAGACACAACAGGCTGAGGTGGGTCTGTGCACATGGGATTTTCCTGAATTAGACCAATTACACCCCCTGCTCTGTGACAGGAGCTGTTAATGATGCAGCAGCCGATTGCTTTTGCTTTTCTTAAATGTGAAAGCAAAGCACAACTTTGTGCCTCATGTCCTGTCCACTGCACCCAAAGGAACCACCCTGAGGCTTTGCCTGATCTTTGCTAAAGCTGCATCTCCTTGTGCTGCACTCACCAGGAATTTTCTCTCTTCTAGCTCTGACATCCACAATTCTCCTCCTTTTGACATCTAAATTCCATAAATATGTTGTTTACTCCCTCTTCTGGGCTATTAATGAAAAATACAAAGATCAAGTCAAACATCCTCACATACCTGTGAGTAAAAAGTCAAATTATGCCAAATATTAGCAGGATGCAGCAGGGCACAGGTTATTGATTTAGACAAATATTTTTTTCCTTGAAAACAAATGAACATTTTGGCTTTTCAGAATATTAATTAACACATGCAAATGCACCCTCCAGCCCTGATACAGACACAGACTTGGTCTAGTTCTGCCTGAAATCTATCCATTAGTCACTTCTTGCTCATAAAAGTAAAAGGTGCTTTAATGAACAAACACAATGCTTATTATTTGGATCAGCAACACTTGTGCCTCTGTGCCTGAGCAGCACTTAGACCAGGTAACATTTGGTTTACAACACAACAATAAAATCTGCCTTTATTGCAAATAAACAGAGTATTCACACCTTACAATATTGGTTTAGATTCAGGATTATATTCACTCTTAGAGGATCTAATATTAATATAAAAGGCACATGCACTTCATGTTTTCAAACCTCTTTTATTTCCCAAGCAGCGTTAATATGGTTTTTTAAATATTGCATTTACTTTGTTAAAACATGAAACTCTTTCTGTACATTTGTTTGCAATCTGAGAACATACACCATCAAGTAATCATTTGTACAGTAACAACATGTATCAAAACAAAAAAATCATCACAGCCCAGAATCTTCCACATCCACCCCCCTTTGCTTTGATTTAAAAGCTGCTCTGGCAGGAGAAGCTTTGCCATTATGGTAGTTGAAACAGGAAACAAACACTGCTCTCTTCCAATAATTGTCTCCAGCTGCTTTGATTGGTTGCAGTTAATATTAATAGTATAACCTTTAAAAATTGTGGGGAAAGGTAATACTTTATCTTCACTCCTCATATTAAGGCTCCAAAGCAAGCTTAATGAGAAACCATTAGAAAGTCATACTGCTAAATAGTATCTTAACTCTCAATTCAGCCTATACAATTATGGCAGCAGTGCCAGTGACACTGACTCCTGATCCATCAACCTCACCTTTCCACAGGAACAACCTCTGGATGTGCCAAATCCCAGGCACAGCTGGCAGTCCTGGCTCAGAGCAAAGCTGCTCCCTTCACTACCACCACGGCACAGACACTCCTCCAGCCAGCAGTGAGCGAAAATAATTAGTACATACATTAATAACTGACATCTGAAAGACTTTTAACATATAAAACATTATCATCTTTATGAAAATAGACCAATTTCAGCACAGGCTTGCCTTGTTGGGAGAGGAATTCAGGAACATTTCTTAGAGTTAAAAGGGCAAGTGTTCTCCTGGACAGCTGCCGATGCTCTCGTGTAAAATGTCCTTAAAGCAAGACAAACTCCTCTGCACTAAATCTCTTTAGTCTTTTCTTTTCGTCCTCGGAGAAAAGGTCATTTTCTTCATGGAGTGGACTGGAAGCAAAGTCATAGTCTCTAGAATGACCCTTGACAAAAGTAAACAGGGGATATTTCTCCTTGCACGAAGAATTCAGCATCTACAATGTAAGACACAAACCAGATAAAACATGAATTGGGAATGGAGAAATACAGCAAGCACTGATACTCACCTGATGATGACTACCAAGCAAAAAATGCATTATTTTCATTATCTCATTAAACAAAAGCATTGCACAACCCAAATATTTCCTCCTCCTATTAGATATTTACTTCCTTCTCTCAGGTAGCTGCTAATTTCCCGCCTGTCCCTGGTTTTGAGCACACAGATCACCTGGATGTGCTGTCAGCCTCAGTGCAACAAAGAGAAAGATAAAAGGATAAAAGACAGAGGATAAAAACCTCTACAAAATGGTTAATGGCCATAAGGGTCTCCTCAAGCCCAGGTGTGAATTTTGCAACAACTGAGGATCCTGGGCAGGGATTTTTATTGTAGAATCAGCATGTGCAAGAATCAGTGTTTTTATTATCAAACACATTCACCAATGTAAATAAGGCAGTGAGGAGCACATGGCTCAAACCAGACTGGTGACAGTCACAGGCAACCAGGGTGCCCAAAATCTGTATTTATAAACCAGAAAACTGAGCATGGAGAAAGGAGGTGTGGGGAACGATAAAGACTGAAACAGATCAGCAAAACAACTTTGAGAGCAGATAAAACCTCACCAAATATTGAAAGATATTTCAGCCTTTCGGGGTGTTTTGTCCACTGATTTAATTTGTTTTTCTTACCTGCTTGGGAAAAACCAGCCCACTGTTACAGAGGCTGCAGAACTACATCAAGTTAGAGAAACGGAGTGTGCAGAACTAAAAATCACTGAGCACCATTTCAGGAGAACAATCAGTCTAAAACAGTAAAAAATCCCCAAAGAGATCTTTAAATAGTAAGGACTATTTCAAAAATGACAGTCAAGGGTTGAGGGGGTGCTTAAAAAATAAGAAAAAAATTAATAAATCCCAGTAAAATCCTGGGTTTCCACTGCCTTGTCTGTGTTCAGCTTTACTGAAACTTCCATCCTCCATGTACTGAGAGAGGTGAGGAAACCCTAAACACAGAAACTGGGCAAGGAAATGCCTCAACAAATTCCAGGGGAACCTGGTCAAAATCTGTGTAATTCTCATCACGTCTCATCTCAGCACTGACCACAGAGAACTTGAAACGCTAAACAACTTGCAAGTTTCCTCTAGACACCATTACAGTAAAAGATAAAGGAGTTTATTGATAAAGATCAGTATTTTCAGTATTTCAGTGTTACACTGTCACTGCAACAAGAATTCTCTGTGCTGAACTGAACCCACATTTAACCCTCCCTCAGCTTCAGTTCTTCTCTCATTTCTGCTACATTTGGGCCACAACCAGACACGTGCAGCTCTATAATAATCCCAAGGGATCATTTATTTTCTGGCATGGGTTTGGATAGGGAAACAACTCCCAGAGGGGAGTCTGAATGTGGTTTGGATGGAGTTGCATCCATCACTCCACTTGGGCCTCAGTTTTGATGCCCTAATTTATCTGTCTTCAAACATATAAGGCCCATAATGTTTATCTTCAAGTATTAAAGCTAAATCTTATCTCTCACCTATTATTACCCAAAAAAAAAAAAAAAAAAAAAAAAAAAGCAGGCAAAACCTGGATTTTTCAGTCCAGCCTCCACAGGGCATACACTGAGCTTTATAGTTCAACAGTTATCACACTACAATTGCAAACAAAGGAAAGAATAATGGAAGAGAAGGAAAACACAAAGGATGTGAAGGAAGGATTGCAAGATCAGTTGATCAAATGTTTCTGGCATTGTCCCTGTATCCAAACTTTCCTCTCTTCTCAAACTGATACTGCCTGAAATGGATTTACAGAAAATAATGCCACTAATATTAAAGAGCTCCTATCTAAACTACCTAGGGAAAATAACTCCAACACTTGGATCATCAAGAGTATTTTCACAAAGGGTGTTCAGGAAAAAACTGTCCTTAATCCTAAACTTGAAAGAACAGAAACAGGGAAATGGGAAAACGACAACTTCTACTGGAACTGATTTGTGATGAGATTTTTTTACTGTGTTATGACATTCTATGTGACAGAACAGGAAAACATGGAAGAACAGAAACTTCACTATTTAAACTTTCCATGGATCTGGCTGCTTAGAACTTCTTTAAATCTCTTTTCTATCTCTCTGAGTAAGAATCAAAGAAACAACTTCAGCATCAATCAGTATCTACTTATTATAATCAGCATTAAGTTAAAAAAGCTTTTTTGGCTGTAGTATTCATACCACTTATCAGCACATTCTCAATGCTGGACAAACATTAATTCCTTGTGTTAACTGCTATGCTTGGAATATTAACATTGAACCCATCCTTTTCACAGAGCATTTTCTGAACCCACCAAACACAGAGCAGCTCACAGAACACATTGATGCTGTTGCATTTCACACCCTCACATACTGAAGTAACTAAGGAGAAAAAAAACTTGATTCCAATTGGACCTAAATGAAAGCAGAGCAGAGTTTTTCCAGGGGAAGGATGGGGTCACACAGATTTGCTCCAACGAGAGCCCTGCACTTCCCAGCAGAAAGATCCCCTTGTGCTGGGGAGAAATAACAGCCTAATTTGGGTTTGCTCCAACATTTCCCTTCCTCTCCAGGGCCGGGTGGTCCCCACAGCTCCCCAGTGTCCCCGCGGGTCCCTGTCCCCAGCTCTGGGGCTGGAGGGGACATTGCCACTTCACGAGTGCCACCTCGTGGGCCCGCCCGGCCCGAGCTCTGACACCTCCCTGGCCCCGCCGGGCTCTGCTCGGCCTCACACGGGCACAGCCCCCTGGAATTAACACCGAGCTGCATTTCTGACAGCTGTAAATGCACCGAGAAACGCCACAGAAACAATCGGCTCTGCTCGGAAAGCTGAGTCTCCTCCCTGCCCCACACCCCGTCCTGGCTGAGGGATGATGGATTTGGGGAGTGCAGCACATACCTTGGTGATTTCTTCAGAAGCCTTCTCAAAGTCCTGCACAGTCCTACAGTAAAATCCTATCGTGCAGCTGGGATCCATTTTTTTGAATGACATCTTTTTGGGAGAAGGGCAGTGGAATGACTGCGAGTTTCCCCATGGAAAGACACAGAACACACAGTTACAGTCAGGAATGGCACAGATCCATGGATTTACTTTTGTCCCAACCAACAGCTTTAAAGCATCCAATCCCCTGCATCACCTGGATTAAACCCCAGCACACATTTTGGAAGAAATTTCTCCCACCCCCTGAAATATTCAAGTGATTCCAGCCTTCCCCAGCCGTGTAAAACCTCCTGCTGTTCAGGCTGCATTCCCCAAACTTCCCCACACACCAGATCAGTTTGGAATCTGTCAAAGCTCTGCTGCTCCCAGCAATACTTTATGAATATTCCCAAGGCAGAGAAGGTGAATGCTCTTCTGCAAATTGAATTTGTAACAGCTTTTGCACTATCTTACTGCTTTACTACCACTGCCCAGTGCCCCTTCCCTCCCCCAGCCTCTATAAAAGAGACATAATGGAATAAACCAACCTCATGCATTTTCCTTCAGTAAATGAAATGGGTTCAAAAACCCACAAAACACACAAAAAGCAAAACCATATTACAATGAGCCACAAGTAGGGAAAAACCAACCATGCCCTGCTTTACAAATGGGTTTTTCCTAACGTGAAATCTCTTTCCCTGACAGATGCTGCCCTGCCAGTGCTGTGAGCTGATACTTTTCAGCAGCCCTGCTGTAAGAGAAAACAAACACAAAACCCCCTTCCCCATGCTCCTCACTCAGTTTATGAGAGGAAAAATAAGTATATCCCATCTATCCTGAATTCTGGGGTTATTTATTACAGAAACTGCAGTTGTGGTGAAGCTCTTTGTCCAATAACTGCAATTATTTCCTCACTTGCTCTCAGAGGGACCCAGTCCCCTCTACTCTGCCTCTAACACCCATCATCCTCCCTCTATTAAATCCCTCCCTTTTTTTTTTTTTTTTTTGCCAATCACAAAAATCAACCCACAGAAGAGAGCACTGGTTCTCAAATCTGAGCGTAACCATCCCTGCAGCAGTTTTACACAATAAAATATATTGTTCTTTCCTGGTGATTACAAACCTGAGAGGTATTTCTGTAAAACCTCTGTTAAAAAATACCCACAGAGACGATTAGGGCTATTTCTGCAAGGCTGATTTTAGTCACTGCTTTTTCTCCTCGCTGTTCCAATTTTACAAACAGCAATTGTATTTTTAATGTTAATTCCTGAGTCATCAAATGCATAAAGAATCAAACCCTGCCTTCCACATCCCATTCCAGCAGCAACCCTGGAGTTGTGCAGGAGGTTTAATGCTGCACAAATCACTGCACAACAAAGAGAAGTGGGGAGGATTTTTTTTTTTCCCATCCCTCCAAACAAATGGATGCTGGAAGCCAATACACAGTAGATTGATTTCCAACTTATTCTGGACAATTTGTCAATTTTGAAAATACTCCCTACAGATAAATCTAACAAGCAACTATCCACACTAAGAAAGCAATTTCTGTTTACTTTTGACATTTCTGGACAAAGATATAATACTATTAAATGCACCAAGCATTAAATTGCAATCTATTTTCCGTCTGCAGGAAAACATTAGGATGAGATCAAGCCAAGCTGGCACCTTGCATACCTTCCAAACACAGCTGAAAACCTTGGTATTATTTAGAAATTCAGATTAATGCCAGCCTGCAGCACAATTTGAGGCTGAGTCATAGGAACAGAACCCAAAAAGATGTGTTTTTGTAACTTGGCCACTGCACCATAGCAGGACCTTAAGGAATTCAACTTCAGCTCTGCTGCTTTGTGCTATTCCCATCTTTTGTCTGGTTTTTCCCAAACTGTAAAATCTTCAGAGGCACTGGAGCAAAACACAGGGATGAGGATAAAGGGGAAGGATCTGGGGAATCATCCCAGGCTGAGCTGGCACTCACCAGCTCTTCCTCCAAGGATCTCAATGGGGCAAACCCAAAGGATCTCTGAACACACCCAAACTTCCTGCCTGGGATATTTTCTGACCCATTTTGCTGCTGTGTTCTTTTGCTTCACTCAGACCCTTCTCATTTTCTAGAGAATCTGCCACTCCTATATTATGTAACATGTTAATTCAAGAACAAATAACAAAAAATATGAAGTGTTTGCTTTAAGGACTTGGCATCAGCCCTTTGTGGGTCCTTTGAGATTTTGTATTTATATATGAATAGTTTTCCTGAACAGTATTTGATGGGATTTTGCTCCAGCTCTGCTCTGGAGCAGCTGCTGCTGTCCTGGCTGTGGATGCACCCTCAGGCTGTTCTTGCTGAACTAAGAGTGGCTGGAAGTTCACCTGAAGTTGGGCACAGGACCAAGGAGAGTTTGTGTGGGTGGCCCTGAGGATGGGACTGTGAGGGCTGAGGCCACTGAGCACTCCCTTACAGCTGATGATGTTTTCCCAGGGTAGCTGTAAATTGAGGTTTCTAATCAGCTCCTTTAGCTCCATCTATTCTCCTTGAGCTCCATCTATTTCCAGGCTCCTACTATTGAATACCACAGGAATTCTCCCTGATGTTGACTGTAATTTGAATTTAAATAAACATAAAAAGACCAAAAAGACAAACTATCAACCCCAAATCCAAACAGGTTTAAGATCTACAAAAAAATATAATCTGTTTTCTTTGATGGGAAATTACTTGAATGAAGTGATCATCTATTTTGGAGATTTTTATGAGCATTAAAAAGAAAACTGATGAAGATTAATGAAGTAAAAATTAAACCTCCATATTGAGATTTAACCTCTGGTCATTTTTGTTGATTATAGGCCTATAAAGAAGGGCAGGACATTGATAAATAACATGTAACTGTAAAACCATAAAGCTGCAGCTAGCTAGAACAGCTCTAAATAATTAGTGTTTGATTCATATGGGAAGAAAACAGTGCCAGCTCTATATCCATAGTACCTCAAGAGGGAAATCCTTTATGCTGACATCTACAAAAGATTGGCAGTAATGAGGATCCATGTAAATCAAACTGTCATCTGCAAGGACAAAACAGAAGACAAGTAATTCAAAAAACACCTTATTATTACACTGCTTACAATCCAATTTCTATGCAGAACAGCTGGAAAAAAAGCCAGTGAGTAACTGCTTGCCAGGCTGATACTCATTGACTGAAGCATAGGTTTTTGCAGGACAGATTAACTTTTGCATAATCAAATATGCTTGTATAAGCAGAATTTTTATAAAGTGATGAAACTGTCATTTAATTTTTGGTGATAAAATTACTTTTACAAACACACAATTATATTCTGGAGTTTGCATATGAAAAATGTATCGCCCTGCTTCATCCTGACAGCAAGAATATATTGCTTGTCATTTAAGCATCAACTAACACCACTTAAAGCAGGAGAGAGTAAATACCTAAATAAGAACTGCCAGGCAGGAACAGCAAACGCTCCTCAAGTTTGGTGAAACAGATAAATTATGCCTTGTTTATGCAACAAGGGAAATTAAATGTACATTTTACAGAATCCAATTACTCCGTGGGGTAAATGACAAATGGCTGGACTTGGGGAGATGTGATGAATTAATAAGGTGCTCATTTTACTATTTTAATCACGTTATTTCCCACTGCTTCGATATTAACTCCCTAACTCTGAGAGAAAAAAAAAAAATATTGAGGAGACATAACACAGTCAAACACTAACCTTGGAATCCAGCAAAGTAATAGGACTGCTTGGGTTTGCCACCAATAATGCCAACACAGTACTCCAGGCTTAAAATTCCCTAAAACAACAATGGGGAATCATTAGAATTAACCAAAGGATTAAACTGAATTAAAATATTTGCTCTTTTTGGTTTTTTTTTAAAGATCAACTCCATGACTTCCTGGGGCTTGACCAAAGTGAAACCACAGCAGCAGATATTCCAGAGAAAGTCCTCCCTTCCCATGAGATACCCACACGTTTTCGGGGAGGAGACAAAACATGATGTCACACATTGAGCACCAGTTCTTTAGTCCAAATATCCCGAAGCAGTGAGATTTACAGCTCTTTACACACATTTACATTCTGTGCCCCTGGGGACTCTCTTCTTTTTGCACTCAAAGGGACAAACCTGGCCAGAGCATCAACTCTGACATCCTGGGGAGAAATGCCAGTTGAAGTCAAGAGTAATTACAAGGTCCAGCTCCAAAAACAGCTGCCCCCACATCCAGGGAGGAGAAAGAAACACATCACAGAAGAGCCCCAAAAATCTCCCTGGAGGTTGCCTGGGAGGGCAGAGGAACCAGAACTATCTGAAGGCAGAACTTTTGGGAAGGGAACAATGCTAAGTGTAAGTAGGGAACTTTTCTTTCAATAAAAAAAGAGTAATAGTGTCAGACTACCAATATCAAGGCTCCTCAATTTAAAATCTTCCCTGCTTAGACAAGGATAAAGTCACTTAAAAGCCTCCTCTGAGATGCTACAGAGTCAAATCCAGCATGGTTTATACAGGTTAAGGAAGTGATGCTTATTTAAAATACAAATGAGATGGTTTCCTTAGAAAACTTATTTAAAATATAAATGAGAAGGTTTCCTTAGCAAATGCTCACAGAACATTCAGGCAGATCAGAGGCAAAGGCTCCAAGGAGGGCAGAGCAAAGAGGGAGCAAAGCTCAGAGTAATGGATAACTGTTTAATCTACGGCAAGCTTCTTGTTTATCAATTTTGACCCATAAATATAAAATCCTTTGTAGAAATTACCTCTTGTGCTACATTCTAAAATCTGCATTTTTAACTTAAAGCCAGACTCCAAGAAATGTGGCCACTCCTTGGGAACAGTCAAGGCAGACCCTGGAGTGACTGATTCAGCAATTGAGAGCTGGAAAGGGCAGGAACAGCCTTGGCAAGGGAGCAGCAGGAATCACTCAGTGGAACCAGCTGAAAACTAAAACTTTCCCAAACCAACTGCCTGAAAATACAAGGAAAATCATCAGGGAAGAACAACAATTTAAGTTCACAGCTTAAAAGCCTTCACCAGTCTGTCTTCTCATGGCAGTAAAGATCAAAATGTTTTCCTGAAATGTTACAGTGAAGAGACAGCCACAAGATAAATCATGTTACAGACTCGGCTTTTGTTCGTGCTGCTGCACTGGGGTAGTTAGAAATGAACCCCAAATTTAAAGACAGATAAAGACGAGCATGGAAAATGAAATAAAAGCAACAGGGCTAAGAAAACAAGCCCTGCTCTAAGAGGGGCAGAGGCAGGATTACAGCACATCCTCAAGTGTCTGCAGAACCTCTGCTAAAAAAAACACAGCACAGACCTTCTTCCCTCTGCCTTCTCCTTGAGTTTTCCTTCTTTCCAGCTCATTTTTACTGCCTGCTACTCCTGCATCCCCATCCTCAGAAACATTCATACAGACAGTGAAAAAGCAATTAAAGCAGTGAATAAAAATATCAAATAATTCTATGAGAACAAAGAGACAAAAGGAAATGGGAAGAACAGACAGGCAACAACTTTAAACCATTTGAATCATTTTCTTATTTAAGAAAACAAGAAACAGAGTAAGGAATGGAGTGTATTTATATTTTAAAATGCTGCCTGATCCTTAGTTACATATGCTATTAGAGTCCTGCTAGATTAAATTACCATTTGTAATTTGAGGCAGTGCATTAATGTCTTTTCAGGTGGCTGCTGGAGGAGCAGGACAGTTATCACTGCTTTACCAAGGGACATCATGTGCTCTGCAATTATGTCTGATCTTGTAATAGGGAAATTTCAAATCTGTAAAGTCAAACTTTACAACCTTCAACTGTAAAATCCCCACCACGCGTTTAATGGGGAGAATCACCCTCGTGAAGTGGCTTTTCATATCCCCTTGTGCTCCTCTTTGAGCAATGATTGGACTCTGATTTCATACCTTTACAAACTCCAGGTAGTCTGTGTTTGTTCTCTCCCCACCGAGTCTCACGGGCACCAATATAATCACGGCTTTTGTGCCTCCTTTCCCAGAGTCCAGCACAGAGCACTGCCTGTCAATGACATCCGAGCTGTAGACTGAGACACACAGAAATATTCACAGTTCAAACACAACCTGCAGCTTTTACAGATACAGCTCCAACAAAAAGTGTCCTAAAACACAACCCGGGTGACTCAGAACCAGTGCTGAGCCTCCTCATTCCCAGAAATATTTTGTGGAATGGGAATTGCTGCTGCTCAGTTGCAATGCCAAGGAAATGCAGGAGGGGTAGGTGAGGAGAAAGCCAATAAATATTTATTGCTGCATATAAACTTCTAAAAGGAATAATTAAAACTTGAAAGCTTCCAACTAACAGAAATATCTATGTGTAAAAAGAGAAGAGGCAATAATTGATTTGCTGATTTGGAATTCCACTATAAAATACCAAACAAGCAATGAACAATCTGCACATATCAAGAGCCCCTTTCTCTACATAATCTCAATTTTGTGGATCCACTTCATAGGGATTTTTTTTTCCTTTAAAGCTCTATTGTTAAGTGCTAACTAAAAAGCATAAAAAGAATCTAAAATGTTTGAAAAAATCTACAAAATCACAGTTACCTGTACAATCCTGAGCAACATAGACTGTAACTCCTTGCAGCTCAGGGTCTCTTGCTTCTTCAACAGCTTTTCTAAGTACAAACACAAATTAAAATTCATTTAAAAAAATTAACAATAAACAAACAAATAATTTGGGTTTTTTTGAAAGAGGTTGATTTTAACTGTTTGTGAGAGTTTTTTGTTTGTTTGGGTTTTTATAGGGGTTATTTTGTTTAATTCAAGACACCTTCCCTTCCTGATAAACACAGGTGGTGGGGTGGGATTTTTGATTTGTTTTTAAACACTGGATACCAAGATTCAGCCTGTATCTTCCATGGATATCTTGGCACCATGTTTTTCCCAAGCCAAGATGACAATCTCTGGCTACTCAGAAGAAACACCAAACCCACAAGAAAAGGCCCCAAATCCCACATATAATAACTTACAATAAAATTTATATTCAGTACTTTATTTCTTTCTGTTTATAACCATTTTCTGTCATGTGTGTTAATGATAACGATGAAGTTTGCTGACAAAAATCCTATTTTCAACTCATCAGATCTCTTTATTTGACCTCAGTTCCTATAACAAGCCACAGATTAGCACCTGGAAATAAAAAGTTTCACCAAAACTTTCAAAAAGGTAATTACAATATTAGACTCTGCTCAAAAGACTAAGAATAACAGACCTAAAAAGTAAAAAGAAAATACAAGTGGATAGTCAGAACCATCATCATCAACCAGGGACAACATCTGTAAAAAAAGGGAACTGCTCAAAATAGAGGATTTACCTTTGAGTTCAAACACACACCTGCATTAAATGCTCACTATCCCTTTATTCCCCACTATATTTTGAGGACTTGTTTAATGCAGCCATTCCCAAGTTATGAGGGAGCTGTACATTGTTAGTGCTGCTGGAAGAGAGAAAAGATCCAAGAAAGGAAACTCTGCAGGGCTGGAAATCACCCCTGGGGTTGTGGTGAGTGTAACTCTGCACCAAACCCCTCCTGCTCCCATTAGGGAGACAAAAAATTTCATACATAATTTATTTAAGGAAGCAAAAAATTTTGACTGTTTTCACCATGAGAAAAAAGTAGAATAAAACACATTAAAAATGCTCAACTCCTACATCCCTGTTTGTATCTGCAGGGATGCACACCTGATTATTTCAGTGCAGCTGCACTTCAGATTAACACAACATTTACACTAAATATCAATTTCTTCTATTTTTATATATATAAAAATATATAAATGCATGAACTTTGCCTTCTGCTGCTTAAATGATTTATTAGCGATTCAGTTTATAGGTAAACTGGAACCCACTAAAAAAATAAACATATAAGACTACAAAAAAAGCCCCAAAACATTCAAAGACTTGGATCTCAAGGCTCACAGCATGGAGAAATTTGACTTTCGACTTTTTTTTTTAACCATGCTGAATGTCACAGACCCTTTACTTTTACTGGGATATAATTATAATATTAATAGTCCCATACATTTACAGTTTCACAAGAATTTGATGTGTGCAAAGAAATGCTGAAAACATCAATTTTAGCTCTGACATTTCATTACACTATCAGTACATTACAGCCCCCAGGTTACAGTATAAAAAAAAAAATCTCTAATGTTATGCATGTTCCAAGGTTGAAAGAGTGGTTAGTTTTTAGAAGATTTCATTAAATGCAGCTCTACTTAAAAAGGTTTGGGAGAGGTATTTGAGACTCTACAAGAAAACAGGAATGTTGTGGTTTTTTCCTGAAAAAAGGTTGACAAAAGCTCAGCATTCAGTTCCTGCACCTATTTCCCTTCCTGCCTGTGAAAAAGCTCTGGAATTGCTGCTGATATGGGTGTTTTACAAAGCCAATAATGAACAGTTTGCTGCTCAATTAGGCTGAAGCAATCTCAGGACACTCAGAAATGCTCCTGTGTGATGTGACAAAGGAAAGGAGCAGAGAACTGCAGGTGTTTTACCTCAGAATGTGCGCGACCACGGCGGGCCCGTACCAATCCCCCGCCGTCTTCCCGGATTTCTTCCCGTACTCTATCAGCTGGTGCAGCCCAAAGGCTGCCAGGGGGCAGTCACCAAACCAGGAGATGATTTTCCTGTGATAAACTTCATTCCTCATCTCGGTGACATCCCGGTCCCTCCTGGCTGGGCGGCGCCGGGGCCGGGGCAGGATCTTGGGGTCCCTCTCGGCCGTGAGCGACGCCTCGAAGGAGGCCGTGAGCTTCCTCACCGTGCTGCTGGTCCAGGACTCTGAGTCAGAGCTGTCCATGTCCAGGGCTTCTGGCCACACCCAGGCTGCAGCAGCAAAAGGGAAAATACATTTTAACACAAATTAATATTAATTGTATGGCACAATAAGCAAAGCGCTTCTTTTCGTCTCTCACGCGATCCTTAAAGCAATAATGTGGATTTTATATGTGAACAAAGAATTTAAAGAATTTAATTTCCTGGTGACCATCCCAGTCAGCTGAATAAACAAGATACACCTGATTACAGGTTAGAACTCTCCTACATATTAAATATATGAACATTACTTCAATGCTATCTGAAAACCTTTTATCTGCATCAAACAAGAAGTTTCAAAAGCTCTTAATTCTTCTTATTTTTCAGCTATTAAAAAAACAGGCAGAGCTGAGGAATTACTGATGTAAAAGCAAACATTTCTTCCTGGCAAAATGGCAAAGGAGATCAGCAAAAAAACAGGCAGGATTTTTTGTTCACTAAATTTTTTAATGCTTTTAGGTTCTGAAGCAAACTTGTTTAAATATCCTTCAGTCTTTTCCAGCTGAAGGTTTCCCTATGGATGATGCATCCCACACAGCATTCCTCCTCCAGAATGGGGTTCAGAGTCCCAGGGAAGGTGCCTGGAATTCTCCACAATTCCAACAAATACTCCCAACACAGACCCAGCTCAGTGTAACATCCTCACAGGCCTTGCTTGTCCTCTCAGCTTCACCTTCCAGTCAGTGTCTCAAGCACAGGCATATCAGCGTAAAACTTCATATCTAAAATCAAAACTCATTCACAACCACACTCAGCAATATCTGGAACATTCCACATGGCAGTGGAAGTGTAAATATCTCAGCTAGAAACTTCAGGCAAGTTTTGCTTCCTAACAGAAACAGCACCATTAAACGAGAATGAAAACATCTCTGGGAAAAGAGTAAACAGCCATGAAAAACTTCCTGTAAACACCTAAATATGTTTCCAAAGCTGCCCAGACCTCATAAAAAGCTTTTCAAAAGATAATTCACCAGCTGTCAGAAGACCAAGTGAGGAGCAAAGTAGCCCAGAAAGACCATCCTTACTCCATCTTTCTGTGGAATTTGGATTGCCACAGGAACAAGAGCACTTTGGAATCACCCCATCACCCTCCAAATTAGGGTACAAGGGGGACATGCAAGGAATTCTTTGGAACCATGGATTTTAAAGATAGAAACCTGAGGCTTTTTTGTTTGGGGTTACTTCCAAATGAGCCATTACACACTCCTGCTCCCAGGGAGTCTTCTGGGCAGATCTTGAATTTCTTTTAAATGTATGTATAAGAAAAGTGATATTTAAGGGACTTGTGTTCTCAGCAGAAGTATTTACACACTTTTTGATATGTGCAGTCGGTTGAAAGAGATCAAGAGTGTTTTATGAGTTAAATATGTACAGCCAAAGGCACATTCACTGAGCCAGTCCCACAGCTCAGTCCTGACTCTCCAGAACAGAGAGTCTGTGGTGCAGCTGGGCTGGGACCTTGCTCCCAGCTGACATCAGAGCTGTGCAGGGCAAAGTGTCATCAAAACAGCCTTTCAGAAGGTTCTTCTGCTGAAGTGTCCCTGAGATCCCACAAATGGCTGAGGAAACAATGCCCTGTGTTCTCTCCACCCCCCTGGGGTGGCTTCAGGCCCATGCCTTGGGTCATTCTGAAGCAAGAAATGGATGATTGTTATGGAAGGGACTGGAAATGGGATGGAAAGAAAAGGTGTTTAATTCTGACAACCTCAAATACTTCTCTGCAGGACAGGGCTCAGCCTGGAAGAATGAGGAGGACATGGACACTCAGCCTGTGACAGCAGAAAGTGTTCCACAGCTCCCAAAGCTTCAGCTGGCTGTGACTGAGGGAGGACTTTGAGACAAAGGTGAGGAAAAAAGTAAAGTTCCTCCTTAAGTACATGGGGGGAAGGGAAGGAATGACACAGTGAACATCTCCACATAGAGAATGATGTATTGGAGTTAGATTAGAATCCTTTTAGGAACTCAATATATTAACAGCAGAAGAAATTCAATAATGGACAACTTTAGAACTGATAAAAGAACATCACTTCTGCCATAGCCCACAGCTATGGGCTGGGGAACTCACTTCTACATCTGGAGCTCAAGAAAGAGTCCAATTTCCAGAGAACTGGGCATGTGCATGGGTAAGAATACCCAGGTAGGAGGATCTCATTTTTGTGATGTTTGAACTCACACTTGGATATTGGGAACTCGGCTGAAGTTTGCTTTGGCACACTTTGGTTCTCAAAAATGGAACCTCAATCTCTGGTGCAACGGGACAATTCCAAAAGGAATGAGGAGCCCACAGCCCTTCAGATTTGGGATAAAAAAAGGCCATTTTGGCCTCTTCAGAATGCAAACACAGAGATCTCCTCTCCTAACTCACCTCTGCCAAGGAAGTGAAGCATCAGACCCTGAGCCAGCAGCATCTGCCCCGTTCTGAGCGTGCAGCCCCAGCCACAGTCAGTGGTCAGAGCAGAGCCCTGGATCTGAGGGAATTCCTCTCTGTAGGTCAGCCAGATCCTAGAGATGAAATCTCTGCGGAACTCCTCGACGTTCCCCGAAATCTCCGTCTGGAGTTTATCAAAATTGGACCCATCTGCAGAGAGCTCCCCAGACTCTGAAAGGCAAAGAACAGTTTAAGCTCTAATTTTTCAAGGGACTTCTGTTAATAGAAAGCAAATATCAAATTTAGTAGCAAAACGGATTTACAAAAATTCACAATTGCCTCAAATACAAGAAAGGAAAATTGGAAGGCAAACAGAACAGAAATGTGCCAGGTGAATTAAAAAAAAAAAGAAAAATCAAAAGAACAATGCAGACACCACTGTGCCAGTGGAATCACTGACCTACAAATAAGTGCTTAATTCACCCAACTGTGAATGGTCAAATAAAGAGAGAGACTTTAAAATCTGCACACTGGAAAGTGCAAACAAAGGTGTTGGTGTAGTGACCCTGAGCAGGTATTGCCACTGTTTCCATATGGAGTTTTTTAGAAAGAAAATCTCCAGTTGATGGTAAATGAAGTGCAAATTGCAATTTTTTTCAGAAAGCACAAGGTTTTGGTGTAAAATCTGAATAAAGCAGGTTAGAATGGGTTGCATTGGAGCTAGACATTTAAATGAGTATTTTTTAAGCTTTTCATATTTACATTTTGGATTTGGCAATTGTTAATGCCAGTCTTTCTAGAAGATTAAAAACACCTTACTCCTGCTGAGGAATGGGTGAAGTGCTCTGTACTCACCCTCAGTTTTGAAGTGGTAACATTTTCCCAGCAGAAAGACTGGAGAGTTCCTGCTGAAGTAAGTTTTTGTTTTCAACACCCAACCTAGAGCAGATGCAAAACAAATACAAATTTGTGACTGAACTTTGCAAAAGGAAATGCTCACGGCATCTGGCTAAGCCAAAGATAACCCTTGAAAGGAGAATTTAAAGAAAAGCATTGAAATTGGGGTTTGGTCTCATAAAAAAAAAAAAAAATCCATCTACTATTCCTTTTCAACCATGTGACAGCCTTAAAGAAACCAGAAAAAAAAATCTTATCATCTTGTCAGATATCTCCAAAACTCAGTTATGATTAATAAAGTTTAGCAGAAATCTGGTGGTAAATCTGAGCAACTTCAGTCCTAAAGAGAAAGCAGAAAATCAAGGACAGATTACTAAGGGCACACTTGAAAATCTGGTTGTTCATAAACAAATTATTGATGTTCAGATGAGGAAAAAAAATGTTACTCAAGGGTAGATTCTTCAGTGGAGTTTGTATCTCACACATCATCCTACTTTTTTTTCCCACAAAACATTTATAAACAAAAAAAACATTGTGCAGATGATTCCATATTATCCCTGTTTAAAAGCCTGTGCAAATCTAGAATAATTTAGAGAATATATAAGCTATTTCCAAAAGAAGCCATTTAAAATGAAATTATGAAAGATTTATTCGAAAAAAATGAGAAGCTAAAGAAGGTTTTTAGTGGGGCTAATTTATAACATCAAAGGAAAAAACTGTTTCAAGGGCCACATTGCATTTTTAGTATTAATTAGATATGACTCCATTCATGTCAACAAGAAACACTCCATTCCTTTTAACGAGGACAGACCTCACCACACTCTGCCCCACTTACTGTATTTCATGTTGTGCCATGCAGACATAAACTTTGATTTGATCTTTTCTACTTCATCTGTCCCCGTGGCCTCCATATTCAAACTGTAGAGAAAAAGCCATCGCTGTCCTGTGAGGCTTTCAGCTCTGCTGCTGCAAAAACCAAAATATACAAACACTCAGCATCCCCCACTCAGGCACTTAAGCCCCAACATGGCCAGAAACAGCAATAAACTCACAGAATCCTCCACCAGCAGGCACTGAGAAGCAATCCCGTGTCCCATGAATAAGTAATCAAATAATTTAATTCCAAATATACACCAATAAAAGCACTACACAAAGCTAAATAAAAGATAATGTTCTCCAGCAGCTCTGCCTTGCACCACGAGCTGCTCCAGAGCACAAAAACCTGTGCTGGCAAACCAGCACAATCAATTTTGTGAGGTGGAGAGCTGTGGTGCAGCTCACCAAGTAGAAAAGATGCTGTTCTGTTCTGCTGGAGAGAAAACAAAAAGCACTTTTTTTGGTTTTAAAATGCACCACAGTGCAGGTGAATTTTGTAAAAACTGATAAAATTTCCAAGGAAATGCACCTTTACTGGTTCTTTCTGTGCTGCAAGATAAGGCAGATTTCAGCTCAAAAGCAACCTAAAGTGGCAATAATTGGTAATAAATAAATAAATAGGTAATTGGTAATGCCTTTATCCCTGTTGCTATAAATCTGGGAAAATGGGACAGAACCCCCTCCACAGTCCAGCTGCCCCATTTGTAACAGGAAATTTGTTATTAATTAACAGAACTTCCCTCACCATTGTATTCTGTCAATGGATCACCTTGAAATACTTGACACAGAAAGTTTTCTTCCTGGTCTTTGGTGGCCCAAACCCTTCCACAGACAGGTGAAAAATTAAGAGCTCCTGCTTCAACAGCAGCTCTTGTGGGACACCAAAAGTTGATCAAGAGTGGGACATCACTGCAACCTCCACAGAAGTTTTATTTAAGTTCTGACAGCACCAGCTGATAACATCAGAAACAGTGAACTTCCTCATTTAGTTAATAAACCTGGGCCAGGAAAAACCCTCCTTTCTTTAAAGGGAGTGTCTAGAACTGTATTTACCTTTCCATGTGCTGTTCTCCACGGAACAGGGATCAAAAGCAGGACAAAGACTGAACTGTGTCACTTCTCTCCACTGGGAACGTGTTTTAAGCAAACCCAATCACTGACAGTGTAATTAAGGAGAGGGTGAAGATGTCACAGCATCCTCTGAGCCTGAGGGTGCTCACACAGATCCACCTTTTGGGGATCTGCAATCCTGGCTGCCCAAACCACCCCGAGCACATTTTCCCACTATTCCCTCCTATTACTTCATATAAATCTGTTTTTTCACAGAATAAGAACCAATGCCAACTCAAAAACATGAGTTTTTCTAGTGAAAATAACGAGTGTCTACATCCCTGCTATGATCAGCCTTGTGTTAAGCTGAGGAAGGAAGAAAAGGAAAATTTCAAGCTGGGTTTTAACTTCTTCCTGCCTTTTCCCCCCTCTTTTTTCTGTAGGAATAAAAAGGAAAGCCTGACTGTATCACCAGCTCTAGACAGCAAAGCTGATAAAGATGAACTTCCTCAGGAGATGTGTTTGGTCCTGTCTTCCCTCTCATGATTCATCATTTATAGAGGCATCACTGATTGCCTTGAGAACCAATTCCTATAAAAGCTTCCTCTGGCTAAAATTAGAAATGAAACAAACTCCACAGTGCTGAAAGGGCCTAAAGACAAAATTATGTTAATGAGAAAGAAGCTCATTTTCTTTTAAAAGACAATGGTCACCACAACACATTTATCTTTCCTCACGGTACATTTCTTCCCTGACATTATGCTAAAGATGCAAAAAAAGCCTTCCAAGAATGCTAGCACAAATAAAGTGTAATTTTTTCACAGGGAAAACACAAGTTCTTCCCATCAATGTGAGAAAGCATCGCTAAGACTTCCACTGAAATTAATGGAACAGCACCAGAGAAAGTCCCAGGGAATACAGAATGAATCCTAGTGGGTTTTAATATCAAATAATCAAATCCAAACCGAATGGTTTTATGAAGTTCTTTAGATGCACATCACGAGGGTGATGATGTTCCCTGAGGGAGCAGCAGGACACGGCTGGACTCGAACCCCAACTCTGCCCATCCCGAGGGGATCAAACCCGGGAAAAACACCCCAAAACCCCCCCAAAAACACCTTTTGTTTCCATAAACGCCACGAAAACAACGCAAACTGCCCGTGAGACCGCAGCGGGACGGATGAATGAAGCCTCAATGGGATAATTACAAGATGTATTATCTGTTATTAATTAAGACTTTGGTCTTCATCTGTACCTTGGAGGAGCCCGGAGCGGCAGCGGCGACGCTCAGCCAAACCCACACGGAAGAAGGACGGGGATCGGCGGCCGGAGGTCATTTCTGAGGAGCTGCAAACACCTACGAGGACAATTAGAAACGACACTTTTTGAAGGCGGCTCGGAAAGAGAACCAGATCAGTCCTTAGTCCCGCAGCAAGGAGGGAACACAGGACCCGCAGCCGAGCAGGAGCCCCACACGCACCGTGGGAAGGGGATCGGCGGCTCCCGGCCCCACAGGCCACGGCCGAGCCCGAGCCGCCCCCGAGGAGAGCGGAGAGCCCGTCCCGCCGCCGCCGCCCGCCGCTCACCCCTCACGGAGCCGCCTCCGCCATGGCCGGGGCCTCCCGGCGCTGCTCCGGCCGCGGCGCCGCGGCGCGCGAACTACAACTCCCGGCGGGTGCCGCGGCAGGGGCGCGGCGGGACGGGCTGTGGGGCCGCGCGCGGGGCACGCTGGGAAGTGTAGTCTGGCGGGAGGGAGGAAGAGGCCGGAGGAAGAGGAGGGAGGAAAAGGATGGAGGGGCCGGGCTGCGGCTGGGAACGAAATCCCGGGAAGGAGAGCAGAAATCCCAGTCCCTTCACGAGCTCTGAGACTGTCCTTTAACAGCGTTTCTCTTTTTTTTTTTTTCTTTTTTTTTTTTTTTTTTGAGGGGGTGGTTTTTGGGTTTTTGGGGTTTTTTGTTTTTTTGGGTTTGGTTTTTTTTATGGTTTTCTTTTTCTTCTTTTTTTTTTTTTTTTTGTGCGTGTGGTTTTTTTTTTGATGTGGTTTCTTTCTTTTGGTTTAGGTGTTTTTTTTTTGTTTGTTTTTTTTTTTTTTTTTGGGTGTTTCGTTCTTTTTTTGTGTTTGTTTGTTTTTGACTGTGTTTTTTAATTCCGTGCCTTTTGATTCCTCCACTGCAGAATGCCTCCCATATCTCCAAACTCCCATAAGGATTTCAATTTCCAGCCGAAATACCCAGCTGAGTGTGCTCTGATTCAATTCTCTCCTGTATTTCCTCTCTGAAAGTCCCATCCAAACCACTGCATCTCTTCTCACTCTCCTGAGGGTTTTTAAAGGTTTTTTTAAAAAGTGTTTTTTAAAGTAGGTTCTTCATTAATCTGTTTGTCTTAAGCTGCTTAAAAATACTCATTGGCTGTATCTGGAGCTGAGAGCTTAACAGAAAAAAAAAAAAAAAAAAAAAAAAAGTGGAGGATTTGTGGAGGATTGAGTTGAATTTCTCAACTGTCTGGAAGTGGCATTAGTGCTCCACATCCTGAGAAGGGTGATATTATTCCTGTTTTTCCTGGTACTCACCAGCCCAATTTTGGGCTCATGAAACACAGTCCTGTGGGGTTTTTTTTCCCCATTTTGTGATTTTACTGCCTTCTGCTGGTCAGAGAGGATCAGGCTGAGCTTAATTTCTTATGATCAGCCCATGATCTAAAATTTAGCTGCAGTGCCAAGTGCCAACAATGGATGCTTTGTGTGTGTGTATTGGCGTTTGTTGTTTTATTTTCCTGCAGCCTCATGGATATATTTCACATAGGAGGTTGATCAGTAAAGAGGATTGGAGGGTTTAATGTGCAGACTACATCTTGTTCCAAAAGCCTGCTCTTGGCTTGAAGTGGTGATGTAGCAGATCACCTTTCTAATCCTACCCTGCCTTTCAGCTCCCTGCTTGCCCTTTGCTCCCAAGAGAAAGAAAAAAAATATTTAAAAATAAAAACCCTGTGGCTGTTTGCATAAATTCACAAAGCCTATGGCAGTGCAGAAAGAAAGAGGCCTCCAGAATTTCATGATCTGTTTTAGGAATTATAGTTGTTTAAAGTTTTATCTTTGCTTTTATTCCCCGAGACAGAGATGGATGTGCTTGTCTGTCTGTGGAGGGGCTGGAAGGTGGAGAGCTGAGGAGCTGACAGGGCTTGGAGCTGCCTAAATGTTGTACAGAGAATTATCCAGCTGATCAGAGGAAATCAAAGGCTGTTCCCCTTCCTGCACCTTCCTGCTCTCAAATTTAATAACCATGCCCTGAATTGATGGGCCACACAAGGTGTACACTGTAAATCTCCTGGGCAGGCAGGTTATGGGGGGGAAGATATTTATTTTCTGCTTCTTTTTTTCCCCACACAAAACAATGCTTTGATTGCCAAATAATCACTCAGGCAACCATAAAGAATTGTCTGTAAAAGAGAGAGTTTTCTTCACATCCACCAATTCCTATTTCTGTAGGAAAGGTTTGCAGAGAGCTGAGTTCAACAAACTTACAACAAATGTCACAGAGTTCACACTTTCAGCATTTTAATGGCATAAAACCATCTCTGAGCTCCATTTGAATGTCATGAGATTTTAAAAATCCATTTTCCTGGAAAATATCATTTGTCTCTTTTTTTAAAATAGATGAACAAGGTGGGTAACACCCAGTGGCAATGGCAAGAGTAAAAGTTAGAGGAGATACTCTGATTTATGGAGATACACAACATTTATCCTCCAAACACTGCACAATGGTAAGAGAACACTGGGCAGTGAGGAATGAAGCTTCTGCTCCTGTTCCTGCCACTGTTTCATCATCAGTAATCTGCAATATATTTAAACATTTATTAAACATTTGGCCAAATGTGCTTTCCCAAACATTGTTGTCTGAAGAGAAGCAGACCTTGGGTCAAGTAGCTGGAGAGAAGGGAATTTTTCCTCGTTTATTTTTAGCTTCATTTCCTGGGGAAGTAAACCATCTGTGATCTGCTTCCCTCTGGAAAGTTTTGAAGCTGCTCTGCCATTCAAGTCTGCAGAGCCTCAGAAATGTTTAAAAACAACTGCAGTTTTTGTGGGAGACCCTGGAGCAGGAAAAGGAGAAAACATGGAAATTCAGAATGTGAATTTGTGCAGTGAGGGTGAAAGTGGCAGCAGGAACTGCATTGCCCTGATGTGGTTGTCTCCCCCAAATTTTAGCCAGCAAATTGTGCTTGTACCACTCAGTGCCTCCAAATCCAGATTTGCTTTCTCTATCCCAGGATTAGGTTTAGGAAGAGGAGGCTTCAGTAGGATACTTGGAAGAGTCTGTGCCCAGGCTACCCTTAATGTAATATCTTAGTTATTATGTAAGAGGAAATAAAACACATTAATACCATTTATAGAGTGTTGAACTGGAAAAGGCTGAGAGCTGTGCTTGGGGTAGAAATATAAACTACAAAAACGATAAACATGAGCAGTTGGGAAGACATTTGAGTCCTTTTCTGGAGAGATTTCATTTCTTGAACCCACCTTTTGAAGTCAAGAAATCCTAAAATAAACATGCCAGGAGACAGTACAGCAGAAGTGAAGCTGCCATCAAATATCACCATGTGAAGAAGGCTCTGGAAAGGCTGGTACAGTTCTGTGAGTCCATAAAGGAAATAACAGGGATGTCAGGGATGTAGGAAAAGCTGCAGGAATTTGGAGAGTCCTCACTCCTTAAAATCTCCTGGTTTCTAATTAATCCAGCAGAAATTGGGTCCTGGGCAGGCTGAGAAGAGCAGCACATTGTCTCTTGCCAGAGCTGTCCGGAGGAGATGGTGTTTGTGCAGTTTATGTGACACAAATGTAACTCTTTACATTTAAACATCTGCCAGGAGAGGCAGAGATTTGGCCCTTCCCGAGTTCTCCTCGTTCCCCGCAGCCGCCAGGAGGTGGCTCCCTGCATTTGCAGTCCCTATTTACCGCTTTGTTTATGGAATTCCGCCTTTTCCCTGGAAAATGTTTGCCCGGAGGAAGTTCACGTCAGGAGAACAAGGAAGCTCAGTAAATAATCTGCTATCAGGCAGGGCAAGGATCGGTTCACTTTTGTCCAAATGTTTTGTGGCTCTGATCCAAAGGGATTTTTCCTGTGCTGGATCTAATCTTGTAAGATTATTTCTGTCAGGCTCGAGGAGTTACATCAGTGCTGGTGGGGTGCATTGACCAAATTTGATTATAGCCCAGTAAAAGTCATTTTGGCCACATGTTTTAAAGGATGCAGGTGGTTCATGGACAGGTACCCTGGTGAATTGATTAAAATGCTTCTTCATTCTCCCCATTTTCAGTGTGACAGTAGAAAAGATTCCTGTATCCAGGCCATGGACTGTTTTTTGGAGGCAGTGATGTTTCCCAAAGGCTGATGTGTTCTTCTCTTGGAATCCAGTATGGAACAAGCCAGGTTCCTTCTTTGCTTCCTAAAAGGTGGTGAAGAATTACAGTGTGTTAAAGAAGAGTAACTGTGCAGTATCCTCATAATGCTGGTAAAGTGCCAGGTTTTAAATTGCTTACTAGGAATATGTAAGTTAATTTAAATTAACTTGGGCTGTCTGGAATATTAATTGCATGTACACAGCCCCTCCACTCTTGATTTGTCTTCACCCTCACTCTGAGATACTCTGAGGACAAGACATGGGCACAAAATCTGTGCAAAATAAACAGTGTAACACTCCAAGTACAACATGAACCACATACAATTTCCCCCTATTTTAAAAGAAAATGGTTCCATTTTCTGCTGCAGGAAAACTTGCCACACAACAGTTGTTTCTGAATTAGAGTGATCTAGTTCCTAAAGAAGTTTGTTTTGTTTTGTTTTGTTTTTTGGGGTTTTTTTTCAGACTGTAATTCTATGTAACAGGTTTCTCTGGTGGTCACATTCTCTTTTTTGCAAAGCTTGAGTTTGTTTCTTCAGACCAAGCATTTCCTTCAGTTAATTCACTTCTAGGATGACAAAACAGGCACAAGGATTGGTGCCTGTGAGAGGCAACACTCACCTTAGTACCCAAATTAACACCCTGACACCACCACAAAAATATCCCCCCCATGTTGTTATCATGAATTTTTATATTTGGCATTATTTGATTTATAATGGTCAAAATGCAATTTTTTCCCCCTCTTATTTCTTCACTTTTTCCTTGACTTCTCTTGGTTAATGCTCCATGCACTGCAAAATTTAGGGTCAATCTACAGAAGCTCTTGGGGTTTTTTTGCAAGATCACATGTACATTACTACCAATGTTAGTGATCTCTTATTATTTGAACTCACAGACTTTGTAGACTTTTGCTGGTCACTATCTGAAAAGTAATGAGGAATCTGTATTTTTCTGAAATATTAATTGAGGGATTTTGCTCATATTTAACCCAGGTGTATGGAGAAACCCTATTTCTCTGCAATCAATGCCCTCCTGATGTGAGAACATAATATATATCTATGTATATATATATATATATATATATATGTATTTGATAGAGGTCCATTTTATATCCAGATGGGATGGCTGGAGCTCCTCTGGCCCAGCTCTCAGCTACAGAAAAAGTCAAGGAAAAGCAAAGGTGACATCAAAACTGAGCAAGTAGTGCCCAGAACACAACCAAGGTCCTTTCTCTGTGGTAATAACTGACAGGAGGAGAAAATGAAACCTAAAGCCCCAAAGGTCTCCAGTGGACCTTGGATTTTCCGTGCTCTGTGTCAGGGCTGCTGGGGCTGGGCTGCTCTTTGCACCCTCTGGCAGCAGGAAGAGTTTCCCTTTCAGAACTGCAGCATTCCCAGTTTTGGTCTCAAAGTTTGGGTTAGGCAGGGATATTTTGCCCTCCTGCATTCCAGACTGGTGCCACTTTGGGAAGAAAAAAGATGGGAAGAGGAAGCATTGCTGGTGGTCCCTGATGCTTTGGTCTGTTCTTGTGAGCACACACTCACTCAGATGTGAGAATTTAGTCATGGAATTCCAGACTGGTTTAGGTTGGAAAACTCATCCGGTTCCAGCCCGTGCCATGGGCAGGGACACCTTCCACTATCCCAGGCTGCTCCAAGCCCTGTTCAACCTGGCTTTGAACACCTCCAGAGATGGGGCAGCCACATTTTCCATGGATATAAGGAGATAAATCTCTTATCCCATCCCCACTTCTCTGGTGTGCAATTCCACACGCAGGCAGCAACTCCAGAGCAAAAGTCTTTTGTCTTGGCAGACATTTGTGGGATATTCCCTCCCCTCCCCCCTGGAGAAGAACATCCCTTTCTCAGTGCCTACAATGGACCTTTGCTTCCCAGGATCCGTGTCTGTGTGTGACCCATGACAGCACCTTTGTGTGTGAATCGCTTGGTGGCTGCACTAAATCCACTGGGATCACTCTCACACACAGATATTTGCAGATTTTGGGGCACTGCCTGTGTAAACACACACAAACAGCAAAGCAGAGGAATAAAACACAGCTGGAAATCAGTGAGGGGAGAGATTGGTGTCCTCAGTGTGTGGGAAATGTTCACACCATGCAAACAGATGGAGTGGGGGGAATTAACACTCCTGCTTCTGGACACTTCCTGGGTGACTATTAATAGTTCCCTGGTTTGGATTAATGCACAGCATATGTCGAGTATCAGGGACTTGGAGTTATCTGCTAGATCGTGTCGTGGGCTCAGTCTTTTTTTCACAAAACTAAATTTTTTTTTTTAAAGACTCCCCACTTTCTAGATCCTCTCCCCATTAGAATAACCCCAAACCACGACGTGGTTGGAGACACTGGTGGTGATGGCATGGTTGGAATCTTCCAGCCATCTTCTGAATCATCATTAGGGACAATTTTTAGCCTTTTGGAAGGAAAAGATGGGATGATATGGGGCAGGATTGACTGGGAGCCCAGTTTTGTCTGGCCAAGGCACCTGGCCATGCCCTGCAGACCCATGACACCCAGCAAGCTGCACTAGGGGGTGGTTTAGGCTGAAGGAAGAATTTCTTCATGGAAAGGGTGTTTAGACATTGGAAGGGGCTGCCCAGGGAGGTTTGGAGTCCCCATCCCTGAAGGTGTCCAAGGAAGGGCTGGAGGTGGCACTCAGAGCTCTGGGCAGGGGACAAGGTGGGGATGGGGCACAGCTTGGACTCAAAGCTCCTGGAGGGCTTTTCCAACCTTAAAGATCCTGGGATTCTGGTGCTCCCAAGGCTTGGCCTGGACTGAGGGCCGGGGGGTGATGCTGGGGAGCCTTTTTCCCAAACCACCGGCGGGTCCCTATCAGTGCCGGGAACAACCCAAGAGCTTTCACACGGGAATAAAGTCACACCACACGGGGACGGGCTGGAGCCTGAGGCTGGCGGGGGTCACAACCCTGGGGATGGGGACAGGGATGGAAACAGGGACAAGGATGAGGAGAAGGGATGGGGATAGGGGCAGAGATGAGGACAGGGGATGGGGACAGGGGCAGGGATGAGGACAGGGGATGGGGATAGGGGCAGGAAGGGGGAGAGGGGATGGGGATAGGGGCAGGGACGAGGAGAAGGGATGGGAACAGGGGCAGGGACGAGGAGAAGGGATGGGGATAGAGGCAGGGATGAGGACAAGGGATAGGGACAGGGGCAGGGACAGGACATGGGATGGGAATAGGGGCAGGGATGAGGACAGGGAATGGGGATGAGGATAAGGGCAGGGATGAGGACAAAGGATGGGGATAGAGGCAGGGATGAGGACAAGGGATGGGGATAGAGACAGGGATGGGGACACGGGCAGGGGCAGGACAGGGACAGGACCGAAGCAGGGACGGGGCCGGCCGCGGTCACTCCCCGCCGTATATCCGCGAGGAGCGGCCCCTCGGGAAGGGGGCGGAGGCAGCGAGCGGAGCGCGGGGGGCGGGAGGGAAGGGAAGGAGGGAGGGAAGGAGCTGCGCCGCCCTGTGCGCGGCTCGGCGGAGCTTTACGGCGGCCCAGCGCTGGCCGGGGCCGGGGCCGGCAGCGCGGAGCCCGCAGCGCGGCCATGGCCGAGCGCCGCGCCTTCGCACAGAAGATCAGCAGGTACCGGGGCGGCCCGGGAGGGAGAGCGGGCCCGGCCGTGGGGGCTCCGCCGAGCCGCGCCCCGGGGAGGGAGAGCGGGCCCGGCCCGGCCCCGGGGCTCCAGCGCCCCGCCGGCCTCGGGGGAGCCGCGCAGGGTCCGCCCCAACCCAACCCGGCCCGGCCCGGCCGCCACAGAGGGCCCGGAGCGGGCACCGAGCGCGGGGCCTTCCCCCACCCCGGGGAGCTCCCTCGGCGGAGCGGGGGAGGGAGAGAGAAAGAGGAGGAAAAGAGCCGTGGAATTCCGCTCCCGCGAACAAAGGCCGGCCGGGCGCTTTGTGCAGCCCCTCTCGGCGCACAATGGGCGGCCCGGCCCTGCCCCGGGCCCGCAGCCGGGCGGGGAGCGCCCACCTCCCTCCGGCGGGGAAATGGAGAGAGCTCCGTTCCCCTGGAGCCCTTCCCTGCCTTTTGTGTGTGTGTGTGTGTGTGTGAGCGGGGCTGCTTCGCCCTGTCCCCGCTCCTTTGGACCCGCCGAGCTGCCTGAGCCTCGCCGTGCTGAGCATCCTTGTGTTTTCCCAAACTTTGGTTATTTTTTTTTAAATAGGAGCATTTATAGAAATTATGGTTCCAGGTGGGAGCAGATTTTCTGTTTGCAGGTCTGGGCATTAGCCTTTGGTGACCTCTCCTACCTGTAACCAGCACTGGAGTGAGAGCCAGAGCCATCAGTTCTGCCAGGGCTGTTCAGGAGGCTGTGACAGCACCAAAAGGAGTCTCATTGTCATGCCACTGAGTGAGAAGCTTGTAGGTACAAATAGGTGCAGTTAGAGAGGCTGTGATGGAGAAGGGTCATGGACAAAGGGAGAGGAGGCCAAAGGAAAAGGCTGGGTAGGAGTGACATCAGTCCCACCCCACTCATGAGCTGGAAACAGGTGAAAACATTGCTCTTCTCTTCAGGTTCTCTGCACGTTTTGACGTGCACCAGCCGGGGGTTCATGTGACAGGTCAAGGAATGGGGAGAGATGGATTTGCTGCCGGGCTGTTTTTCCTGCTTCTTGGTTGTAGTCATAGAAATAATCACATGAGAGAGAGAGACAAGCACTGGAGGTCAGAGCTGTGCAGCCCTGGCAGGAAGTTAAATAAGATGGCCCTGGGGTGACCACGGTGGTGCTCAGTGCTCCTGCCTGGTTCCCTGGGTTGTAGCACAGCTGTGTCACCTCTGTGCCCCTTTTGGGCCAACCTGATCCACCCTGGGCATTTCCCAGTGTGTTTGTGGTCCTTAAACAGGTTGGCTTCACCTGTACCTGTAGAAGGACCCGGATGCTTTGCAGTGAGGTCAGTGGGCTCTTGCATCTCCAGCTTTCTTTTGCACTCGTGGGATTGTTGTGTTTTCTATGGGGTTTCCCATGTTGTATTATTGTCATACTCTGAGAAATCTTGAATTTCTGGTTCGTGGCCTGCACATCCAGTGCACATGGGAGGCAAAAACCTGTGTGCAGAGTGTTGCACCTGGGGATGCCCAGGCTGGGCTGTTGCCCTTCTCCTGCTGGCCCAGAACGTGCTGCTGGGAATGTCACTGTTCCAGGGGGGAGAGATTGGAGCAAGCAGTGCAAGGAAGTCCCAGAGCTGTGCTGGTGGCTGCTGGAAGCCCTCCCCCAGTTCCATTGTTTCAAGAAGAATAGATCCCTCACATTTTCACACTCTGCCCTCCGGTTTGGCTGACTCACCGAGGTAGACGTAGCATTTTTCTTATTCACAGGAAATAGCCACGCTGCTCCTGCTTTGCCTCTGTGCTTCAAATGGATGTCTGTTCATATCCACCAACACGGATTCCTTTAGACCAGCTGAAAGTTTCTAAACTGGTTGTTACAGTAGAGGTAGAAAAACAAACGTGGGATGGGCTGAGTTGATTCTTGGAAAGCCCAGGGATGTGTCCCCAGAGCTCAGATTTACCTGCTGTGCCTTTCTTCAGCCACCGTGGTGCCCCTCAAGGGCATGATCAGAGTGTCAGTGCCGTGCTCTGCCTGGGCATTGCATCCAGATCTTGAGGCTATCAGTAATTGCCCCAGCAGTTCTAAAATCTCTTTTAAAGACTGTGTTACAAGGTGTCTTCATGATTAGGTCCTGCTGCATTTGTGTGGGATGGGTTTAAATTGGAATTTGGCCATCAAAGGTACTTACTAATTCTTCTTTACTCCTGAGAAGAAGAAACTCCTGAGTTAAATTTAGTATAGTGGTTTAATAATCCCTGAGATCTTGTCTGAAATTGCTAATTTTTTATTGGAAATATATTGGTAGGAGTTTGTTTATTAAGCTGTAGTGGATCACATCCTTTTGCAGCACACATGGAGCAGAAATGATGCTTCTGTAGCAGCACTGAGGCTGTTGATTCCATCTCAGTGTGAGAGCAGAGGAGCTTCAGTGCCACCTGTGTGAGGTGCACATTCCCAGCTGTGTTATCACAGCACATTTTTTGGATATGGGGCTGCATGGCAAAGAAAAAGGATGTGGAAACCCCCCCACCAAAAGGGTCAGTTTTGGGTCCCTGGATGCCCCAGCAGTCCAGTGTTTCCTGGGACAGAGGAAAAGGTGTGCAGGCTTTTTAGGGTTCAAAAAGAAAAGCTCCCCCTTTAAACCTCACAGAGCAAAAACATTACAGGGATAAACTCGTGTAGGTTTTCATGTGAGCCCCTGACTCAGTGCCTTGTCAGTGCTCTTGCACCATCCTGAGGCTGGGTTATCTGGGGAACTCAGAGCTGCTCCTTGGGTCACACCATCACCATGGATGTGTTTGTGCTTGGAAAGAGTTTTGATCTTCCTTTCCTGCTGCCACAGTGGGAGAGGATCCCTGTGACTTGGAGCATCACACCCGCCCTGCCCTCTGTTTGACAGTGCATGTCGTCCTCACACAAACCCCACAGTGGGATTTTTAAAACTGCTCTGTATTCTTTTGCTGAGAATTTCCAGTTTTCCTGTGCCCAGCTGTCAGTGGAGTCCAGAGAAAAGAGTTTTGGCTTTGTGGCTCCAGCCCCTTCCCAGGTGCTTCCATGTGAACAGGAGCCCCATGAGGTGCTGCTGTTGGGGCTGATCCTGCTCTCAGACGTTCAGTGACTTGGAAATTCCCCATCACCCAGGGCTCTTATACTATATGGGATTCCTGGAGTAATCACAGCTTGTCTTTATGGATTTCAATTGAGGGGAAAATACTTGTGCTCACTACATTCAGAGCATCTTATTTCTGTTGCAGCTCCCTTTACACTGATGGGGTGCTGTAAAGGGGGACTTGGGAAGGCTAAATCTGCACTTATGTTCATTTGGAGCCCTTTTACACTCCCTGAATGATGTGTCAGGGGAGCTGACAGCCTCCTTTGCCCAGCCCCAGGGTAAAGAGGGATGGTGTGAAACCTGCACCCACTGAAACCAACAGCAGAGCTGTCACTGGCTCCCAGGAGCACCAGATTGGGCCAGAAACGTGGTCACAGCAGAATATTCATCACAGTTTATTCTCTTCCCACATCCAGATGTCATTTGCGTTGTCAAAACACTGTCACAGACAACTGAAAGGATTTTTAGCAGGAATTTCAGAGCATCCCTTTCCCGTTCTCTCCAGAATTCCCATTGCCTGTCCCCGTTCAGCCTCTGTGGATGTCTCAGTGTGGGAGTCAGCAGCACTTGGGAAGCCCAAGAAAATCCCTGGCTGCTTAAAGCAAGGGAGAAGGCAGGGACAAAACTTCATCTCCAGGGCTCTGCTACAGAGCTGCTTCTCTGGCCAAAGGCTTCCTTCTTTGTGTTTTTGTCTCGAGGTGTGACTTTGTTGTGCTGCAGGATCCAGTCCTGTGGTGATTTCCACAGTCGAGTGTCCTGGGAGCTCCTTCCCTCCTCTGCAGCCCAGGGGTGACGTTTCAGCCTCAATAATGAAATATTTTCAGAAGAGCACCACAGGCAGCGTTGTGTGATGTTTTCTCTTTTAATCAATGGTGAGGAAAAAGGGAACATGTTGTTGCTCATCTGTGTTAATTTAAGAACCCACACGCAGCCTGCAGCGGTCAGGATCATCAGGCTGGGCATTTCCTCAGCTGTAAATCAAACCCATTTCACTCCAAGGGGAAGCAGCTCACTCAGAAGGAAACAGGAATTTAGGAGGAAGGCTGGGTGCAGGGCTGGACTGGCAGGGTGGCTCCAGGCCAGAGCTCTCTCCCTACATCCCTGGAGGAGGTTCCCTCATGCAGCAGAGCTCCCCTGGGTGGTGACTCACACCTGGATGGGGCTGCAGGCAGCACAGCCCAGCTGCAGCTCTGGGGACACAGGGCCAGGTCCTCTCCCTGCAGAGGTGACAACACAGCCAGTGCCACTGGGCTTGGGGAATTCACATCCAAGGCAGTGAGGCAGGAGGATGGATGGTGCCTCCAGTGCTGGCTGAGCAGAGGGTGATGCTTTCTCTTGGAGAAGTAAATGATGTGTAAATGCAGTTTTCTCTCTCTGAGGCAGAAGAAGCAGCTCTGCTGGGGCTGCAGCTGTGCCAGGCTGCCTTTGGGTGTGCACTCAGGGTGAGGAACAGGCAGGAGCAGCAGCTCTGCCATTAGCCAGGATGGGGAGAAGCAATTTGCCTTCTGTCCCAGTGGAAAAGGGAAACTTCCTCACATCACCCCAGGCTGTCCCTGACCCCACCTTTGCTGGGAAACAGGAGAGTTCCTGACCTTGCTCAGCATCACCAGGCAGATTTTGTGGAGTTTTTTTTTTTTTTTTTTTTTTTTTTTTTTTTTTTTTGGTTTTTATTGTTTGTTTGTTTGTTTGTTTGTTTTTTTTTTTGAGAAGGCAAAAAGAAGAACTGATATTTCCAGTTCGCTGCTTAAGCTAAAAAAAAAAAAAAATAAATTTTTTTTTTTTTTAAAAGGAACAGTTTTTGGCTTTGACCAGGCAGGGCACATAGAAACAGAAATGATTTTTGTGTGTACTAAAGAACCCTGGGAGTGCAAACAAATGGTTTCATTTTGTTATTTGCAGCTCGGAGTACTTTGAGAATGACCAGTTTTGTTTTGTTTTAGGAGCCAGTTCCAAGGGGAATTTTTTTCCCTCTTCTTTGTGGGTTTTTTTTTTTTTTTTTTTTTTTTTTTTTTTTTTTTGTTTTTTGTTTTTTGTTTTTTTTCTGTGTTAACCACATGCACACACAATAATTAACCAGTGAAGAAGGTCAAAAAGGAAGTGACTGGGGAAGATGTACTTTAAACATAGACATTCATGAGGCTTTGGGCTGTAATTAACTGGAATGTTTGTCTGAGGTTCCCAGGTTACGTGTTGAATATCAGATAAGTTATTAATGAGGCAGTTTTTTATTTGTCCTTTTAATTATCAAAGCTTGAGTGGCTCTTCAGCTCTACCAAATTAATTTTTTTTTTTATATTTGGAGAATATTTATTTCTCTTTTCTTGATGAGGTTTGGTGTGACACCAGCATTGCTTTAGGTTAGAAATAGTGCTCAGGGTTATAGTGTGACATGAACTGCTGGTCATGAACAGTTTGTCATGGACAAACAGCCTTTGGGAATGGAGGAGGAGGAGAAGGCAAGTGTGTTCATAGTGATGGAATGATTTGGGTTGGAAGGGACCTTAAAGCTCATCCTGTGGTCAGGGACACCTTCCACTGGACCAGGTGTTATTTGTTTTAGGGAAGCTGGGAACCTCTGGGAGGAAACAGTGAGGAAACAGCCCTAAAAGAAGCCAGCTGAGATATTTTCTCAGTGTAGAAATACTCATTTGGTTCTCCAGAGGTTCTGCTCCTTCTCTGGAGTGATTGATCAGGGTGAAGATTCCCAACTGGAACAGCTCTAGAGAAGCCATTGGGTGATCAGGGGAGCCCAAAGGCTGGAAGGAGACACCTGGCAGGTAGAAAGGAGTGGGAGAGGGCTCTTGAACCTGATCATGCTGCCACAAACCCAGAGGGGTATAGATTACCCATAAATACACCTGGAGATCAGGATACATTAGGAGATGGTTTCTAAGTGTCAGAGGCACGATGCTTCCTGGTAGGGGAGTGGTGTCCAAACCCTCTGTGAGTGCAGTGATACAGGAAGGAGTGAACCTGAGCTGTGGATTGCACTGCAGGCTTGGAATGAATGGCAGTAACTCCTGCAGCCTCCACTCAGGAATTCTGAGGTTTAGACAGTATCCATTTCCTTCACATGGGAAGAGTTCTGTGGGTGCTTGTGAAAGCTGGAGAGGCAGGAGTGCTTCAGGCTTGAGAGCGATGCTGGTTTCTTGGTGGAACCCATTGGAGGTTCAGTTCTGACTTTAATCCATTCTTACAAAATTTCTCTATGAATTTCCCTACAAAAGCTATCAGCACCTGTGGTTTGCTCTCTTGTGTGGTGGGAACAGGGAGATGACTTTTCCTGGATGTTCCCTGTCCCCAGCAGGACAGAAGCCACTCTGCAGAAGTGAAAACATCAGCTCCTGTGGATAAAGGCAAACATGAAGGAAATAATTTCTTGCAGCCAGAATGCATATTTTTTTTTTCCCTCCTGCAGTCTACTTTTAAAAAAAGACAAATTAATGCTTCCTCTAGCTAATCTTATGTCCATCCTCTGGCCTGAGGGAACATCTGCTCTCTGTGGTGGCCTCAATTGTCCCAGCCAGTTCCCTCTTAGAGTCCCCTTCTCTATTCCTGCCCACCAGCAATCCCAAAGGCAGGAGCCCACCCTGATATCACCCAGGTTTAGCTCAGGACAGGTTTAACCACCTCCTTGGCAGAATTTTAGCAGCTTGTGTGCTGTGCTGATAAACAGCACAGTCCCCCTGGTGAGATCAGGAGCCTTTCAAGCCATGAGGATGCTCAAAGATCACTGATACAGCAGAAAAAAAAATCACTCCTTGTCCTTGCAGCCTCTTCATCTGCTTTATGGGCTGGTTGGTGTCTCCTTGGAGCTGGGAATTTGCTCTGGGAGCCAGAGCTGCCAGCAGTGCAGTGAATGACACTGAGGGTGGGTTTGTCACTGATAAATTGGGTGTTGACTCCTGTAAAGGAACATTTGTTTTGGTCAGGTCCCCTAGGCCAGGGCTACTCAGCAGATTTTCAGCTACACAGCTGCTTTCTTTTTTTTTTTTTTTTTTTTTTTTTTGTGGAAGGAATCTGGGTTTTGGTTTGTTTTTGGAACAAAACCATTTCCACCCATGTCAGAGGCTTGGCTATCCCTGCTGAGAGGGGCTGCAGCTTCCTGCTGGATCCAGGATGGAGAGCTGGGGATGCCTGTGGTGGGGCTGGAGCTGGGGCTCTTTGTTCAGACAGCCCCTGGCCATCAGCATTTCCCTCTTCCTTCCCTGTCCAGGTGTCTTTACCCACCTGTTGTGTTTCCAGCCTTACCAGGGACAATGTGGTTCTTTAGCCAAGACGGAAATCCATGGAGGGTCACAGTTTTCCCCCTCCAGGCATGGAAGGGCTGCTCTGTGCTTTCCATTCCTGGTGAGAAAATCACCCAGTGGTGGAATTTCTCTCTGGCAGAGACACACAAGGCTCTGTGCCAATATTTCCTCTGCTTGTCACCTTTACCTTTCCTACATGGGAAGGGAAACACCTTTTTGTTCTGACCCAGTCATTTGTTTCCTGTTCCTTTGTCTGACTGTGACTGCAAACCCCAAAAATAGGCAGGGGGATGAAAATGCAGAGTACAGGAGCAGCTGTGTGACCAGGAACTGCTGAAGGGTGAGAGGAGAACTCTGGAGAAGAGCTTTCCTTGTGGAAGAGCCTGCTGGGAACAACTTAATTTGTGCATTTTATTGCCACAGATGTGCACAGAAGAGCAGCTCACAAAAGGGGAAAAAACCACCAAAATTAATTGCTGTTAAAAACATGTATCTGCAGCCTTGGGAGAACTTTATGATTCCTGGAAATTCATTCTGCAGGATCTACTCCCAGGATCAGGCCTTGACTGCAGTGAGCAGAGCCTGGTTTGGCTCCAGCAGCACGGGGAGGGTTGTGTGCTCCCTGCCATGTCCCTGTCAGAGATAACCCTGTCCCTGTGTCGTTGCAGGACCGTGGCAGCCGAGGTCAGGAAGCAGATCTCGGGGCAGTATGGAGGCTCCCCACAGCTCCTCAAGAACCTCAACATCGGCGGCAGCGTCTCCCATCACACCTCTGTAAGTCCTGCCTGGGGCAGGGAGGGCTCAGGGTGCTGCCCATGGCCATTTCACCATCTGGGAGGAAACTGCAGTGCTGGCAGGTTGTTGATGTCAGCAGCTCTGATAACACCAAGGACATAATTCCATGCAAAACCCACTGATTTTTGGGCATTTCTGTGTTGCACATCAGTTAGTGTGGCTGGGAATCTGTGTTTCTGCAGAACCTTTGTAGGACAAGGCCTACAATATCTTTCTTGACTAGATATGAGTTGTTTTATCCCCAAACAGCCTGGATTGGGCATTAAATTCCACATGTGTGTGGTTCTCTGGATGGAGAGCTCTTTCTGTGCAAGCTCCTGCATTTCAAGTTGCTGTATTCCTGTCCTTGTCACTCTGGAGAGCAGGACCACAGCGACTTATCTGCTCTTCTGAAGTATTTTAAATATTATTGTGCAAGCTGAGTGTGGCTATTCCTCAGGGATGTGTATTTACTTACAAGTTTACAGCCCACTTTGAAGAGCTGTATTGTCACAATCACCCTTCCTGAAATCAGACTTCCTTGCATGGCCTACCAATAACCTTCCAGATTTATTGTGGTAAACATTTCAAGAGTGCAGCAAACTTTTTCAGGCTGGAAATGTTTAATTTGGGGTCTCACTCGAGGTCACAGCAGTTCCTTTTGCTGCAGTCAACTTGAAAAACAAATATTAGAGCATCTTGTTTTCTTCAGAGAAGGGTGGTTAGGTCAGGCAGGGCTGGAAATGTGACCTGGATTTGATAGTCTGTGCAAAGTGCTGTGAGTTTACAAGAGTTCTGCTCTTTGGAGTGGGGTCCTGTAGTGTTTCCTCAGTTCCTGGAGTTGTGGGAATGAGTTCATGGGAATTCCCTCTGTTTCATGTCCAGTGTGACCTGTTAAAGCTTCCTCCAGTGGAGCACAGAGGTGTCCTCAGAGCTGGGTGTCACCTCAGGAGGGATGTCCAGGCTGACCTCAGCTCAGAGCAGTGACTTCTCTGCAGGCACGAACCTCATCTCTGAGGAGATCTGGCTGTGCCAGAGGCCCTGGGGATGGAGAAGAGCTGGAATTGCTGTCATTTCCCAGGAGCACAGGGACAGCAGGAGCCTGATGTGTCAGCGTGGTGGGGACTGAGCAGGGAGGAGGGTTAATGACAGAAGGGTTAATGAGAGAAGGGTTAATGAGAGTTGCTGCCCAGGCTAATGCCTTATCTCAGTGTCTCTGCTGGGCTGTGCAGTGATAATGCAAAGCCCTGACTTGGCAGTTCTGGATGGTCTTTTGCATAATCCAGCATTAGACTAGGGAGGATCCCCTGCTATTAGCTGGTGTGTGGAGCACCAGAGTCATTGACTCCACTTCCTTGCAGCACTGGACAGCTGAGGAATGCACTCCCATTGGATATCCATCCCAGGGGCTGCTGGGCCTCCCTTGTCTCACCTGGGCTTTCATCTTGGAAGGAGTTGGCTGAATTGCCTTTCTGCTCTCATAAAGTGAGATGTCTTCTGTGAACCTCTCCAGGCTGCTCCTCACCCAGCCATGTTTTTGATCAGTTTTCTCTTGTATCACCTCCTTTCACTCTGAATTGTCTCTTCCACTTTTTCCTCCTATTTCTAAGGTTTTTCCATTCTGCCACCACCCAAGTGTTGCTGCTCAAGGCCTCAGCCCTGTTGATCTTCACATGTAATTTTTCACACAGGATCAGACTTGTTGGTCATGGTATTTATTACCAGTAGCTCTCATTATCCCGTTGCCCTGGTGTTTGCTAGTAAATATATGCAAGAATCTATAAAAATGCTGGAAAAGGTCACGCTGGCTCTGAGCTCTTCCTATCAAAGTGCATCGTGTGATGGCTGCTGTGATAAGCTCCCAGTTTGTCACATTAAATTGGGTGCTGAGCAGAGATGCTCTGCAGGAGCCTGATGAACACGGGGCGATGGCTTGTAGGAGATCCTCTGCAGGAAAAGTCTATTTAGTTAAGTCATGAGTCTGTATCCTGAGGCTGCATAATACGACAGAGGTTTGCTTGTCTGAATTTTGGGTTAATTTCTCTCCCCGAGGCATCTGTCAGGATCTGCTGTGCCTGCCTGGCCTGGTTTGATAATCAGCATTATGCAGAGGGAAAGCATCGCTGTGTGAAGCTGTGTTTGCTCTGGGAGAGTTCAGTTCTGTGTAGCCACACTGGTTTAAAAGCTTAAAGTAGGGCATGGAGTGTGGGAGTGAGTAGGAAATTCTTGCTAAAATGTTGTGTGGTTGAGTTTCAGTGTCTCCACAATGGCAGCTGGTTGGGATTTGGGGGGCTCCAGCCTGGCAGAGTTCAGGAATTGTTTGGCCAATGCTCTCAGGGTGGGATTGTTGGGGTTGTCCTGTGCAGGACCAGGAGCTGGGCTGGATGATCCCTGTAGGTCCTTTCCAGCTCAGGGCATTCCACGATTCTGTGACTCCAGTGATTGTGCAGATGTGTTTTTTCATGCCCATCTTGTTCACTGGGATGGGAATTCTGGTCCAGGAAAGGTCAGCACTGGTTCTCTGGTGGTTGCCAACAGCAGCTGGTTGTGATGGTTTTTCTGAGAGTCTTCTCAGTCCAGTGGAGATATTTTTATGGAGAAATGGAGTTTTTGTGAATGAAGAGCCTGCAGCACTGTGATTGCTTGGGCCTTTTGTTTCTTGTCAGCTGAAGCCAGTGCAGGGATGTTCCTCACTCCACAGACTTGCCCCTGGTTGAACCTGGGATAAATGCAAAAACCTGCCAGCTGAATTTTAGCAAGTCTCTTCCCTTTTGCCTCACAGGCAGCAGACAAAATGCTGCCAGAACTGTTTCTAATTTGGTATCTGGTAGAGCTGGGGAGAAGACACTGCTTTCAGATGAGTTTATTATTGTCAGCCTCCACCCTTCTGCCACTTTAGGAGCAGATGATTTTAATGGCACATTCCTCAGACCCCAGACACAGGTCCAAGGCCCTCAGAGGCTTTTCCTGTGGACCCCAATGTGCCAGGCTGGGGCTCCTGGCAGGATGCAGTTCCTGCAGCTCTGAGCTTTTTTATTTTTGCAACCCACAGCAGAAGGCACTGACAGTTTGTTATTGGGAAACAGGAGCTGTGAGCTCTGAGAGTTCCATGAAATAGGGTTTATTTTTTTTTAAGTTATTTTTGCAAGCCTCCTCAAGCCCACTGGTGAGTGGGTTGTGCATTTGCACCTTGCTGGGTGTGCTCTGGGTTGGAATCCATGGGCTGTGCTCACCTTGGGAGCCTCCAGAGGTTCAGCTTTCCCTGCTGGGATCTGGTGCTTCTCACCCCCAGCCCCACTGGGGGAAAGCAGAGAGAGCCTGCACTTCCCCTGGGAGAATTCCCCAGCATCTTGCAGGATGGGGAATTTGCTGTGTTTGTTTGATGAACCAGACTGTTTACTATGGGCCATTGTAATCCCTCATGACTAACCACTTTCTTTTCTTCCCAAGTTGGTTTTTTCTGTGGAGCAGCTCCTTGTGCTCAGTTAACTCTGTCTGCTGAAAGTGGACAAAGACTTTTAAAATCTTGGACTTTTTTTTTTTTTTCACTTTTGAGTGCCAAGGATAATAATTGAAATGTTTTTTGGTTGTTGTCCAAACCTTGATTTTTTTTTTTCAAGAAAAAATTTCTCTTAATTTTAACAAATCTTTTCAGGTCTCTTTTTTCCTATTTCTTTACATCTTTAGAGATATATTTTAATGGTTGGACATAGGACTTAGTGCAATAGTCTGGTTGACAAGATGATGTTCAGTCAAAGTTTGGGCATGGATGATCTTGGAGGACTTTGCCAACCTTAATGACTCTGCGATTTAATTAGAAGAGCAGTTTTTACTAAACTTGGAAATAAGCAGAGTGAATGTACATTCTGATGTTTTATAGAAAAAAATCACAGCTTTTTCCAAGGGATTTGGGATAATATTTCCTGTATGTTACAGCAGAGAGGATTGTTAGTATGTAAAGAAACACTGTTATAAGAGATACTAATTAGTTTGGGAATAAAAGGGTCTGGATTCTTGGATGTGATATGATCTGACCATGTCTGCTCTCAGCACTTCATTTTCTCCTGTAAAATGAAGGTGCTGACATTTCCATATCTGTGTAAAGCACTGCTGGCTTTATGGGCATTATCTGGGCTAATTGAGGCTTTGTCTTGGATTTATTGGATGTCAGACTTTGGCCATGTATTCAAAGATAGCATCTAATTATTCAATAAGAGAATATAGGTGCCTTTGTATATTTCCATTGTTTGTTTTTAACGTAATTTAAGAGAAGAAGAAAAGGTGGTTTTTGCAAATGAATGGGAAGCACAGCAAAGAAAAACATGACATTGTCCTGTGTGACACTGAAAAGGGCGTTTTGGAGGGTTCAGAGCCAAGTAATTTTATCACCAAGAATTGAAGAGGAGAATGAGCCAAGTCTTTATGCTGTCTCAGGGCTGCTGAAGGCTGAATGGTGCCTCTCATTATTTGTATTTCCTGGAGGTTTTTGCCCTGCCTGGCTGAATGGTCTGTCCTCATCAGGCAGGGGAGGATGGGAGAGGCATCCACATCCTCTGCCCTCCTCTCCTCCCCTTGGGGGCTGCTCACAGTTCACCCTGCTCTGGTGCAGGTTCTTTTGGAGGACATTAAAGCTGCTCCCATTCTATTCTGTGGCTAAAGGCAGCAGTGAGCCCTGCGGCAAAGGTCAGGAGTGTTTTATCTGCTGAGTCTGGTGTCCACTGGAAATTGCTGAGTCTCTGCAATAATTTAAACAGTTCATATGTTAGCAGGGATAAATACTCTTAATTAAATGATAATATAGCAAGTAATTGTTAATAAACAGGCTGGGAGAGCTGGGAATGCTCTCCTGGAGAGGAGAAGCTCCAGGGAGAGCTCAGAGCCCCTTCCAGTGGCTAAAGGGGCTCCAGGAGAGCTGGAGAGGGACAGGACACAGGGAATGGTTTCCCACTGCCTCAGTTTGTGCTTTCAGTTTTGTCACAATTTATCAGAGGGAAACTCTCGGAGATGAGTCTCAGCACTTGCATTTTCTGTATCAAAGTCTTTGTGTTCTCCAAATACTCTTGGTGAAATTACACAATTCTTAGTCATCAAAGATCTTGTCTTCTTACCAGTCCTTGGAGGCATAACTCGTGTCTTTCTAGGGTTGGTAAGAAATTGCTTTAGTATTCCCAGATAACTAATTAATCTCTGATTAATATTAATATTTCTATACCCAAATGGCTCCCTACATTAGCAGCCAGTTATCACAGCAAATAACCTGGCAGTATTTGTACATAAAGCATCTCACTGGTTTTGGGACTGGCTGTTACTTGTTACATGTAGGATCCTTCTTTAGGTATATTTGTAATTATTTCACAGAATCCCAGACTGCTTTGGGTTGGAAGGACCTTGAAGCTCATCCTGCAGGAAGATGCAGGGGCATCTTCCACTATCCCAGGTTGCTCCAAACCCTGTCCAACCCGGCCTTGGACATTTCCAGGGATGGGGAATCCATTTCCTTTCATTAGAGGCTTTTTCTAACATTTCATTGTGACAGAATTTGACTCCCACTGCAGATCTCACAGACTCCAGATCTTCAAAATGAATGTTTTCAGATTAAAAAAATAAATAAAAAATAGAGGCTTCAGACACAGAGATTGCTTACAACCATTTTTGGGGCACGTTTGCAATGTGGAAATAAATAAATAAATTTCATCAGCTGCTCTCTGTGGTGATGACATCTCACAGAACATCACACAAAAGAAGGAATAAGAGGCAGAGCAGAGCAGGAGATGGGGAATTGCATTCCAGAGGCAGAGGGGAGGTAATGACTGCACTCCTGCCTGGGGAGGTGTCATCCTTGGTGAGCCTTGGGAGCTGCCTGTGGCTGATGGAAAGCAGAGATTGCCCAGGAATCTCCTTGCTTCATTTGAATATTTCCATGTGTTATAAATGCAGCCAAAAAAAAAATGAAATGCAGGAGTTCTCTGGGCTCACCAGGCATCAGGATTTTGGGTTTTCTGAAATGCAGGGATGGCAGCAGGCAGATATGTGAGGCTTTGAATTCGGATCTGTTTGGATTATTTTTGGAGTGTTTAGTTGAAAGAAAATGTCATTTTTGCAAGTAAAACATGTTTTTTCATTACTTGACTGTTGTCAGTGGTTAACATTACGCTGCTCATGTTTCAAAACCTCTTAGAGTGACTTGCCTGTAGTTCACACTTAAAAATAGATCCGATGCCTGCGTTTAGCAAGCTCATTTCTTTAAACTGTTACCTTCTTTAACCTGCCTGCAAATCGTAATGCAGTTGTTTTTTTTTTTAGCATATTACATTCTCAGATTTATTCTGAGTCCTCCCAGATTTAACTCCTATTCCCTGAGATACCAGTATCCCTTTAAGGGTGACAGGATTTGGCCACAGCAGGCACAGGCCATCTGCATTCCTGACTGCTCAGCAAGGGAAGTGCCTGTTTGCCCTGGAGACCCAGAGATAGCTGAGGGAAAGCTGGGGCTCAGCTCTGAAATGTTCATCTGCTGCTTCTGTCCTTCCAAGATTTTTGTCCAGGGAAGGCAGTGGGTGGGAAGTTGGTATTAATTTAGAATTTGGAGCTTTGGCACAATCTGTTGCAGTTTTAGCACGTTATAAAATCGCTTAATATTTAAGGAGGTATCGAAGTTAAGATGGAACTTTGTCCTGATTTCAAAATTGGCAAGAAATATCACCCTGATTTTGAAGAAGTGCTTTAGCAGCCAAGTAAAAATAGCAGTCAGGATCCTCCCTGTGATGGGGAGCTCTTTGCAAGGTTAATTTTTCAAGGTCTCTTATCAGATCCTTGCTGGGAGTTTTACTCCCACACGGGAGGCAGGAGATACAACCTTCCACACTTTGCTATTGTCATTTTTACAGAGCCCTCAATTGTGCTGTGATCCTCACAGGGGCTGGGGCTCTGCCCTTGGGAATGATGTATCTTATTTGAGCTAAAAGGGAAATTGGGCTTGGATTGGGCCACAGCAGCTCGAATTCAAATCCTTGTTGTGCCAGATGCATCCTGCCAGGCTGTCATGTCATAACCTCTCAGTGCTGTTGGGGTTCCCTGTGAGATTGGGCATCCTGGGAGGGCAGAGGTGAGGGAGGGAGAAGGAAATGGGAGGGAATGTTGTTTTCCATGGCTGGGCTGTCTTACACAAGCTGGGAAAGTCTGCAGAACCACAGCAGGGATTTGAGTGTGTCACTTCCAGGAGACTCCTCATGATGCTCAGCACAACTTGTGTGAGTTGGGCAAACATCCCCTGTGCCCAGCATTTTGTTTAGGAGAGGGATGAGCTAAAGTCCTCCAGGGGATGCCTGTGGACATCAGGGCACTGTGCTCCAGTCAGTCCCTGTGAGATGGAGATAATCATTGTCCCTTTTCCTGCCCCACTTGTTACTGAGCTGCTGTGCAGTGCCCAGGAGAGCAAATCTTGACTCTTCAGGTACCTGCACCTGTGCAGGTCCTGTACAAGCCTGACCTCTGCATTGTGTTTTTTGTTTCCTTGTGTGAGCTTTGGTGTAGCTTTCCCTGCACGTTATCCCTTTGTTATCCCTTTGGGATGCTTGGCTAAAGTGACTGAAGGTTTGTGTTACCCTCCATGGAGTGATGCCACATCCCCTCCCTGAGGCTCCTGCAGATTTGTGCAGGTGCTTTTGTAAGTGAAGATGATGATCCAGGTAGGAGCTCAAAAGGAGGAAATAAATAGGAGAGAGACATGTGCACTAAAACTCCACAAAAATACAACGTTTGCTGTCTGGAGAAGGGCAAAGTCGATAGGGAACGCAGTTTTATTTTCCAGCTTTTAAGGGGATGTAATAGTGAAGAATAACACAACCTTAAAGAAGAAAGCTTGAGTGTCCCCATTGCAGGAGAGCTGTAAACCTTTGAAATAGGGGTTTGTCCTGCAAGTGCTGAGAGCCAGAGCTGCAGCAGCACAGGGGCACCTCTGGAAACTGCCTGTTAAATGGGTTGGAGAAGGCAAATCAGGCAGGCTGCTGTCTGATTTAACTGATTGAACATGTTTGTGGTCAGGTTAAGGACATGCAGAATTGTCATTTCCAAGTGAAGGGTTTGATTTGGGTTATTGGAGTCCTGTTTGATTTCTTCTGTGCTTTCAGTTTATCAGTGCTGTGATAAACAGAGTGTTTATGCTGGCAGGGAGCAGGTTATGCCCCTCTTACTCATCCTGAGCTGCCCTTTCTCCCCACATTGTCCTCCTGTAGATTTTAATAACACCAGAACAGTGCTTGCCATGAGTGAGGTGGTACTGCCTGGGATCCTGGGATAAAGACTGAGTGAAAACTGTGTTAGGTAATTGTCCAGAATTTCATCTGTAATTGCAGCCTGCACAAAATCAAAGAGTATTTTTTTAAAGAGCAGCAATTCTGGGAGCAGCTTTCCTTTGCATAATTTTAGCATGTATTTGGTATTAATTTACATTATTCTGTGGTCCTGGTGGGGAAGATGCTCAGGGCTCTTGCACACTTTGGTTTCTGGAGGGTCTTAATAAACTCAACAGAAATGGACCCCCTGGCAAGGATTTTTTGTAGTAACACTCCAGTATTCCCCATTAGGTTTATTGGGGGTGACCACAGGTGAGGAAGTCTTTCAATACTTAAAGGGGGTTTAGAGAAAACAAGGAGAGTGACTTTTTACACAGGCAGACAGTGATAGGGAGAATAGTTTCAAACTCAAAGAGGAGAAATTCAGATTAGACATTAGGGAATTCCTCCCTGTGAGGCTGCTGAGGCCCTGGCACAGGGTGCCCAGAGAAGCTGTGGCTGCCCTGGATCCCTGGAGGTGTCCAAGGCCAGGCTGGATGGGGCTTGGAGCACCCTGGGATAGTGGAAAGGTGTCAGGGTTGAAAGAGGATGAGCTTTAAGGTCCTTTCTTGCAAAACCACTCTGGGATCCTGTGATGGTTGGTGGTCTGCGTGTTTGCAAACATGGGGCTGGAACTGTCCTTCTGCCTTTGGAAGTCCAGTGAAGAAGAACTGGCTGTGTTTTGTGAAGGAGACACCTGCTGTTGCTTCCCTGGAGCTGCCAGGAGGAGTGGAAAAAGCTTTTCCTGGGAGCAGGATGAAGATTGCCCTGAAGATGGCTGTGTCTGCAGGGCTGAGGGAGAGCACAGCTTTACCCTCCTGAGCTGCTGCCCCTTCCTGCTGCAGCAGATTTCAAACCTTTCTATGTACAGCTGCTGGGACTGGCAATTAATTCTCTGATGGTTGTGATCAGCTTTATCAGTGTCACACTCCTGCAGGTCAGGACAATCAGCTCTTGGGTGCCTCTTGTTTCTCCTGGTGTCACGGGAGGTCAGCTGGGCTGGAGGTGAGATAAGAAAGCAGGTTCTGCTCCTCCAGCAGCAGTGAGGTTGATTGGGATGATGGGGTTGAGTAACCTGGTCTTTATCTGAGCTTGTCCAGCTCCTCCAGTGGGCACGTTTCACCTGGTGGGTCTGTGTGGCAATTTCAGGTGCTTTGCCCAAGTAACACAGGAACAGCCCTTGGGATTTTGTGTGTCACTGTCCCCATCCTTTGGAGCGATGCTGGAGCATGAAGCAGGACAGAGAAAATGTTAAACCATTGACAGCAAGAGCCTTGAGAGGAGCTCTCATGGTTCTTTCACACATGGGGACATCTTTTAGGTTCATATTCCTTTTGGTGCATTTATTCATCCTTCTTTCCTCCTCCTCCTTTTTCATCACTTCTTCCCCCACAAATATCTGAAGCCTAAAATAACGTGTTTGCCTTTTATCTGCCAATAGTCTGACACCAAGTAGTTCCTCTCCATAGCCAGGAATTTATGTTTGGCCTGTTTACTCAGGTGCTAGACAATATTTCTGGCTGCACAGATGGTGTGTCTAACACAGGCCTCTGGGTTTGACTTCTGTGTTTGTTTACATCTTCATGGTACAAGAGTTACCCGAACAGACAAACTGGAAAATTGTGAAGTGCAACCTTGGGCCTAATCCTGAAACATGTGAAGGGCTTGGAAAAACCCCTGGAGAGCCCCTGAGCATTTCCTGCCTTCCTGAATTGGGTGATTTTTATTTGGCATGGCCACTTCATTCATCTCCTGCCCAACGCATCATGCTGCTGCTGTTGGACAAGGGGAATTTGAGATGTGACATGCCAGGGATGAAGTGATGTGGTGTGTTTTGGGCTGTGGCAGCCTCACACCCTCAGTCCTGCCTGTCCCTGTGAACTCTGCATTAATACACATTTTTTTCCTCATCTTTTTTGTAATTCTGTTTATCAGGATGAGTGGGATAGGTTCCTGTGTGTTAGAGAATCCCAGATAAATGAGTTTATGCAGATTAAAACACAACATTTGCACAGGCAGCTCACTTTTGGAAGATACCTCAGCTTTGGAGCTGCCAGGTTGGAAAGAGGGATAAAAAGTAAGTTTTAAAATGTTAGGGCTTAAAAATAGAGTCAGCTAAGGAGCTTTAATTCATCCTGTGAGGCTTCCTTACCCCACTGTGCTTACAGTGTCCAGCAAGGAGCACCATCTCTGCATGGATGGGGCTCTGCTCTGGCCATGGGAGGATGTCAGGGGGTTCTTTTCCCAGCACCTCTGGACATCCCCTGTTCCTGGAGCTTTTTGCCCGGTGATTTTGTGACTTTTATCTTCATTTGCAAAGAGTCTCCCTTGCTGGTTGGTTCCTGCTGTTTGGTTCTGAGGTTTGTCAGTGGAAGGGGTGATTTGAGGCAGGGCAGCACTGGAGGTTTGGAAACAAACAGGCACTTGTAGCAATTCCTTAGAGGAAAAGCTGTCACCTCTCAGTGACATTTGTCAGGGATCTCGTGCCAAATGGAGCTGGTCTGGCTGTGTGTGAAGAGCAGGGTGAGGTGGTGACATCTCAGCTCTGGTGTGGGAAGGAGCAGTGACAAGTTCTGCTCGTGGCGAGTGTTGCAGTGATGAAAACAGTGAAAAGTGTCTGGTTTGTGTTTCCAAAAGTTCTCCAAAATCACGTACTTTGAGTCCATTTCAAGAGTTCTGCATTAGGAGGGGGGGGAAAGGTTATGGAGTTAAAGAGATGATCATTATCTTTTTGTGAAAAGTGTCCCTGCCCATGGCAGAGGTTTGGAACGAGCTGATCTTTAAGGTCCCTTCCAACTCTTCTCTGATTCTTTTATACTTTTTTACACAGAAATGAATTTGTTTATTTAACCTAATTTGCAGAATCAAATACTATGTTTCTAACCACTACATACTTTTTTCATGACTCAGATTCTTATCTGGCAAAAAGTCATCTGGTCCAACTCCCCTGACCTCCCTGGAGTCACGCTGGTCTCCTGCTGAAGGATTTGCTTTCTGAGAAAAATTGCAGTATTCATTAAAGTTGGTTGTGATAGGGAGATTCTTTCAGTACCCTCTGTGTTAGCAGTGTCTTCTTCCTTGAACAAAAAGTTGATTCATTTCAGGACTTGTTGGCAACAGTTTCAAAACTGGAATTTGGGATTTGTGTAGCAATGTTTTTGGGAAGCACATTTAAAACTGAAGTGCTGAGTGTTCTTTTTAAAGTCATCTCCCAACACAAGCTAAAGGAGAGTTCCTTGTCCCACAGAAATCATCTGGATGACAGGAAGGGGGAAGTTAGTAGAGAAAACTGCTGAATTTGGATGTGTTTTTTGTGACTCTTGTTAAAACACTCAGCCTCACTGGCACGTGCCAGGGAATTCTAGGAAATCTGTCAGCTGCTTCCCCAAAACTTGTTTTTGGTGTTTCATTTTCTTAATGTCTGTGTTCACAGCATAATGATCTCATATCAGAATATTTATATGTATTTATATAATGGGATATGTAAAAATGCAAGTTATGCAATGTGAGCGTGTAGCCAGTTCATGCAGATTTTCTTGTAATGTAGCTAAAAAAAGCTCAGGATGGTGAGATCAGCACTGCCAGTGAAATCTACTGTTTTCCTGCACGTTTTCAGTTGTTCCTTGTGCTTCAGCTAAAGGCTTTGTGCCCAGTAAAGATGATTTTTAAGCACCCATTTATTTTATTGAGGGCAGTGTCCCTTCCCTGGCATGAGCAGAGTCATTGTGGCACTTAAGGCTCTAATGTCAGGGAGAAGAGGTGGTTAAACTTGTACCTGTGGTGGGTGAACCTTGTGTTTTGTGCTGCCCAGAGAGGTGGTTTAATTCAAAATAATATCAGTCCTCAGAGCTGTGTGGCTGCCTGAGCTCCTGGTAAATCAAGCCTTGCTCTGGGTTCTGGCTGTGCCTGAGGGAGGAAGAGTTCCTGCATCTTGGATCAGGATCAAGGTTCCCTTTGTGATCAGAGCCTGGCAAAAACAAATTCAGGCTCAGATACGTGGGAAATAAAGCCCTACGTTTCCTTTTGTTGTATTTCTTGAAACCAGATGTAACCTTTTCTGGCTCTAGTTGCGTTTTTACGTGGCCATGGCACGCACCAGAGGAACGTGCAGAGGAGCATCAGATAAGAGACAAGACGTGAGGAACAGCTCTGTGATGTGTGTTAGCTGAGGTTAACACCACTGGGCTTAATCACCTGCTGTTGCATCAAATCCCTCACCGAGGCAGAGGAACTGGTTTAAAAAAAGAGAGCAGAAAAATTTGTGTATTATTTTCCTTTGTTTGTTCAACTCGGTTTAAGGTCCCGTGTGGTGGTTGGTGTGTTCCCAGGTGCCTCTCACAGAAACTGTGGATCCTGTGGATGTGGAGGAATATATCAGTGCCCACCCTCTGGCCATGGAGTCGGGGCCCCTGCGGGACCTGCTGGAGTTTCCCTCTGATGACATCGAGGTGGTTTATACCCCCCGCGAGTGCCGGACGCTCGTGTCGGCTGTGCCCGAGGAGAGGTAGGACCTGCAGCAGGGACTGGACAGGGCTGGAGAATAAAGGAGATATTTATTGGAAGGCCTCTAGGATGCACCTTGGGCAGGACAAGAGCCTGGCCAGGACTACACCCAAGGTGGACCCCAAATGGTCACAAAATGACTGACTGGTCACGAGGTCTCACCCTTTTATGAGTTTTGGTCCATTTCCATATTGGGATTTAATTGTCCAATTCCAGCTCCAGGTTGTGAGGTCCCATCCTCGTTCCTCCCTACAGTCCACTGTTGTTCATGCATTTGGGCCTGAGAGTTGTCCTTGGTGTGCAGCAGGAAAAAGATTTGTTTTGTGTCCCTGCTGTGTGCAGAGCTGAGTGACACTGACTGTGAGCTCAGAGCTGCACCCCTGGGCACCACAGAATCTGAAATACATGAAAGCTAAAACTTGAGGCATCAGTGATGCTCCAGAGAATTAAATGTGTGTTTAAGAAATCGTCATCAACTCTGTGATCTTTGTTTTTTTGTTCTTTTACAGTGAGATGGACCCTCACGTCAGGGACTGTGTCAGGAGTTACACGGAGGACTGGGCCATCGTGAACAGAAAGTGAGTTCCCCTCTGGTGTTTGTCACCTTCAGTTCATATTTAAACTTTGGCCAAGTACTACAAGGAGGTTCAAAAATATCGTCCTGGCTGCTGATCGTCTGTTCTGGCTTTTAGTTGCCTGGTTCAGCTGAACTGATGCTTTGTGTTTGGCAAATTGGATCTTGGACATCAAAACCCCTTGGGGCATTTTGGAAAATCTAGGCCATTTCAGTCCACAGTTGCTCCTTTACCATGGTAGAACAGTTAGAGAATGTGGACAAGTAAAATTACTTTCAGCTTTTTTTTTTTTTTTCCCTTTGTTCCATCTGGTTTTAGTTCTTTTCAGAGACAAGTTGCATGAATTTCACAGCAATGCACGATTTACTTGCAGTCACAACCACCTGTCAGACAAGGTGCCCTCTGCAGCTTCCACTGGTTCCCAGAGAGACCTGGGGGAAAGTACATCATTCAAACAAATAACTGCTAATATTTGAACCATCACAACATTTACCTAATGAGTTAACAGTTCAGAGGATGGGCATGCATTGATTATTCCCTGCAAATTAGCAGGAAGGGTTCAGAGAGGCTTTAGCTGGAGCACAGGCTCTCTCGGATGATTGGAAGTCTGATGACTTCAAGAGCTGCTTGTCAAGGGGTGAGTGATCCATGTGATGTGCATCACCTACAAATGACTTGGCTGCAGCTCCAGCTCTGCCCTTGTGGCAGTTGCCACAATTCACTGCTTTAATGTTGTCCTGAGAGCCACTTCAGGGGATGCTCAGGATATGCTTGGTGCTGCTAACGTGACCTAATAAAAAAGTGTTTTGTAATCTCATACCTAAAAAAAAAAAAAAAAAAAAAAAAATCCAACCCACCCAGAAAGGAACCCAAGAGTGAGGGAGATGTTTTATTAACTCCTAGCCTTGACAGCAGAGTCTTGGATCCACCACAGATCTGGACAGTCTTGGATTCTCAGTGACTTTCATTGGTACCTGGAATTCCTGGCCTTGATTCCTGCTCTGATGAGGTTTATTTGATAGGGTTTTGTCCTCTGAGAGTCGTGGCACTTTCTGCTTGCATAAAATCATGGCAGAGCACTGGGTAGAAATTGAAGAGTTACTCCTGGAGCAGGGGAAGAGCCCAAAAGCTCAGCTGGGAAGGACTGAATTTTTTTTTTAGTAAGGATATTGACAATTTCCTTTTAATCCATCCTGTTGGAAGGTTCAAAGTCCTTGGAAGAACTGCTGAATTGTGGCATTCCATCCTTTTCTTCCCCACTCCAGGGGAAAAAATCTTTATGTCCATCTCTGCCTCCAGTTTTTTGTAACCAAAATGTTTTTGAGGCAGGGAAATCCACCCATTCAGTAATTTCTTTAATGATATTGGAAAAGGTGAATAAGTTCACTGGCCTGAAAAAAAAAAACCACTAGGATATTCTGATTTCAAGCTTATGTTGTAATTTCTGCATGCTAGACTGAGGAAGTCAGGTGTGAATTAGAGATAATTTACACTTGTTGGTGGAGCTGTGATGGAAATGCAGAAATCCAGGTGAGGATTATACAGATCCTATTGTTCAGCTCTCAGGAATTACAGCAGAATAAGATAAATGCCTTCCTCCTTTTTTCTCTTCCCTCTTTATTCACTGTTAGCCTACCTATAGTTTTCCCCATGTCTGCACCATCCCTCTGTGGTAACTTTAGTACCAGGGCATGATAAGAACAATTAATTCTAGATGTGATTCCAGGAGCTGACTTGGAGTGAGTATTGCAGGGAGACCCTGGCTCTACCCGTGTGTGTGTATAAATACAGAGGTGGTGCTATTTGGCACCCAAAAATTTGTTAGTCAAAGAGATCTGCTCCTGTCAGCACAGCAAACAAACTGTTCACTTGTAGGAGCTCTGAGGGACCCACTTCCCTTGCAAAGGTGCTGTTTGAAGACACGTGTTTTACTCAGAGTTGGAAGGTTGTTCTCCAGAGGTGCTCAGGGTTTTCCTGAGTTGCTGTTTTGGTTTTCCAGTTAATCATTTTATCTGCTCCAAGGCAGTTCCTGCTCCAGCAGAACCACTGGCCTCCAAGCCCTGGTGTTCCCGGCCTGTTTTTAGCCTGGCATCACAATGGCACATTTTACAACGACTTTAATTGGCCCTTGATAATCCTCCTTTTGACATCACCCAGAGTGGCTTTATAGATGAACAGAGTCACATTGTAGTGTGGGAATAGTGGCTGTTGGATGATGCCCCAGCTCCAGTGGAGCTGACTGGAAATTGTGTTTGCAGGGAGCAGCTCCTGCCTCGGGAGCACCCACGCTGATAATGCTGGCTTTGTACTGGGCTATTGCTTCTGGGGTCGGGGTCAAAAGGGCTGCTAAGAACGTGTTTGAAATCCTCTTTTTGCAGATACCACAAGCTGGGAACTGGGTTCAACCCCAACACCTTGGACAAGCAGAAGGAGAGGCAAAAAGGGCTCCCCAAACAGGTCTTCGAGTCCGATGAGGCTCCGGATGGCAACAGCTACCAGGATGAACAAGTAATGTGCCTTTAAAACCTCGCTACATAAAACCTAATTTATGGTCCAGCTTTAAAAGTGCAGTCCTTTTCCCATTACAAGTTGGTTTTAATTTGTTGGCTCTCAGGATGACCTTAAGCGACGCTCAATGTCGATCGACGACACTCCCCGGGGCAGCTGGGCCTGCAGCATCTTCGACCTGAAGAACTCCCAGCCCGATGCCCTTCTCCCAAACCTGCTGGACAGAACCCCAAATGAGGAGATTGACCACCACAATGAGGACCAGAGGAAGTCCAGCAGGCATAAGGAGCTTTTTGCACTACACCCAGCACCAGACGAGGTATTTTTATATGTGGGTGGGACTGGAAAAGTGAAGGGTGTAGGGAATGTGGAAGTTGTCAGTCTGGCACTGATTTAAAGGATTTAAGATCACCTGTGTTTAACATGCATGAGAACTGCAGCTGTTCTGTGTTTTTCAGTGCATTGTCTTGCCCATAGATACTACTTTTTGAAGACTGGGTTTCCCTTCTGGTTATGCAATCCCCAGAAACATTAAAGGGATTTAATTTAGCATATTTATAGCTGCTGATGAATGCACCACGCTGGGAAGCCTCGGATTAAATTGGTGCCATGTCTTAAAAGAAAAAAGTGGTTGATGTGTTTGCCTCCTGATTCTTCTGGTGATTTGTACAAGGGGTTGTGTCTCTGATTCCAGGAGGAGCCCATAGAGAGACTCAGTGTCCCTGAAGTACCCAAAGAACACTTTGGCCAAAGACTCCTGGTGAAGTGTTTGTCCCTGAAGTAAGTACCACGTCAACAGACAGCTGCAGAAATTCAGAATTCAAATCTGCTGCTGTATCCACGTGCATCTGGAATAACTCCACTGCCTTGTTTATTGCCCTGGAAGGGTCATTGCATTGTTTGGTCATAAGCTTTGAGGTTAATTTTATAGGGGTTGAGTTATGCATTTGTATCTTTGAGACTTCCTGCAGAGTGATGGGGCAGGAAATATCCTCCTCCCTTGGCTTTTCTCCTTGTTGCTTTCCAGCTCTGCCTGTTCCATGTCCCTGGCATGTGACATGAGGCTTCACCACACTCCTCCAGGGCTCTAAAGTTGGCCACTCACTGGTGTTCACCTCCCTAACGAGGAAATTTGAGATTACATTTAAAGATTAAAAATGCTCGAGCCTTGAAATCAGAAAGACAACCAAAGATTTGCCAAAGTTTAGGCTCAACAACCTTGACTGTGTCCCTTTAAGAGTGAAGACTTTATATACTTAGTAAGCATTAACTGGAGGAATAGAAACCTGTTAAACAAGTTTAATGAAGTGGAGCTCCTGAATATAGGGTTACCTGCAGCTGGTTCATTGCCTATAACTCTTCTCTAATAACACAAGGTAAAATTTTACTGTTATTCCCTTGGAGAAATAAAGTACAAAACTGATTTTCCACACTGCTGTATTCATCTTCTGTGTCCTCAGTTAGGTCAACCCTTCTTATTAGAGAGCTCCAGTTGCTGCTCATAACTGAGATATATGTGTGGGACATTTCTCCTGCTCGTAGAGTACTCCAGGACCTAATATAGCCATAGAGATGAACTGATTTTGCAGCCTTTTATGAACTGGAACAACATAATATGCAGTAGCAGTGCAGCTTTCCCTCCAAAGGAGGGTGTCTTTAGCATAAATAAGTTAGATGCTGGAAATTAATGTTTTCTGCTCTTTAAGCATCTCTTGCTAGCTGCCAATTGATGGCAAATCTGCCCAGCTACATGTTTGTTTGTGTACCTGGGAATCTCTGAGCCTGTGCTCGGAGATGTAATCCAGGATTGTGTCATCTCAGTGGCACAAAACAAGGACATTTTCCTCAGGGAGAAGGCTCAGATGACCTGAGCAGGGTCATTTCCAGGTTAATCTCAGCTTTGTTGCAGAACTGGAGAAAACACCTGTTTCATGGTGTGTCTCAGCTTCCAGGCTGAAGCTGAGAGCTCCCTGCAAGGGCTGGGTGTGGAGGGAATCCCAGCATGAATTTTGTGGGCAGGCTGTGCAGACAAAAATGGCATTTCAGCCCCTGCTCCCTGTGGTGCAGGGACAGGATTTGAATGTTTTTAAATTCCTTTAACTCCTCAGGTGTTCTGACAACAAGTTCAGCTCTGTTTGGTGGGTCAGTGTTCCTGTTGGGAGTGTTGGAATTTGCATGAATGCTGGGTAACAGTCACTGTGAAAAGCTGGCACCTTTCTGAGGGAGTTCTTGCTATTTTCTGACAACAGTTAACTGTTGAAAATTGCTAAAATAGATGTTCTGAGTGTCCAGAGGCAGGAGCCCTCTGGCCAGTGATGCTGAGAGGAGCAGCTGGGCATTTAGCCTGGGCAGCAGAGGGAATTGGCTTCTCCAGGGAATCAGGGGAGCTGGGTGCTCCAGTTATCCCAAATAACAATTCCTCTCCCTTGGAAGAAGCTTTTGAGCTGCTTTGCTTGGCTTTCAGCGAGTTCAAATGGCTTTTAGAAGGTCCATGGAGCTCTGGCATGGTCCTGGTGGGAGGGAGCAGGACAGGAGTGGGGTGGAAATTGGGAAACAAGATCCCTTTGGAGCTGGAGCAGCCCTTGGGTTGGCTCAGCTGTTCCTCACATCACCCAGGGAGGATTTGGGGACAGGGTTGGTTCTTCCTTCTGACAAAATGCAAATCAACTGATTCTGTGTTTCCTTCTTTTCAAGGTTTGAAATAGAAATTGAGCCCATTTTTGCGAGTTTGGCTTTGTATGATGTTAAAGAGAAGAAGAAGGTAGGTTTTAAATTGCTTGAGTGTGACATTTCCACTGAAATTTAAGAACAAAAATGGAGGAATTAATTCTGGTGGCAAAGCTTTGAGAGGACAGTGACTTAGAGGTTGGAGGAATGATGAAGGCATTTGATGAACCATCTTGTGTGTTCTTGGTAGAGCAGTTGAGGTATCACCAATTTCCTAAAAATATTATCTGTGAGTGCCTGAAATCAGAAAAAAAAAAAAAAAATCCAATTTGGCTTTCAAAAGTCCCTTCCCCAGAGAGAACTTAGGTAACTGAAACCTTTTATTTAAATTAGGTTTTTTATGACTTTCCTAATCTCTTTTTGGTGATTCAGCATGGCATGGGGCCAAGCAACACTTCAATAATGCACAAGAAAGTCACACATGCTAAAATTGCTAAAATCAAAACAAAACTGAGGAATCTTTTCAAGATCTGAGTTACAGGGAATGCAAAATACATTTATTCGTCTATTTATGTTCTGTATTTAATATTTAAAGAGTCTCTTAGTTTTCCTTGTTCAAGATATTAGCAGTAGTGGAGAGAAAAATGTTAAAAATATGCGTTTTGACATTTATCTCTTTAAGGCTTGAATTTAATGCATTGAGATTTAAGTTATGTAGATGAGAGTATGTAGAATATTATGTGAACTTTGTTTAATATTTAAATCACATTTCATAAGCCAATTTTATCATCTCATTACTCCCTTCTTTTATTTTGGCTCTAATGTAGTAAGTTCTTTAGTGACCTCTGGTGTTGGTAATCTGCTCACATCTTTTTGGCTCTAAAGCTTTGCAGTCAAGGGTTTGGTGTTTCAGGGTAGAAAGATCAGTGTCTGTCTTTTCAAGGGATGTTGTTTCCCTTTCCCCCCCTTTTTCCCCCCCTTTTTCCCCCCCTTTTTCCCCCCCTTTTTCCCCCCCTTTTTCCCCCCCTTTTTCCCCCCCTTTTTCCCCCCCTTTTTCCCCCCCTTTTTCCCCCCCTTTTCCCCCCCCTTTTCCCCCCCTTTTTCCCCCTTTTTCCCCTGTTGTAATTCCTAATCCTGTGATAGAGCTACACAACTCAGAGGAGCTGGAGGAAATTTTATGGGTAGTTTGTGGTGTTTCCTCTGTTTCCTTTCTCGTTATCCTGCCTTGATTTCTTAATCAAAAAGGATTTTTTTTCTTTTCATACATTGTTTGAAACGAGGAGTTTTTAACATGTATTTTAAAACAATTTAAAATTGTTCATTAAGAATTTACAAAAAATAGATATTTATATAGCTAATGCTTGAAACTACCCAATTTCTTCCTTAGATTTCAGAGAATTTCTACTTTGACTTAAACTCTGAGCAAATGAAGGGAATGCTTCGGCCTCATGTCCCCCCTGCTGCTATTTCCACCCTGGCCAGATCTGCCATCTTTTCTATCACCTACCCATCCCAAGATGTCTTTTTAGTAATAAAGGTAAGAAATGACAGGGAAATCAACATTATTGTGGTCTCTTGGTTTTTATGTGAAATAAAATAAAAATTTTGTTCTCTAAAGAGTAAACAGTGCTGCTTTATTCAAATATCCTCACTTAAGTTCCTTTGTAACAACCAGTTCAGTGCATTGAAACTGGAAAGAGCACAAAGGTTTGCTTGATGATATAAATCAGTTTTCTGGGGCTTGACCTTGGTTTTCATATAAAACAATGTGCTGACTCCTTAAAATGACAGATAAGTCAGTGATTTAAAAATATCTATTGATCTGAATCTCATTTCACAAAGGATACACGCCCCTCAGAAAGATTTTCTGATGTATTAAAGGGCTGAAATTGCTAAGAGAGTGAGATCCATAACTGAAATGAAATGCAACATTGGTCACTCCTGGGATAAAGTACACAAAAATAAAAGTTATTCTCTGTTCTCTCCTTTGATTCAATGAGTGCACAATTGTTGCTTGTTCAGGTGGGTGTTTGAGTCAAGATTTTTGGGTGGACTCTGAATAAAAATCATCCTGTGGTGAAAAGGGGAGTTCAAGACATATTTTCAGTTCACAGGCAGTGTGAAAGTTCTGCAGGAAATGCTTTTTACACAAGTTCTTGTGAAAGAATTTTTTGCCTCTTTGTGCTTGTTCAGTTTATTAATCCTTGCTGGATCCATGTGCTTATAATGGTTCATTTTCCCTTCTCAGCTGGAAAAAGTTTTACAGCAGGGAGATATTGGGGAGTGTGCAGAGCCTTATATGATTTTTAAAGAATCTGATGCAGCCAAGGTAAGAATTTTTTTTGTGTTTTGATAAAAGATTAAACATATTTTCTTTTACCTTGGGTGATTGATACTGTTCCTGTCTTTAAAAGGATCTGTGTTTAATTAAGAATCTAATCCCATCCTAAAGACCAAAAAAAGAGCCAAAGCCCTTTGAGTCTTGATGCCTTATTGGGGTGGAGTAGTTAAAGGTCAGCAGTTTTTGTGGCTGTCAGGGGAGATTTGTGGTTCCCATCAAACTCAATCAGCTGTGATTCCCTGTCCCAAAGGATCAGCTGGGTCAAGGGAAGGCAGCCTTTGATGGGAATTTGCAGTAAAAAAATTCAACTTTTCCCGCTGCTTTTGCAGCTTTAACCCCATCACTTCTGCCTGATTCTAAAAGAACCTCAAAAGAACCTCTAAAAGAACCTCAAAAATGGTTCCTAATTTCCTGGGCAGTTGGGTTGAGCCAGGTGGAGATCAAAGGGGAATAATGAGGGCAAAGCAGAGGTTCCAGCCCTTCTTGTGATCTATTTGGCCTCTCCATTTGGCTTTCGCAAAAGCTTGGATGGTTTGTTAATTTTAATCAACCTCTTAATAAAATATTTCTTCCCTGAAGCTCTAAAAGTTGCTCTTTAATATGTAGAGCTATGGAAAAAATCCTCTTTTATTCCATTTTTTTTCCTTGACAAAATGAGTATGATGCAACTTATTTGAGGAACGTTTTGAGTTTCCCACTCAACTCCAGATGATCTGAGCACCTGCTGCATAAAATCACGTTAGGAAAGGCTCTTTCAGACTTTACAGGGGAAAATACAGATTTTCTTGAAGGAGCAGTGGGCAGGTGAGCTCACTGGGGTTTGACAGGCTGTTCAGGAGGGTTGAGAACATAAAAGGCTGTTCTGGCTGTCCTCTGGTGGCCTCTTGGGAAACAGAAGTCGCATTTTCCCAACACTTGGTGATCCTCCTATGGATGGTGCCACCAAAACACACAATCATTGGGAGTTAGAAAAGACACCATCATTCCTCACTCATTTTGCTAAATGAACCTCTGCTCCTGTTTCTCTCCTTTTAACCTCTTGGGCTGGATATTTTCTCCACAGAACAAGGAAAAGTTGGAGAAACTGAAAGGCCAGGCAGAGCAGTTTTGCCAAAGACTTGGGAAGTACCGGATGCCTTTTGCCTGGACGGCCATTCACCTCATGAACATTGTGAGCAGTGCTGGCAGCTTGGAAAGAGATTCCACGGAAGTTGAAGTTGGCACAGGAGGTGGGTAAAGGGCTTGGCATCTGCAGGAGGGAGTGTGGGCAAATCCAGAGGTTTTGATTCATATCCTGTAGCTGCTGTTGCTCCTTTTATCGCTTTCCTCCCCTCTGCCCCCCTGATGGTCTGGGGTCATGGTTGAACTAAAACAGAAAAGTCCATGATAACAAATGGATTTATCTTTCAAGGATTTTACAAGCAAACCATCTGTTATATTATTTAAAACCAGACTGGTGAGACTGAGGGAGCATTACAGTCTGATGAACATTTTCCGAAGGAGTGGATTAATCTTTGTGAGCCACGTAGCTCATCCGAAACTGCTCTTCAGCATCCCCAAAACTGCCAACTTCATCATCTTTCAGAGCAAGGGAAATACATAAATCTCAGCATGATAAAGACTTCTATTACAGCAGGAAGGCACTGGGGTGAGGTGGCTGGGAGGGGAGCAGGAGTCTGATGCCTCCAGAGCGGGATTGCCTGAGCATAACCACCTCTTCTGTCACCTCATGGCATTATTCCCTCTCCTCCTGTGAAAACAACCCTGCTTGGAGCAAAAGTAGGCTCTTGGACTGTAATTTTTTTCTGCTTTATTTTCTAATTCCTTCTCTTCTCCCTGCTGTGTTTTGCAGAACGAAAAGGGTCGTGGTCGGAGCGGCGGAATTCCAGCATCGTTGGGAGGCGTTCCTTGGAGAGAACCACCAGTGGGGATGAGGCTTGCAACCTGAGCAGCTTCAGGCCAGCCACCCTGACAGTCACCAACTTCTTCAAACAGGTGTGGCAGGAGGATCTCTCACTCAGGAGATGTTTTTTGGGTAGAAGGGTTGGGTCGTGTGAGGTCACTGAGGGATTAATTTGTGACTCATTTGATTTCTGTTCCCCAATTGCTGGGAATCCTTGAGCAGCATTCCCTGGGTTTGTTGTGTTAGGTGTCAGTTATCAGGGAATCACAGACTGCTTTGGGTGGGAAGGGAGCTTAAAGCCCATCCAGTGCCACCCTTGCCACAGGCAGGGACATTTTCCAGGGCAAATTGGCCCTTCCACACTGAGCTGTGGGAACAGAAGAGGGGCCAGCTTGGCCCCACAACCCCAAAGCAGAGGAGCAGCCCCTGTGCCCTGCAGCAAATAAATCTGCTTTTGTTGCTGAGACTTCGTTTCTTCTAAGAAGGTCAAATTCTGCTGAGAGTTGCTGCACTGACACTGTCCAAGCTGCTGATGGGGCAGGTTCTGGCTGAGAATCCTCTCAAGAGGAGATGTTTTTCTTTGGATGGATCTTGGAATGGTTTGTGCTGGAAGGGACCCTAAAGCCCATCCAGTGCCACCCCTGCCATGGCAGGGACACCTTCCACTGTCCCAGGTTGTTCCAGCCTGGCCTTGGACACTTCAGGGATCCAGGGGCAGCCACAGCTGTGCCAGAGCCTCCCCACCCTCCCAGGGAACAATTTCTCCCTAATTCCCAATCCAAACCTACTCTCCTACAGTTATATATTACATAATACTATATAATATATTAATTCTGGTAGTAGTGAATCCAGTTCCTCAGAGTGATTTAAGGTTGGCATCAGTTCCCTGGACACATCTAGGGATCCCTGGGGAAAACAAATGGTGCTGATGCTGCTTTGCTGAGTGGCAGCTCCTCTTAGCCAGAGCTTGGGATTTTCCTGAGGAGTGGAAAACATGATTAAAGGGAGCAAATTTCTCAGTTAAGCTTAGCAAAAAGTAGTGAGCTGAAGATTTTCTAAGATTTGCTTAATGTCACATCTAGTTAAGGAGAAACTGGTCACTAAGTTAGTAATGAATTACAAGAGCATGTATTTATTTACTTTGTTGAGGGTTTTTTTTTTACTCTGAAGCAGCTCATTTTTTTTCATTTGTCCTTTAAAAACAGCTAAACATTAATTTAAGATTTTAAATTTCAGATTCCTTATTATCTTCCTTTTCTCCTGTTAAGTATGATTAGTTGAACACTACCCAGTGTTTTTCTGCTTCCATTTGCTTCTTTTTTTTTTTTTTTTAATGTTGTGATTTCTTACCTTTAAAATCAGGTATCTTCTACTTTTGGCTGACAGAGTCCCATTTTCCCTAATGTCTCCATAAAAATTAGCAGAACTCTGAGCTATTAGAATGGGCACAAGGAAGACTGACAACAGGCTCCTTGCACTTCCTACTTTTCCTGAAAAATAAGGCTGTTGTGGGCTGATCCCAAAGGAAAGGCAGAGGAGAAGGAATGAGACTCACCTCCTGAATGACAGATACTTTTTCAAACTATTACATTTGCTTAAAAAATGGGTATTTTTGGGAAACCTTTTAGCAGCCATTTCCAGTTTGGAAAAAGATAATATTGATGGGGAGAGAAAAGGCTTTCAATTAAAAGTTCCTGCAGCTGTCAGGATGATTAATAAGGGATGAAGGGAAGGGGAAAGGATGGAGAAATGAAGTGTAATTACCACGTTAATGTTAACACCTCGTTCAGGGAAGGCAGAGTTTGATGTCAGAGGGGATGAGAGGGTTTATTCTCTCTCTGGCAGCCCTGGGGGGTTGTTTGGGTAACCAAATCTTGCACCTTGAGCAGGAGGGGGATCGCCTGAGCGACGAGGACCTGTACAAGTTCCTGGCTGACATGAGACGTCCCTCGTCGGTGCTGCGCAGGCTCAGACCCATCACAGGTATCCAGCCTGCCCTTCTGGGCTCCAAGGCTCAGCTCTTTGGTTAATTCCTCACCCCAGGGAAATCCTTGAGAGCAATCCCTGGACAGCAGGAGCACTGAATGTGTTCTGGGGCAGGTTTGTCAGTGGCACACTGAGGGGTGGTGTCTGTGAGGAGGAAATGCAAACCCCAAAGCCCCAAACCCAGGAACCTCTGTTTCCCTTCTCTATCCCAAAGCCCCAAACCCAGGAACCTCTGTTTCCCACTTTATCCCAAAGCCCCAAACCCAGGAACCTCTGTTTCCCTTCTCTATCCCAAAGCCCCAAACCCAGGAACCTCTGTATCCCTTCTTTATCCCAAAGCCCCAAACACAGGAACCTCTGTTTCCCATCTCTCTCCTGGCTCTCACTCCTGGTTAATAGGAACAGGCTCCACCTCTGTTTGAGAAAGGGGAATAGAAACCCTGGCACACCGCTAGTGAAGCTGGTCTCTGCCCTGTGCCATTCCTCACAATATTTACTTAACCTGCTCTTAAAACTCCCCAGGGACAGCAATCCTGCCTCTTCCGTGGATCATCTCCCCAGCTCTCAGCTGGCCTTGCAGCCTTTAAGCTTAACCTAAACCAGGTTGGGTTTTAAGGAAACTTTGCAAAATTATCTTGCTGTAAATTAATTTGAATCTGGTCTGCCATGGCCTGGAGCAGTGACCACAACCTTCCCAGCACTTGGATGTTGTGATCAGTTCACCTCTGTTTTGTAGCCTGACCAATCTCAGGCTTTTTCAACCTTTCCTCTGATGGAGTTTTATTTGTAACATTAGCTGAGCCTCACAGGAGCATTATCTGGACTGTATTTCCCCAGTTTTCCTATGGAAAAAGCATTTGTGCTTTGTTAAGATGCATATTTTCTTTTGGTTCTTATTATCTGGCCCTCAGTTGCTTTAGATATCAGTTGGATCAACTTAATTAACAAATCCACTTTAGCTGCAATTTGTCATTTGTTGATTTATTAAATCCATATATAGGATGTCAGTGGATATAAAGGATATTAACCTGAAGAAACAAAGCACAGTTATGCTTTTCAAATATTAATTTCTATTTATTAACTAATAAAATTCCTTTCTTTTTGCAGCTCAGTTGAAGATAGACATATCTCCAGCTCCAGAGAACCCCCACTATTGCCTAACCCCAGAGCTGCTGCAAGTCAAGCTTTACCCAGACAGCAGAGTCAGACCTACCAGAGAAATCCTGGAGTTCCCTGCCAGGGATGTCTACGTCCCAAACACCACATACAGGTCAGAGTTTGGAAATCCGTGGCACTTTTCAGAGCCTGAGCCTGGCAAGTGTAGAAATTCCTCCCTTATCAAGCAGGGCTGTTGCACAATGTGGTTTTTGGGCAGAGGTGCTGTGCCAGAGGCACGGGAAGGGTTCGGGCTGACACAGCAGGAAAGGCTCAGCTGGGGAGGGACAAACAGGTTTGAATCAAACTTGGCTGTGAGTGAGAACACGGGAGAGGTTTCTCCATTCCCCAGAATTCAGGGTGGAATTTGGTTTAAATCTTTTCAGTTTTATGCAGGGTCTTTCTTTTGCTAAAGTCACCATTCTCCTACTGATTTTGTTAATTTGTGTCATTTCAGCAACTTTTTTTTCTTTAAAGTGAGGGATTGAAATAGAGAAAATGCATAATCCCTTTGTTTATATTTCCATTTTGATTGCCAAGCAATTTGTTTGTTTATAATAATTGACAAAAAAATCTTCAGAAGGCTTGAAAAATGGGATTTTTTTCTAAATATGTTGGGAAACAATAACCTTTCTATAACAAAACCCAGACTGGGACCAGATTTCTTCTCATTATGTGCCATTATTAATTTAAAGCTTTTTCACAGTGTCTTTGAAGACATTACATGGCTGAGTGGAAGTGTCTTCATCAGCTGAGTAATTTCACCAATTTAGCAAATTTATTTAAATTTAGATACAAACCAGGATTTTATAAATCAAAGCTTACAAGAAGGATTTAGTCAAGTTCCGTATCCTGTACTTTGAAAAATCTCAGCCTTTTATTTATTTGTCTATTTATTTATTGGACAGGTAATTTAACATCACAGTAAACCAGTACAAATAAGCAACACTGCATGATCTCATCTCTGTTACAAACCCACGAGAAGTAAAAGGATTTTTTTTGTTCGTTTTTTTGCAGCATTTCTGTAATTAACACATTTTATTCACAGGGTTTCACTCTGACAAATCACCACCAAAACCATTTCCTGTGCGATCGCAAGTGCTGAGATAAAAAATCCACACTGTACAAGGGTTGGGGAAGGAAGATAAACAAGTCAATATGACTCAGGATTGGGGGAATTGTCATTCAGCACTTCCAGGGTTGTCACTCAGGGTTGTGCAGCTGAAGTTCAGCACGTGAGTGTCCCCAGGAGCTGGACCAGCCCTGTCCCATGGGTTGTGCCTGCTGGGTTTGTGGGTTGGCAGCCTTGACCCCATTGGGGCAGCTGTTCCCTAAGGGAAAGGTGTTTTGTTGTGTGCTCACTTGGTTGTTTATTTAATTTCTCTGTTGGTTGGACTGAAAGGTCACAAAGGCTTGGCTCTGATTCATTTCAGGTGAGGAGAGCAGAGCTCTTCCTCTTTTCAGTGGGTTTGGGGTTTGGCTTCTCCCTTTGAGTGAGCAGCCCCAGTTGTTGTGCAGGGTGTGGGATCCAGAGGAGCAGGACTGCTCTGACCCCCTGTGTGTGAGCACAGTGCTCCAGAGAGATTGGATTGGCCTCAGTACCCTCCTAAAAAATTGTCTGGCAATACCCAGGGCACTAAAACGAGGAATTACCCATCTTTCATTCTCTCCTAAAACATTCCACAACAAAAACATGAAACAAACATTCAAATAGTGACTTCAAGAAACAAAATTTCTTTTTTTTTTTCCCTAAATGTTTTCAGTAGGGTTTTGCCAGCCCTTTGTTCCCAGAAAACACTTTTTGTTTTCCTTACTACACAACCCAGAAAGGACTGCACAGCCTGAAAACCCATTCCCCCAAACAATATTATCCAATATGTGACAGATTGGCTCCTAGGCATTAGAAAATTCATCCTGGGGAGGAAAAAGCTCCACAAAAAGTTGCAGCACGTTGACAGTGGGGCTTGAGGGAATGACAATACTCACCAAACATTTTGTAAGACCATCTCAGATGCCTCAGGTTTATGCTTTGGAGAAATTCCATGCAGGGCATGGATTGGGACGTGGCATCTCTTGGCAAACACAGCATCAAGTCCTTTGGTGTGGTCAAGTTCAGCGTGTTTGTTCCAAGTTAAAATGCAGCAGGTTGAGCACTCAGTCAAAAGCTTTTTAAGTCTGTTGGGTGGATCATTATTTTGGTTGACTTGAGCAGGTAGTATCTTCCTTTCTTTGGCTTCCAGTACAAGCCTTTTCCTCTCTCCAGCCTTCCCCTGGACCTTGGCATGACGTATTGCCCGTTCAGGTTGGTTTCCTCACAGTCACTGTGCCACCAGCCTCCTGAGGAGCAACGTGGGAGTGTCAGCCACTGTCTGTGCTCTGTGGCACAGTAAACAGCTTCTCTTTGCAACATAAATCTGCTTTAGACTCTAAATTCCAGCTAAATTGGCATTCACCCAGGATTCCCAAATCACTGAATTGTTTGGGTCGGGGAAGTCGTCTGAAGTCACTGAGTGCAGCCATTCCCCAGCACTGCCAAAGCCACCACTGCCCCAGGTCCCCAAGGGCCACATCCACAAGGCTTTTAAATCCCTCTAGGGGTGAGGACTCCACCACCCTGGGCAGCTCTGCCAGGGCTGGACAACCCTTTCCATGAAGAAATCCTCCCTCCCTCTAATCAATTTAAGTCTCTTCTGGTGAAACTTGAGGCCGTTCCCTCTCCTCCTGTCCCTGTTCCCTGGGAGCAGAGCCTGACCCCGCCCTGGCTGTCCCCTCTTGTCAGGGACTTGTGCAGAGCCACAAGGTCCCCCCTGAGCCTCCTTTTCTCCAGGCTGAGCCCCTTCCCAGCTCCCTCAGCCCTTCCTGGGGCTCCAGACCCTTCCCCAGCTCCCTCAGCTGCTCCAGACCCTTCCCCAGCCCTGTGCCCCTCCCTGTCCAAGCTCCAGCCTCTCAGTGTCCTTGTCCTGAGTGTCCCTTCCCTGGACAGGAGGTGACCCTCTTGGAATTCTTTCAGGCATCCACAATTTTTAAGGATGCCTAGGATGATGTACAAAATGTTTGTTGCATGAAGCAGGTGGCTGGAGGACAATTTTGTATCATGTGGTTTAATCATTTAATTGTTTTTTCAGTTGTTTGCTTTCTGCTATAAACTGCCAAACAAAAGCTTTAGAAAATCAGAGAATTAAGAACCCTTTAACCAAATTATCTCCAAGGAGAAATGGCCTCAGCCTTGCATCTCTTGCTCTTTTGAGAGTGATTATATTGTGTATATTTGACAAGCAGCTAAAATCTGCCTTTGAGTGGAAACTCACTCATTATTAACTTTTGGGTTGTAGCCTCAATGGAGTTAAAAGTCAGTTTGTCTCTGGGTTTTTTTGCAAAAGGAGGTCAAACAATCCAACCTGGGGCTGCCACACTAGACCAGGTATCAGAGGAGGGACAGCCCTTTGCTTCAGAGTTTGGAATCTCATCCTCAGGATTATTTCAACCTGTGCTGCTGTTTGTGGTGTAGGTAATTTGCACATGAGGGCAGGATTAGATGGGATATTGGGAAGAAATTCTTCCCTGTGAGGGTAGTTGAGGGGCTAGCACAGGTTGTCTGGAGAGACTTGTGGATTCCTCATCCCTGGAAGTCTCCAAGGCCAGGCTGGATGGGGCAGGGTTGAAACAGGATGAGCTTTAAGCTCCATTCCAACCCAACCCTTTCCATGACGAGGTGATCATGGAGCAGAGAAGTTCTGTACTCCCTTTGGGACCATACCTAGGTGGTTCTCAACCCAGCCCATTCCATGATCATGGAGCAGAGCAGTTCTCATGCTCCCTTTGGGACCATACCCATTCCGTGATGCAGTAATTCATGGAGCGGAGCAGTTCCCTGCTCCCTGTGGGACCACACCTGGGTGTTCTCAGCCCACCCCATTCCATGACCATGGATCAGAGCAGTTCCCTGCTCCCTGTGTGCCCATACCTGTCTGGATCTCAGGGCAGTTGGAGTCGTGCTCAGCCGTGGAGAAGCGCAGCTCCGTGTGCTCCGGGAGCGCGTTGGGAATGCTCCCCGACATCCTGGAGAGCTGCAGGGTGAAGTTGGTGCTGGGGCCCCCCAGGCTGAAGCTGTACTCGATGTGCCTCCTGTTCCCCCGCCAGTCCTGCAGCTCGATCCTCAGGAGGTAATTCCCCTGCCTGGTGATGGAGTAGGTCTTGTTCAGGCCCAGCCAGAATTCCTCTGCAAAGTTGGAGGAGAGAGATGCTGGTTTTAGGGATAACCTGCAGGTATTGTGTGTGAAAAATACAGTATTTAAAAGGCTTTATTAATTGCTTTAATTAAATCAGTGATTTGAGTCTTGGGGACTGTTGATCTTTGCAGAGGTCTGCTGCTACATTCTTTTTGTTTACCTCTGCTTAATTGCACACTGATGATCAATAAAAGCAGGAGTTCTAAATGAACTGGAGCTTCCCCCTTTAAGTTTCCCACCTCGTGTGAAACTCTGAGAGGGAGCTGGAGACATTTAAAAGGTGTGTAATTGGAAGTGTGTGACAAATGAAGTGAATGACATACATAAAACCTAATGGCAATTGTTGCATTTTGGGAGGAAAGAACTGCAGAACCAAACTGGAGTTTCGACACTCTCACGTAAAAAGGGAATTTTTCTTTTGCTGGAATTTCTGATCATTAGTTTAATTGCTTTCATATATTATATTCATTAAGTGGCTTATTATCAGCACAGGTAATTGCCATATGTAGAAAGTGGGGCTGTATGTGAGTGCCATGCACACAGCTGGCATTTAAAGTCATACAAGACAGGATGGTTGAAGAAAATACTCCCTAATATCCAGGTTAGGAGCTGTAACCTGGTTTGTTTTATCTCTTCGGAAGATGCAGCAGAGCACTGAGTAAGACACAGCTGAGAGCAGTGAGATTCTCTGCAAAACCCAACACTGAAAACATTTGGCTGCATCTTGGTGCAGTATTTGGGAATTGGGAGATCAATCAAGGAGCCACTAAAGCATCCAGCAGGATCAGATAAACTTCACAGGTGAAAGTCTGCCTCAGCTGTGAGCTGCTGTCCCAAAACTGAGGGGAAAGGTCGAGATACAGCAGCTCTTTATTATATAAGATGTGGAAATAAGTCAATATTGCTGTTCACCTTGGTGAGGTTTAGATCTGTGCTATGCTTAGAATATTTCCTAAACATGAGGTCACTCATCTCATATGAGAAAAACAAGGAACGTATTCTGGATGAGGAAGCTGTTGGGCAGCACTTGGTGCTACAAATTCTTTGGAGTTGATGATTAACAGGGGAACGTGGGTGTTTCCTCACCCTATCCAGCCATGGAGGGGATTGGCCACTCTGGAGAAGCCTGAGGTGTTTGCTCAGGGGAGCACACACAGAGCCTTGGGCTCTCCTGAGCCTGCAAAAACTGATGTGGTTTTAAGGATAACAGGATTGCAGGAAGGTTCAGAGAAAGCAGTGACAGCAACTTCATGAGGCTTTGCCTTTGTGTATATTTGAAAGGCTTTGGAAGGTGCTTTTGTAAGTAGTGAAATCTTGATAAAATAGTGTTTAAAGCATTTTGGCCTTAATTCAGTTTCCAAACACACATTTGAAGGGATCTCTTTTAGAATTTCACGACTTATATGTTCTAGTAATCACTTTCTGGTATTTCCAATGAATCAGTCAGCTGTTATCTGCTTTCCTTTCCATAAGAAGATTCATCTTCTCAAATCAATTGATACTAAGAGACATAAGAAAAAGGGATATTTACCATTGAGGTCACCAAAACCATTTGCATAGGTGTCCCAGGTTTGGTTGAAATCCAGTGATCCATCCACTCTCTTCTGGATTACAGTCCAGGATGTGCCTGTGAAAAGGGAAATAAGTCACAGCTTGGCCTTGACCTCATTACCTGTCCCTGAGTGTGCTCTGGGGTGCTCCCATTTTGAGTAGAATGAGTTAATTAAAATCTTCATTAAGGGAATTGAAATGAGCCCAACTGGAGAGAACCCAGGGCCATTCCAGTGTCCTCAGCCACATTTGCGTGACTCCACTCACAGAATTATTCTGTTGGGCTGCCCTAACTGGGTTTCACTTGTTTATGAAGGCTGAGAGACAGAGAAATTGATAAAGAAGAGATATGAAAAGCCCCAGACACTGACTGAGGTCACATTCTGTGCTGATAGTGCCTGGCTGCTGGCACAGCCCCAGGGCAGGGATGAGCTGCTGGGGCTGTGTCCACACTGCAGCTCCAGGGGGGTCTTCTCCTGAGCCCAGGTCAGGACACCCTCACTTCAGCAGCTCCACCAAATGTAAGCAGAGGAGCTTTTTTGCAGAGGGCAGCCCTGTGAGTTCTGTTTGCACACCCAGACACGTGAGGTGGCCCTGCATGTTCCCAGGCTCTCTGAGGACAGTGGGAAGGGGACAGGGACAGAGCAGCTCTGGGGGATGCACAGAAAGCAGGGAGTGAGGGAACTGGCCAAGCTGTGGGTGATCTGGGTGGCCAGAGGAGCAAACTTAGGTTCCTTAGGGAGGTGGAGCTCAGGTAGGTGACGTGGCAATTGTGGCTGCTGAGCCACCCAAACATGGCACAGCAATCCTGTCCCAGGACTCACTTCTCTGGGTTAGTTTGGCACAGCTCAATACCAGCTTTACCTCTAAAGCAGGGCCTGGTAATAAACAAAATTTTACTTTTTCTAAAGCAAATTGTTTATTGTTTGCTTTTCTTAGGGAAACGCATTAATGGTTACCCTGTAATGGCTTTTATAATGACCATTTTCATTACCTATAGCTAAAGGGGCTTGGGATATGGATATCCTTAATTTATGTCTCATGATTGGATGTCTTTTCCTCAGTATAAACAAGAGGGGACTAAAGAATGAGAGCAGTGATAAGGAGATTTCAGGATATGGGAGAACCTGAGTTCAGAGCAGACAGGCCCCTGAGGGAAGCCAAGAAGATACATAAATCATAAGTTTTTGTGTACTTTTGGGAGGAGGCAATGTTGTTTGGTTTAGAGGAAGATAGTTCTGTGAAAATTAGACTGTTGCTGATAGAGCTCTTACCAAATTTCATTTCACAGTAGACATTGAAAGCTTCTGAGCCATTGGGCTGGATAGTGTAGACCCCACTGGTCTGCACCCCAGTGTGGTAGAGAGCAGTGCAGTCAGCAGCAGCACCTGGGGAAGCAAACAGCCTGTGAGAAATCCTGCTTGGGATGTGCTGAGCTGAGAGCTAAAGGAAAAAAAATGGGAATGAACATACTGGTAATTTTATTTTATGATAAATGTCATAGAATGGGCAGACTGCTTTGGGCATAATAGTGCAGCTGCCAAGGTACACAGAGGCTGGATTGCCTGTGGTTTTTAAGTTAGGCAGGGTTTCAGTTTGGAGGATTTTGGAAAGTTTCTATGGCCTGAGACTAGGCTCTGGCAAATGGGCTTTCCTACCCCTTGTAAGGTTCCTAGTAAATACCATGCCCACTGCTGCACTTCCTCAGTGCCTTTCAACTTCAAAGAAATGACTTCTAAATCTTATAATTAGCCACTGTGAAGTAAATTAGTTCTCTGTGCAGGCTCCACAAGATAGGCATGGGTAAAAGCATGGTCACAGCAAGTTTACAAGAGGGAAATGGATCCTGTTACTGCATTTTTGGACATTGTTCCTGTGTCACCTCAGAGACAAGTACAGCTGGAGTGGGGCTAAATAGATAATGACACTTTTTCCAAAGAAGGAAATCTATTCATTCCCACAGCCCAGGGTATAACATAAAAATCTCCTTTTAGTCTTTGACTCCTAATAACCAATCCCAGGCTGTCCCAGAGGATCTGGGACTGCAGCATGTGCTGTAGTCATGTCTGAGATGGGTCTCACCATCAGTTCTGTATGTCCTGGCTGTGGGCTTGTGCACAGCAGTGGGGATGGTCTCTGGCTCCTGGTGCTCCCCAGTGAAGGAATTCTCCAGCAGTTCATGGAGCTCGATGTGGTTTACCTGGAAGAGCCATAATTAACACTGTTATTTTTCCAAAGCTCTGGAATGATGAGATTAATGGATCAAGATAATGTCATGCAGAGAATAATTTTTCTGCCCAGTGTAATCCTGTAGAATACCCAATTTACCACATAAAAATAACTTCAGCTCTACGCTGGTGGATTTTAGGTGTGGGAATGCCAACTGTGCCACTGCTGTAACAGGTTGGGATTCATGAGAGGATGAAATGACCCCTTATGTGTGGTGCACCTTAATGGGCAAACAGATTTAATTTATTTCCTCAGGTGGCATCATTTGCCAACAGCTAAGGAGGACAGACCCCACAGTTCCTTAGGCTGAAATGCATTTTCCTCTCAGAATGAATTAAATCTGAGCACGTTGGTTGCACTGTATTACAGTGATACATGTTGGACTTCCACTCTGGGAATGGATTTTGGAAATTAGGAAAGAGGTAGAAAGCAATGAGACTTCTAGACCAATGGAAGAACAATAATGTGATAGATAATAAGAGAAAAAAAATCCCAAATTAACAGTCAGAAAATGCAGCAGCCTGGACTGTTGAGAGACAAGATCTCAAGGGTGTTGTTGGCCATGGCTTCTGCCTTGGCAGCACTGCAGCCTCTCCCCAAAACAGGTACCTCAGAATGGTCCCCACCTTCCTCTCCACCCCAAACTGAACAAGGGGTGCCTGACCCAGGGGCTGGACCCTCAACACCCTCAGCTGAAGGAGAGATGGAGGGAAAGCAGGGCTGGTTCCTGTACCTTGTCCTCCAGCTCCATGATCTGGTTGTGCTGCCTGTCCAGCTGCAAGTGCTGGTCCTCCACGATTCTGAGGAGCTGCTTGATGTCGTTGTCCTGCTGCTCCACAAAAGCCTGAGGACAGGGAGGGAAGGATGGAGGAGGATTAGGAGCAGCAGAAGACTTCGAGCAGTGGCGCTGCCTCGGTAACTCTTGTCCTGGGGCCAATTTTGAGAGGCACAAGCCATTGAACATTCCCCTTCTTTTTCCAGAGAATCCTAGAATATCCCTAGTTGGAAGGGACCCACGAGGATCATCAAAGTCCAGCTCCAAAGTTTGCCTGCTTTGCCTCTAAATTGAAGAATTTCTTTGCTTCTAGAGCAAACACCTATTTTTTTTAGACAAACTACTGGCAACTTTGTAGACTCTTTTTAAATTCCTCTTTTCCTTCTGTTTTTGCATCCAGAACAATTATGTTCTGTGGAATTGGCCCTTGATTCAAACTAAATATATGGTACTGATCCAAAAAGGGAAAAAATCCCAGCTTGGGATTTGGGACATCAGGATTCATCTTTTTGCTTTTAAACAAACACCCAGTGTTTTCCCATATGAATTGCTTTGCCTTTTTATACTTGTGCAAAATGCAGTTAATATTTCCTTTTCTATAGAAAACCTGATACCCACCTAACTACTTGCATGATTAACATATTAATTTTATTTACACTTGTAAGGTTCTTTGCTTCTGCAGCTCCTAGAGGTGATATAAATGCTCCTCTCCAAAGGTTTAAGCTCCCTGTTTCTGCAGTTGCCACTGCATTGATTTCAGATAAGCTGGTGATGTACAAACCTTGGGAATCTCGTAATTTCCCCAATTGCAAAACTTCTTTATCATTGTGATGACAAAATTTCTTAAAATAGATTTGCAAATAAAACACTGCATATAATACAGAGCTTTGTAATTTCACCATTTTTCACTGATTTCGCTGGGGAATTCTACTGCAAAATTAGCACTGTGTCAGAGTAAGACAGTAATTTATTTTTTTTAAGGTTATTACAGTGATTTATTTTCTCAAAATGCAGACTAGTACTCCAGTGAGGAGCAAGGGGAAGCATGAGCTTCTCTTGCATAATTACTGATGATGGCATTGCAGTGTATTTTGGCTCAGTGTGTCAGGGCCTTTCACAAGTCACTTACTTTGAGTGAAGAAATTTCTTCTGTCTCTTGCACCAAAGGCTGGTTAATGGCCAGTTTGGTGACCTTGTCCTCCAGTCCCCACACTTGCTCCTGCAGCTGGATTTTGTTTTGGATGAGGTCTTCAATCTTCAGGTTCATCTCCTGCGAGAGGTTCTTCATCTCCTCGTTGTTGATTTGCAGCCTGGCCGTGGTTTGCCGGAGCTGTTCTTCTTCCTCCTTGATCTCGCTGGTTTGCAGGGAGAGCTCGTAAAAGGACCTGTCAAAAATGTAGAGTTTCTGAAAAATGTCGTTCATCTGGCCCTTGGTCTTGTGGACAAAGTCTTTGAGGCCGTGGCCCAGCTGGAGGAGTCCATTGGCCAGGATCCGGACGTCGTCCAACATCGCAAATCCCGATTTTGTTTCGGGAGACGCGGCGGAACCAACGGAGTAAAAATCCTTGTCAGCTCCAGCTGGGAGAGCCAGAGGGGCCAGGAATAGTAAAACTGGAAGGATCTTCATGTTTCCTGCTCTTGGTTCTCTTTGCTCAGGATGCAGAGACTTTTTTTCCCAGTGACAGCTTGTGCTCTGCCGCTGTTGTGGGTCGCAGGACTTGATCTATTTATACTCCTCTTCATTTTAGGAGAGGCAGAGCAGCGGGTTGATCATTAAACTGTGTGTGTTTGAACGAGTGTAACCCCTCCTGAATGTAGGTTGATACCTGGGGAGATAAAACTGAGAGATGGGCACGTTCCTGATTAAACTGGTGCTGAACTTTTCCATCTGCCAGGCCTTCTGGTGTAAAACGTTATTGATGACACGGTGTTTTTCACACAACTCTTTTTAATAGATTAATTTTGGGTCATAATCTTGGTAAGGGCTTCAATTGCTCCTTGTTTGTGTTGTTTCGTTCCTTTTATTACCTGAGGAATGTGAAAGGATTTTACCATATTTAGGAGCAGTGGATGTGCAGGTTGTGAAGCTCCTTGATGAGCTGTGGAAGGGCAAAATATTCCCAGATGATTCACACGACTTGATTTTCATCTCGGGCCGTTTTCTGATGTAACTCATTGTGCTGCAGTGGATTTACTTGTCATCGAGCCCAGATTAAGTGAGAAAGAGGGAATTAGGTCCAGAGATTGCCTGGATGTGATTCTACTGTGTTAAGGTTTGTGCAGTAATTTACACCATATAAAACTTATTTTTTAAGAGCTGCTTTCCAGAGGTGGGTGAGATAAATAATACCTCGCTTGCATTTCTCACCTTAACCATCCTTCTTGCTGTTTAAGATTCACACTGCATAAAGAAAGGCTGCAAAGTGCTCTGAAATAAAATGCCCAGTTCTGCAGTGGGTCTCTGCATGGAAACATGGGGGTTTTTTTTTTTGGGTAGTATTGCAGTGTGAGTGAAAGGTATTTCTCTTTCTGGACTCATTCATAGCAATCCAAGAAATCAAAACCAAGTGTTGCACAATGTACTTTGGAGAGTTTACAGAATTCTTGTTTGTTTAGGAATTCTTCCCCTGGACTTTTTGTGGTTTATATGCATGTATTATATGAAGCATCCGTAGAAAAAATGTTTAAAAAATGAAATTTTTACCTCATACGTTAAACTTTTTGTGTGCTCAGGGCTTGATAATATGCAGGTAAACTTTTCATTCACAATTAAATACTGTGAAAGTGTTTTAGATCTCAGATTAATTGCTGGGGAATATTTTGTGCCAGTGTGATTGAGATCAGAGTTACTGGAGTACCTGAAATAAGGAAAAACAGCAGAAGCAGGGAGAAGGTCCAGCTCTGGGCAGAACAGGGATTTCTTCAAAAAAACAATTCTGAATTGTTTCTCTGGCATCTGACACAGGGATTTTGGGCTGCAAAACGCCAAGAGCTAGTTGTAAAGTTTAAAAAAAACCCAAATAGATGTATAGACATTCTTCAATCCACTTCACAGTATTTAAGTGGCTTTGCTTTTATGTGGTTTCAGATGAACCATTTTCTTTTTTAACCATGTCATGGAAAAAAATCTTTCTGGTTTATTTTGAATTCTTCCTAACCCCATCACTCCCCCCTGCAAATCTTTCTTCTTGGCTTAGTCTTTAGAAAAATATGGGGAGTTACTCAAGAAATAGCAATGACCAAGCAACTGGGGATCAGGATTTCTACCAGGTTTCTACAACTTGTGTCCCATATGCTGCTGGTGCTGCTCAAAGCACAACACTGCAAGGGGAAAAGGTTTATTTCCTAAAGAGAAAAGGCAGCCAAAAGGCCCTGATAGCAAATATTAATTTAAATAAAAAACAGTAATTAGCTGCCCAGCACATTTCCATATTAGTGCCATGGCCAGGGAAGTCAGGCAGTGCTAAACTCACTACAGAACACCCCTAGATGTCACAACAGTCCCAGAGTCCAGAAGAAAAGTGGGACACAGGAAAGCAGAAAGGAGAAAAGCTTCTGGCATGACTAAACCATAAAATTCAAGAGCTGTGGAAAGCCTAAGAGGGAATATTCCCTCTGAGAGTTGTCAGCCCAGTCAGGAAAAGATGTATATAACAAACATGATCCTGAAGATCTTTCATGCACCTGGGTGACCCTGATTATATGGGCTTTTAATGATTTTTATGGTAGGAATAAAGCAAAGAAAAAGGTCTCTGGGTTTTACTGAAAAGGGAAATATTCATGATAGTTAGAAATTCCCTCTAAGAGTTAGGAGCAGCTCTTAATGTTTTAATACCTTTGTGAAGGATTTTGCAAAATGGCTGCAATGATGTTACATAAATATTTAGAGGAGTGCCTGGTGCCATTATTTCCATGGTTTGGGAAGCCTTTGCACTTTAGCAATTTATTTTATGGAAGTAAAAGTACTTTTGAGATCTGTTTTGAGATAGTAGGATAAGCTTTGCATATATTTGGTGTAGCATTTTAATAAAAGCTCCAAACACAAGCCCTTGGGTTTAAAGCTTCTGCCTGAGACTTTTATTGATGGAAATCAAGACATTTATAATGTTCCTGTGACTTTTTCAGCCATCAGTCTCTTTCCATACCTCATGTAATTGTGTTTAGACAGGAGATCTGAGATTTTTAGTTATGTAGAGTAGAGATGGAGAGGAGAAGGCTCTGGGGGGATCTTAGATTCCCTTCCAGGGCCTAAAGGGGCTCCAGGAGAGCTGGAGAGGGACTTGGAACGAGGGATGGAGGGACAGGATGAGAGATGATGGCTTTAACCTGGAAGACAGTAGGTTTAGATTAGATTAGATACTGGGAATAAGTTAATTTCTGTGTGGGTGGCAAGGCTCTGGCCCAGTTTGTCCAGAGAAGCTGCGGCTGCCCCATCCCAGGAAGTGTCCAAGGCCAGGCTGGGCAGGATTTGGAGCCATCTGGGACAGTGGAACGTGTTCCTGGACATGGCAGGGGGTCGAGCGAGGTGATCTTTGCATCCCTTCCAACCCAAACCAGTCTGGGATTCTGTGCTAAGGTAAAGCAGGAATTTTCCATTTGGGGGTCACGTTCTGATTTGCCAGCTGGGCATTTTTTCCCCTCTTTCTATGTAAGTTTTGCACGAAGGGAAGATGCCTGTAATAGGAAGCCCTTTGGAAAGAGGCTGCCTGAACATCCCCCTGTCCCCTATTCCAATGGGATCTGTGTATCTGAAATCCCATAAACACCAAGAGCTTCTTCCCAGTGAAATGAGGGCTTAAAAAGCAGTGGAGAGGTGAACAACCCGTCCCTTTCCTGAGTATAAATCAATCCTCTGCATAAGCCTGCCTTTAATATAGGGATCCTATAGCCTGGCTTCACAAATACCTTAAATCCTTCTCTTAAGCACTAATAATACTTAATAAAAGTTTTATGAGCAAGGTACATTTTAGAGTAAATTTTCATATCCATTTTCATTTTAAAAAGAACATCAAGCAGCAAATGTATTCATGGCAGAGCAAAGTAATTTAGGAGAGTCACAAAAATGGCCCTGGCCCCCTCTGAAATAGGAGAGAGTTGATTTGGCAAAGTGACCAGTGGGGATGGGATTCAAAAACTTAATTCACCATGAAGGACTTGAGAGGGAAGAAATTCCCACTTGCCTGCTAAGCTTATTCCTCTGCCTGCAGGGCTGAAGCAGAGCCTGGTTCATGAGGCTGCCCCAAATATCCCTGGAGCTGGACTGCTCTTAGGGAATTCCTTAGGATCAGCATTAGCTGTGTCTGTCTAGATGGAGCTGTTTGGGGAGCAGATGGGATTGCCACCAGAACCAAGTCCTTGGGTGGGATTCATTGGCCAAAATATTGTCCTTAGTGTCATTTCAGGCAGCCAAGGGCAGCCTCCCTTTGCAGCTGCTCCTCCAGGAGTGTGTCCCACTAGTGCAGGTGTTTTGGAAACTCCTGGCATCTAAAAGGCACCAGGTACCTTCCCTGAGTTACTGCCCTCCTGAGAATCCAAAAATGAGTCTTTTTGTTATCAACCTCCTGCTGCCAGCACTCGACAGCAGCTGCTTTATTACACCTTAAATGTTGTCCTGCTGTGCTCCTCACTTCACTTTCCTGAGCCCATCTGGCAGCTGTTGTCTCTCTGGGACAAGGAACACTTGGAAACTACTTACAAAATTCTGTTCAGACCCAAGGAATAGTTTCCAGAGAGAAGGGAACCTCTTTTTCCTCTTGCCTCACAAGCCAGGGGTGTTGAAGGGTTGGTTCTGCAGGGTTTGGGCAGAATTCAACATGCCAGTCCTCTATCCCTGGGAGCTGGAGGCAGCACTTGAGACCCTCACTGAGCTTCCATGTAATCATCCCTCCTGGATCCCAGGCTGGCCAAGGAGGAATGGTGCTGGTGTGCTGGCCAGGTCTGTGTGAGAGATGGATTGGGGATTTCCAGGCTGTTTTTTTAAAAGCTGTGGGACAATTCATATGTTTAGACTTGTTTGGCAGCAAAAGAATGTTCATTTCCTTTGGATAACTGAGAGTTGAGGTGGAAGAGTCTGGGGGAGGTGTTGCTTTGTTTTGTCTTTAAGAGAACATGAAGGAACTTTGTGTAGGTCTGAATTACTTGCACAAAAGACAGGTAGGGGTTTGTAGTGGACAGTTTTGCTGATGAAGTGTGAATCCAACTTTCACCTTGTTGGCAAGGGCCCAGCAGGGCTCAGAGGACAGAAAATGCTGCAGAATTTTGCATCTCTCGTGGCTGTTAAAGTAATCACAGACTTGGAGAAACGGGACTGGAAGGGATTTCCATGATGTGTCCCCTCCCCAGTGAAGGTTGAGGTTGTCTTTAAACCCATCTGGAGAGTGTCTGCCTCCCCTGTCCTGAGAAACCACCAGAAAGTGGACATTTCACACCCTCCAAGGCAATTTGTTCTACTGCTTTAACTCTCCTTACAGCCAGAACATTTTCCCTTGTGCCTCACCTAAATCTCCTGTGCTGCAATTTCCTCCCATTATGTCCTGCCACGTTCCCTGTGGATGTGATGAGCACTTTATTATTTCAGACTTTGAAATAGTTCTTTAGATCCCTGGGAGTGTTGTCATTACCTGAAGCTACACGTATCCATTTAGTTTAATCCATTTTCAGAGGAGAAATGTAACCTGAAGTCATCTTGATGTCAGGAGATTTAAAAAAGAAAAAAAAAAAAAAAAAAAAAAAAAAAGGATGGGCCACAAGAAGGAAGGTATTTAACAGAAACCAGCTGCTCTGTGTTGAGCAAATAAAGTAGAAGTAAATAAAGCTTTTGTATTCATGTTGTCTTTCCACTTGAACTTCTCAAGTTGTAGAATCACTGTGAAAACTTTGGGTGGATTTTTTAAGTACCCTTGCAAACAAGAACTGTTTCAGAATATGATGAAAGTTTAAAAATTATATCTTTTGATATCTGAAATAAGGGGTCATTACCAAAGGCAAATTGTTTGTGTGGCTGTGCACTGCATCTGAGAGAATGGAAAATGTCAAACCCTTCACTGTGAGCATTTCCACAGAGGTTTAAACAACAGCATTAATGAAGAAGATGTGATCCCTCTCATCATCTGCTGCCTTTTGTCTCTTGCAGGAATCTCCTTTATGTGTATCCACAGAGCCTTAACTTCGCCAACCGCCAGGGATCTGCCAGGAACATCACAGTGAAAGTGCAGTTCATGTATGGAGAGGATCCCAGCAATGCCATGCCGGTGAGGGGAGGCCTTGGTGCTCCCTGGGGAGGGCTCAGCACTCCCTGCAATCAGGAAACCCCTTTGTTAAAACCTCACTAAAATGCGTTTCAAAATAACCAGTGCAGAGGAATGAAAAATTATGTTTCAGAGCAGAGAGTGCATTTGTGTAGAGTTTATGAGGTAACAGGGCAGCAGCTGGAATTTTAACGTGAGATTATTGATTATAAGGGTGGTGAGGCCCTGGCAGAGGTTGCCCAGAGAGATTCTCCATCCCTGGAAGTGTCCAAAGCCAGGTTGGATGGGGCTTGGAGCAACCTGGGATAGTGGAAGGTGGCCTTGTCTCATTCCTGAGATGGGATTTAAATTCCCTTCCAACCCAACCCATTCTGGGATTCTGTGTTTGCAGCAGACACTGCTCATGGTTGTAATAGAAGCTTTGCTTCCACGACAAAGGAATTAAAGGGCAGCTTTGTTCAGGGCCAGCAATGATCCCCACAGAGAATCTGTGCAGGGGTGCTTTACATCCATCAGTTCTGCCATGTCTGTGTCTCTGTGTCACTGGAGTTGTTAAAATTGTGCCTTTTCAGTGACTTGAGTGAAGGGGCAGGGAACAAGCAGGTGTAACTGTACAGGTGCACAGTAAATGGAGCTCTAAATGCCTCTGCAGGATTTTGGAACAAATTCTTGGCACAGTTCTGTAGGGGAGTTTTTGTGACTTTTTCCTCTTTTTGCAGGTCATCTTTGGCAAATCCAGCTGTCCTGAGTTTTCCAAAGAAGCATACACAGCTGTGGTGTATCACAACAGGTAAAACACAGTGTGGAAGTGCAGTTACTCACCAGTGGTGATTAACTGGTGTTAATTATTTAACAATCAGCATCTGGACAGCACTCAACAGTGACTGCAGTGCCAGTTGATGCTGTCCTTAGAGTTTTGTGACAACTGGGAGACAGAGTCTTTGTTTGCTGTGGTACAAATCAGCTTTGTGTGATCCTGAGCACGTAGCCCAGCTCAGCAGATGCTCCAAGTACAACTCCAGTCAGCAATCATCAAGATTTATGTTCCAAACTCATGGTAGCAGGTGCCCCCCATTGTTTTCTTGGAGCTTTTTAGACATCAGGTACAAATTTGAGCTATTTGGGCTTGGAAATAATTCCATTGCAGCTGGGGTGAGGAGTGCTGAATCCAGCAGGAACATTTTCCTGGCTCTGCAGCTGTGCCAGGGGAGATTCCTGTCCTGCAGGTCGGGCTTGTGGCAGTGTCCACGTTGAGACAAGACTTTATTGCTCATGTGGTTCAGAGTGCCTGTGTGAGGAGGAGGCTGCTGCCCATTTTTTTGTGGATTGGAGGTTTTTCCAGTCTTTGGTGATCAGAGAGGGAACTTAAATCCCTTGGGATAGCCCAGACACTCCCATCCTGCAGATCCTTTAACTCAAAGGGCTCAGTCTGGAGCACAAGGTAGCAAACCACTGTGGGTGACTCAGCTGAGGCTCTGCTCTCTGCACAGATCTCCTGATTTTCACGAGGAAATCAAGATTAAGCTTCCAGCCACTCTGACAGACCACCACCACCTGCTTTTTACTTTCTACCACGTCAGTTGCCAACAAAAACAAAACACACCCCTGGAGACTCCAGTCGGCTACACTGTGAGTGTCTTTCCATCCTTAGATTTTTCAGCACAGGATTCATTCAAATTCATTTACTGGCTCTTTGTTTAGCATCCCTGTGAACTCATATCCCATTGAAGAGCTTGAGAAATTGGCAAAAGCTCAGAGGAAGCCTTAAGAAATGTGTGTTTTTGTTGGTTTATTTTCTTTGCAGTGGATCCCGATGCTCCAGAACGGCCGGTTAAAGACGGGGCAGTTCTGCCTTCCTGTGTCATTGGAAAAGCCCCCACAGGCTTATTCAGTGCTTTCTCCAGAGGTGAGCTGAGCTCTGCCTGCTGAAAACCAGCAGAACACATGAGAGAAAAAATGAGAGGATGTATGTGTACATATCTCTGTGTGTGTATTTATTTATTTCTTAAACACGGTGAAATTTGGACAGAATTTCAGTGTTTGTGTGTGGCTCTGTGTGTGTGATCTGGCCAAAATAAATGAAAATAAATTAAATTGTAATTAGCAGAGCCTAAGCTCTGCTCTTTGTCACATCTTCTCACATTCTGCCCTCAAACCTGCAGGTTCCTCTCCCTGGGATGAAGTGGGTGGATAACCACAAAGGGGTTTTCAACGTGGAAGTTGTTGCTGTGTCATCCCTCCACACTCAGGTAGGTGTGGAGAGCAGTCACTGGAATAAAATAATCTTCTGACAGTTGAAACACTGTCAGAGCTGATGCTGTGAAGGGTGTAACAATCCCTTGTAGTGAAATTACAATCTCATTTTCAGTTCTGAGCCAGCACACCTGTTTTTCCACATTCTGCTGTGAGTATTTTTGAGAAGTTCTGCTTAAAAAATACAAATGTTTGGCCTTTATTCACAGAGGGGTGAATGGCCAACAGTGTTTTCAGACCTCAGCCTGTTGTGTTTGCTACAACAGCTCTAACACAGCCCAGGCAAATGGTGTTTTCTTGTTCTTGTTTTCTTGTTCTTCCCCTTCCCCTCCTCCTCTCTTGTTTCTCCCTGTGTTTTCCCTCTGTCTGTCTTTGATCTGAAAATAAGGATGACGATCATTTTGTTTAATCATTTCAGCTTGTGTTTTATTAATTCCCACTGTGTCATTTTGATGGAGTTTGCGTGTCTTATTTGTGCTGTAAATAGTAAAGTGATTTTAGTGTATTTTTGTCTGATTTTTCTAAGAATACACAACTCTGTGGGTCCTCTAGTTTTGCCTTGATAACTTTTTAATTAGAATTGGAATTAAATATGAGGAAATCTCTCAAAGATGTTGAATTTCTGCTAATTTTGTGAGATCAAATAGCCAGATAGAAAAATGAGGGGGAGAACCCAAACATAAGACACAAATCCATAGAAAATTAAGATATTTTGGAGATTCTTGCTAATTATTGGCTTTTTTGCTTGTTGTAGGACCCTTACCTCGACAAGTTCTTTGCACTTGTCCATGCTCTGGATGAGCACATGTTCCCTGTGCGAATAGGAGACATGAGAATTATGGAAAACAACTTGGAAAATGAACTGAAGAGCAGCATTTCAGCTTTAAATTCCTCTCAACTGGAGCCGGTAGTGCGATTTCTTCATCTCCTGCTTGACAAACTGATCCTTCTGGTAGTAAGACCTCCTGTCATTGCAGGCCAAATAGGTATTTTATTTAAGTTTTATAGAGAATTACATGGCTGAAAGTTTGACACTTGCAATTTTATCATATTTATGTAGAAGTAAAAAAAAGTCTATTTTTATGCTTCGTTTTAGTGCCACTGATATACCAAGTGTCTCCCAAATAAAACATGCTGGCATCCAGATCTGGGGTGATATACACAGGAGTAATATTTAATATTTAATAGAAAGCTTCTAAGAAAGACTGGGAATTTGGTGTCCAAGTTGAGGCACCAGAAAAGAGCCTGATTTTCCTGGATGTTCAGCATGTTTTTAGCACTGGAGCTTGTTAAAGGTGTCTCCATCCTGACAGAAAGTTGGGGTTTCAACCTTATGAGTCACCTTGGAATATCTGGAAGTAGGTGAAGTAGGAAAATACAGATGCTGCATGTTCCTGTTGTGGTTCTGGTGGTGCCAGCATGAATAATCCCTTCTTTTGCTCCCTGTGAAGGGCTGAGCTCTGGCAGTACAAAAAAAAAATCTCACGTTTAAGTCAGAATTAGATCCTTAGTATTTAAAATAGCAGGTTTTGCTGATTTTTTTTTTTTTTTTGGTAGGAAACCTGAGTTTGGATGTGCTGGAATATAAGGATCTAAGACTGCTTTAAAAATACTTATAAAAATATTTTCTTAGCTATAGCAATTATTTATTTATTTAATCTTTCTGGGAAAGAATTTACCAGAATTGCCTTTTTATTTTATATTTTAATGTTCTTTGACTCTTTCAGTGTTCTGTATTGGTTTAGTTGGTTTATATGGAATGTTATGGACATTAGTGACTGGATTTATTTAAAATAAGGTTTTCATTCTCTAGCTACTGTCTACTTCATCCTTAATTTTTCTAGAATATTTGCTTCAGTCTGTGTGTAGATTTTTGTGCTCATTTTCAGAACAGCTTTTTTCTCGAAACAAAATGAAATTTTTCTTTTGATACAGTTTGTATTTTGGCTAAGGCTTAAATAGAGGAAATAATTAACTGAGAAGAGCATGATAAATATATCCAAAGGGTATTATCCAATTAAACAAAGACTTGATCTTGTTACCATTGCAGTTGATGACCAAAGTTGAGCTGATTCCAGAAATGGAGCCTAAATTCATTAAATTTATTATTAATAAACGTGGCAGCTGATCACTGGAAGAGCTCTCCTGCTCTCAGGCTGGTTAGACCTGCTTTAAACAGGCTCAGTTTGGGATGAGAAATGCTTGGTAGAAGCTCCATTTATCCTATAGGAGGTGGATGAACAGCACATTTAGGATTTCCCCTGGCTCCTGCTGCATTCTAAACCCAACTCCTCACTTTTTGCTTTCAGTGAACCTGGGCCAAGCATCCTTTGAGGCGATGGCATCGATCATAAACAGACTTCACAAGAACTTGGATGGCAACCAGGACCAGCATGGCAGGAACAGCCTTCTTGCCTCCTATATTTATTATGTTTTTCGCCTCCCCAACACCTATCCCAACTCACCATCACCAGGTAGCTCTTTTCTCTTTTGGTTTTTTATTTTATTTCAGGTTTATTAAGGCAGAAGCCACTTGCTGGCAGGTGCTCCTGAGCTCTGAACTGTGTGGCTGCTTCCCTGCAGGGCCCTGGTATTAATTTGCCAGTGCAGCCACTAAAAAATGAGGTTAATTACTGTTAGTCATGTCGGAGGTTTAATTATTTGATTATTTTAATTATTTTAAATAATGGTGTTACTGCTGAAGGATCATGAATTATGGAAAAAATCTGGGGGTTTAGGATTTTATCTGTGAGACAGATGTGATGCACTCCTGGCCTGTCATGTTTCCCAGTCTCCTTCACAAGAACTTTTACATTTTAATCCAGTTCTAGCAAAAGTTTAAACACTGGCTGGATAGAATAGATATCCAAAGGTTATTGTCCATCAATTAAACAAGGACTTGCTCTCGTTACCATTGCAATTGATGACCAAAGTTGGGCTGATTCCAGAAATAGAGCCTAAATTAATTGAATTTATTATTTATATAATAACTTACATATATATATATGTATATATACACATACATATTTTATATATATTACATGTTTTTATTTTTATGTATACATATAAAATATATAGACATTATATAGACATTATATATATATATACACATTATATATTTAAAGCAGGAGTGTCAAATACTGGAAAACACATATCTAGGTACAGGAGGAAAGCAAATTAATCTCAGCCCTGGTGAGAGGAAGAGATGGAAAAGAGGTGATGTGAATGACAGTCATAGAAAACCACGCTTTGGAAGGAATGTTCATGCACAGAGTGGGAAAGCTCTGAGAGGTGTTGGGAAGGTTTTGTACCTAAAACTGTCCTTACTTTTGGTGGGTGTTGAGTATGATGTCTGGAAAACATCCCATTAGCTAAAGACAATCCCGCAGGGAACCTCCTGCTTCCCAGTGGATAAAACAGCTTTTTATTCCCGTGCTGGAGAGCCAGGCTGGGGAGCCCTGGGGTGGGGCTGGGTGATAAAGGATGGACAGACTGACCAGGGAGGATGTCCTGAGGGGGTCTGGGTGACGGATGGTCAGACTGACCAGGCACACCTGTGTGTCCTGGGGGGGAGGTCTGGATTAGGGATGGGCATGGCTGGGTGTCCTGAGGGTCTCTGGTTGAGGGATGGCCAGACTGACCAGGCAGGGCTGAGTGTCCTGAAGGGGGTCTTGGTGATAAAGGATGGCCAGACTGACCAGGCAGACCTGGGTGTCCTGAGGAGGTCTGGGTTAGGGATGGGCAGGGCTGTGTGTCCTGAAGGGGTCTGGGTGATAAAGGATGGACAGACTGACCAGGCAGGAGAAGTCTGGGTGTCCTGGGTGAGGGACGGGCAGGTCAAGGTGTCCTCAGGAGGTCTTGGTTAGGGATGGGCAGACTGACCAGGCAGGGCTGTGTGTTCTGAAGGGGGTCTGGGTGATAAAGGATGACCAGACTGACCAGGCAGGGTGTCTTGAAGGGGATCTGGGTTAGGGATGGGCATGGCTGGGTATCCTGAGAGTCTCTGGGTGAGGGGTGCCAGACTGACCAGGCAGGGCTGAGTGTCCTGAAGGTCTCTGTGTGAGTGATGCCCACACTAACCGCAGTCCCCGCAGGCCCGGGCGGCCTGGGCGGCTCGGTGCACTACGCCACCATGGCGCGCTCGGCCGTGCGCCCCGCCAGCCTCAACCTGAACCGCTCGCGCAGCCTCAGCAACAGCAACCCCGACATCTCGGGCACCCCCACCTCGCCCGACGATGAGGTGCGCTCCATCATCGGCACCAAGGTACGTCTGTCCTGCCCTGCCGGGGATTCCTCAGAGCCCCAGCGCCTCCCTTTCCTTCCTGGGTACCAGGGAAGGCTTTGGGGGGTGTCCCAGCTGGTTCCCGGGGTGGTTCCGCTCCTCAGGAATGTTTCTGACTTGTTGGAGCCGTCCTGGAGTGCTGCTTCCACAAGTGTGGGGGTGAGGGCAGGAGTCTTTCTGGATTTGTCTCTTCCCTTTTTGCATGGCCAGCAGCTGGATCCTGTGCCCAGCTCTGTTGTGTCTCCCCAGACCTCGCACCCTCTTACTCCACTGATTTTCCTTCCTCCCAACTCCAAACTCCCTCCTCTCCTCTGCATTCAGCTGCTCACATTCCTCTACTTGTGTCCAGAGTGGGTATCTTGCACTCAGCAGAAATATTCCTGCTCCCTCTTCCTCCCAGAGAGGCTTTGGGATGGTTGGAGAGAGGCACAGTCGGGCCACTGACTCCCCACACCACAGAGTGACATTCCAGTGTGGATGCAGAGCATCCAGCATGGGTGTACTCTGCCTCTCTGCCTCTTGAGGGATCAGTAAATCCATCTCCTCCTGTGACTGCACAGAACCTCCACAATCCAAATCCGAGCCCTTCATTTCGGACCTAAAATAGGTGGGATGAGCCAGGACAAAGCAGTGTTGGTATTTCCGTCCCTTGAAGGGGATGCCTGAGCTGCTTTGGGGTTCTCTCTTTTTTAAATTATTCTTCAAACTGTGATAACTTCACCAGGGTGAGACACTTTCACACCATGACCTTTCACTCTGAATTCCTGAGCCCTTTCAGGGAGCTGTTAAATTCCTTTGGAAGTTTAGGGAGCAAGGTTGATACCAAGGCCACCACCCTGACCAGACAAGCTTAACGTGGATGATGCTAAGTTTTATAAGAGCAAGAAAAACTCAGTTTGAAGAAGAGGTTACCAAATTTAAATTAGTAACAACATCATTTGCTGATCAAATAAGAGGCTGAAGAATTGTGGGTAGGCAAAATGATTATTTCTTACATCAAAGTCTGGACTTAGAAGTCTTGAAATATTTTAAAGACCACTTCAGTATCTTGCTAATTAAACAAGCCTGACCTTTTGTGAAATGCCACAGGCACTGATGTGCATATGGAATTTATCCAGGCTATCAGAAGTTGAACGTGTGCTGGCTTGGTGAATAATGTCACAGTACACAATGAAGAGAGATTTTTTTTCCAGAGGTGTGCACCAGGTTTTAAAGGAAAACCTGTTCTGTGGATAATTCAGGAATTAACTCAGTCTGGCTCTACAGACTTTTGGTTGAGTAAAATTATTTCTGGTTTTTAATATCAATTGACAAAAATGAGACATTTCTTGAAATGTTGACATGAGTAAAAGAGTGCAAAAATCCCTATTGTTTCTCTTAAGTAATGGAAGTAATAGAATTCTCTTAAGGAATATTCCCAAACAGATTCTAATTTGAAGTTCAGGTTCCCTATCACAGGAAGTTTTCTGTTCAAAAACTGCTCAAATTATGTTTTTTTGTTGTTGTTTGAGGGAGGTCTTCAAAGTCCAGTCCTGTGTTATTTTTTATTCTAAGGTATTTATAGGTGTGGTGTAAGTGCTTTAAGTCTCCCTTATCACCTTCTTACTTCATTTTGGAAACTCTTTACAGGATTGGAAGGTTTCTGTTTATTGTTACAGCAGAGGAGGTCTTAGGTCTGTCACTTGTTTTGCCATCATTTGTGAATTGAAGCCATGTAAATTTTATTCCCTACTAAAGGAAATATATTAAATGTCTAAAAAGATATGTTTAAAGTGATCCTGAAATGCTGGAGATGTGCTGGGAAAGACACCAGAAGATGTTGTGGAGTTTCATTGCTGTGCCCAGTGGATTTTCACAGATGTGGGTTATGTTCCTGCACAGACCCATCTGCAGGCTGAACCCCAGGGGCAGCACAGAATATAACAACAGCTTTGTGAACTTTGGAGTGACTCTGCCAAGCAATGACAAGCTCTTTTACTCTTTTGTTTTCTGAAGAGGGAAGAAGCCTTTCCTTTCCAGATTTTTACAAAATTGACTTTTTGCTTCTGCAAACACAGCGTGTGTTTAATTGTTATCCTCAGAACCAGAGTGACAAGATTAGGAAACCCTGAGAGAGAAATATGAGGGGGATAAAGGCATTTTCCAAATTAGACCTGATTTTACAAAACAAGAGCTTAGTTCAGCATTCTGCAAAGCCCTTTCGACTCTAAATCACCGTGAGCAAAATAAAGCATGTTTATGGGGCTGAGCAGGGCACAGGGCTTTGATTTATTCCTGCCAAAAAGTAATTGAGATTAAAACACTCTCCTTATGTGTTCAGTATTTTTTTTATTGGACATCTTAAGCAAAATTACAGCACTGCTGAGCTCTGCCTCGAGGAGCTCGGTGGATTAATGGTTTGAATCCCAGGTTACAGCTCTCACGCCAGGTTCAACCTTGAGGTGCATTTTAGTTTGCTGAGAGAAATAGATGATTTGGCTTGGTGGACTTTGCAGCTGATGCTGATCGCTGGCATGAAATGGGCTGCACCTTTGCTTTATATTTTGGGAAAAAGCTTTAAGTTAGCTCAGAAATGAGGACAAAAGCTGTTGCTCAGGTGAGGGTCCTCAAAATCCATGTGTGATATTTATAAGGAATTGTGTCTGTCAGAGCTGCTTCCTGGGACCCAAGGAAGTCCACTCCAATCCCCTGAATTATCTTGGTTTGGGAGCTGAGTGACAGCACAAATTTAATTTTTTCCTTCTTTCTGAGTGTCTCAAGGAGAAGAGAGCAGAGAGAGGAGGGATACACAGTGATTTTGCCAAAATGACCCATTGCAGTAGAATTTGGAGTACAGGCTAGACGGAGCTTTTGAAAAGCAGGATGATTTTTCAAATGTTTTGCTTGGCAAAACAGGTTGGTTCCAGAAAAGGTATGTGCTCTTTCCTCCCTTTGCCACAGTTCAGAGGAAATGCCCAAGTGTCCATGAGAAATCCTGTCCACAGGGTGATTCTGCCAGCAGTGCTGGACTTCTGTTCCATAGGCAGAGAAGAAGGTTGACAGTCAGCCTTTTCAGTTTCTCAGTATTTCTGCAAGATTTGTAGGGCTTAGGAACTCTGGGCTACCCTGAAGGTGCTGGAAACCTCAGAGAGCATCCTCATATCTGAGGACCAGTTTTCCCCTATCACAGTGTAAATCTCACCTGGCTCCATGGGAATGGGTTTAAACTGAGCAAAGGACAAGTGGGATTTTTCAGGAGGAGGAGAGTTTTGGAATGTCAAGATGGGCCAGACCAGAGCTGTTGAGAGGATTAATGTTCTGTATGTATGTGAGATAAAATAATCCTCTGGACTCAATGTCTCAACAAGCACCTGAGAACTCAGGCTGCCTCAACACTTCTAAGTGCTGATGTGTTTGCAGTTCCCACCTTGATTGCTTGTAAGGACTGAACTTTGACTGTATGGCATGCAACGTGTAATATTTCTTTCCTTTCCCAACTGCTTTCTGTTACATGCCCAGGGCTTAGACCGCTCCAATTCCTGGGTAAACACTGGTGGTCCAAAAGCAGCCCCATGGGGATCCAACCCCAGCCCAAGTGCAGAGTCAACACAGGTGGTGTCTTCGGTAGAGGTTTTTCTGCCTTTGTTTTCCCTGATGTTTTTCCCTGTAGAATATCTTCCTTTCAGTGCATATTCCAGTTTTGGTGGTTTTGTTGTTGTTTGTTTTGTTTTGTTGGTTTTTTTTTTTTTTTCCATGATTGTTTATTTGAAAACTTTTCAGTTTGATTTTCTAAATTCTCATCTTCTCCCCCACCACCCCCCCAACACTGCATGAAAAACCTCCGACCGCGTGAACGTGTCCCCTCCTTTCATTTCAGTGGTTGCTGGTCTGTGAAATGTAAATGCTGTGACTGCTTTTGTTTTCTTTTTTTTCTCTTTTCTCTCACACTAGTTTCAGCTTCAGGTGGAGCACTTTTCTAAGTGGGAACATTAATCACAGCTTCATAGTTTTGTCCATGTTTGCCATTCCTTTCGATGTCGTGAACCATTTTGCCATTCTCATCGAGCATTTAGTACTCATCATCCAATAATCCTTCATTACTTGTTTGAGTGGAATATTGTGAACCCAAATTGATTGCCACATATGAAATTCTCTCTTTAAACATGTCAATTTGAATGCTGGAGGCAGTGATTTGCCAGGGCCAATTGTATTGTTCTGTGTTGCAAAGTATGAAAACTTTACAGCAGCTTCAGTCAGGACAAGTTTATTTAGCCCCCGTTGCCTGCTGCTCTCCACTGCATGGTGTCCTTGAACGTACCTCTCAACTGCTCCTCCTTCCCAGTTTATCAGCCTTCCCAAAGTATTTAGTCCAAGTTCACTTGTTCTCATGGCAAATTATTTCCATCAGAAGCAGAACTTGGGTGATTTCCTCCTTGCCCGTGGCAGTGGCAGCGTGGCTGTGGGTACATCCCCCCACGCTTGGCCTCTGGTGGATTGAGAGGTATGGGCTGAAATTCCAAGTATTACCTGTGCATGTTGATAAAATACAACAATGGAAAAGTTTCATGCTTTGCAGCATTGTCTTTGTGCATCAGAACATGCAGTTCTTTAAACAACCTATATGGCTTAAAACCAATCAAAATCGCTGTCGTTTTGTTTAGACCCAATCTGTAAATGCCTAAGAGTTTGAGAATGCTTTAAAAAAAGCTGTAAAAAAAAAACCCCTACAGTTGGAAGAGTATTTTTGTAAACGTTCGTTGTCCTTGAGCTGCAAAACCCATCCACGGCAAACTTTAATGTCCTGTCATCATTCATTCATCTCCACTCCGTAGGCTACGGATCGAAGTTGTAATCGTATGTCTTCGCACACTGAGACGTCAAGTTTCTTACAAACATTAACAGGACGATTACCAACCAAAAAGGTAGATTTCAGTGGAGACAATTGATATTGTGGGGCAGGGAGGTCAAGTCATTCTGAAAACATGATGCGATTTATTCTTTTATTTATAGCCTGATTTTATTTTTTTTTTCCCCACTCCCGAGGTCGTTAGGAGCTGCTGGTGCTTAACACCTCTGAATATCCAGGCTGTAGGGAATGTGAAGTATTTGGAGTTGAATTGGGAAGAATTAAATGATCAGGAGTTGCTTGTCTGATTTAATGGCCATAGTGTTTGGGGCCAGTTTATTACTGGCTTTCAAAAAATGTGAATAGCACTGTCTAGACACGTAAATGATACATTTTGTGTGCAAAATGAAAATGTGTTGGATGGCTCAGTGTGCTGAGCTCACTTATCCACATGTTAATCCAGAGAGACTCCAGAAAGGGAATGGGAATCACTTTGGAAGTGAACTCCCTTACCGGAAATGAGAACCTTGTAAACAATGTCAGAAAGGCAAAATGCCAGAGCTTTTGTTTAATGAAAGTGTGGCCACTGCCACTGTCAGTCTGTGGGTTGATTGTCCCAAGAAAAGAAATCCAAGAGCTATTTGAGCCCCATGTTTCTTTGTTACTGTTTTAAGTCCTTTCTCACAGTAAATATACATCTTTGTACAAATCACTTGATATGTCCACTTTTTACTCCTTTTTCCTGCGAAAATCAGACCAGGCAGAAAGGTAGACTTTTTCAACTAAACCAATTTGAGCACCAACCGTTTTTTTTTTTTAATTATTATTTCTTGGGGGCGGGCGGAAAATTCTTTTGACACTCGAGACTCAATCCTGGAGCGAGATGCTGTGAAACATTTCTCACATCACATGTCATAACCTCATCCCTCATTGTTAGCTGGGGATTTCTTTATGGGATGCCACCACTGCTGTCATGTCCTCAGTTATTTAGTTTGCTTAACTCATTGTTTGCCATACTTGCCACGGACCGTGCTGACATTTCTCATGGGGGCTGTGTTGGGAGCTGCTCTGGAGGCTCGGGCTGACTCTGGGTTTGACTCTGTAGCTTTTCCACGAGGAGCTGGCCCTGCAGTGGGTTGTGTGCAGCGGGAGCGTGCGGGAGGCGGCCCTGCAGCAGGCCTGGTTCTTCTTCGAGCTGATGGTGAGCAAACACCTCCCTGATGTCTCCCAGCCCCTGCTTTCAAACAGAGCCAGCAACAGCTGCAAGTGGCTGTGCTGTAATTTATATCCCCATAGGTGAAGAGCATGGTGCATCATCTGTATTTTGCTGACAAACTGGATGTGTCGAGGAAGAATCGTTTCCCGGAGCGCTTCATGGATGACGTGACTGCACTGGTCAGCACAATCGCTGGTGATATAGTCTCCCGCTTCCAGAAGGTGATGGCAAACAATTACACTGAGCCCAGCTCAGCCACCAGCCCTCCTGCCTCTTGTTTGCTTGAAAACACACAGGGTTTTTCATCTGCTCTCTGGTTTTCTCTTCTTTCTCTCCAGGACACGGAAATGGTGGAGCGGCTCAACACCAGTCTCGCGTTTTTCCTCAATGATCTGTTGTCCATCATGGACAGAGGATTTGTTTTTGGTCTTATTAAGACCTGCTACAAACAGGTGAATGCAGATATGTGTTGTGGCTCAACTGAACCATGGCAGAGCCTGTTACTGTTAAATTTCTGTGAACAGACAGTAAAATATGGACACAGAATTCCACTGTTCAGGTCTTCTCAGAGCAGAGTGTTCTCAGAGGTGATTTAGGGTTTACACCTCTCTGATTACACTCTTAACTGTGAATTAGGAGTCACTCCCTGGAGTGAATGGACACGCAGCAGGAAGGAAGAATTATTCCCTCTGCTCATCATGTCCAGAGTAATTGAATCAAAAATTAGTGGGAGGTTCTGTGAGGGAGCTCAGCCTGTCGTGGTCTCTTGAGGACACGGTGACCCCAGATGATCATATTGATCACTGAGCTCCTCTTCCATCATTTCCCATAAGGAGGGCTCCTCATTTGCAATGTAACGGGAAAATCACCCTGAACCACATAGCTTTGTTTGACTACAAACATCCTTTCTGACACTGTGTACAGAGGAGATAACAAGGGATCAGTGAGAGCTGAGACTAAACTTAGACTCATTTTCCCTGTAGAATCTAAAACATTCTGTATAAGGGGCAAAAGAACAGCAAGAACATTTAAGATTTTAAGTTGCCTGCTGTATAATACATATATTATGTGTCATTAATTATATTTTTAGATATATAAAAGATACATGTATAAGAACCAACTTGTATCTTGGAGCTGTTAGTGCATCACACTGTGGTCCTCACAACTCCCTGCTGAAATCAGTAGGATGTGGGAATTACAGAGTCAAAGAATGATTTGGGTTGGAAAGGACCTTAAAAATCATCTTGTTCCCTTCCCCCAATAGGAGAAGTCCACAGTTCTTCATTTGGTTACTTAAATACGACTGGTGTATAGATCATGTATTGAGACATATGTCTGGGATGTGTGTGGCTCCTGCACATCAGGAACTTAATCTCTGGCACAGAAAAGTGCTGTGGACATGGGTGTGACCATTTAATGACACCAAACTCTCCAGTTCTTGCTTTGGGAGTGATTTTGGGGAGCAGGAATGGGGCAGAGGGGCTCACCCTGCAGCTACACTCTCTTTTGGTGCTGACTACAATGCTGTGGGGCTGGATTTTCCAGGTGTCCTCAAAGCTGTATTCCTTAACAAATCCAAGCAACCTGGTATCTCTGAGGCTGGACTTCCTGCGCATCATCTGCAGCCATGAGCACTATGTCACCCTGAATTTACCCTGCAGCTTGCTCACACCACCTGCATCTCCATCACCATCCGTGTCTTCAGCCACTTCCCAGGTACTGAGAAATTTGGGAAATGCCAAGTTGAGCTCGGTGCTGAGAACTAAATCCTCTGAGGCAGTTCTGTCACTGTACCTTCAGTCCCTCTTGGTAATATTTTTGGAAGTGTTTAGTTAGAAATCAGTTTTTCCTGCCACATAGGTTCTGATTTCTTTTATTGTTAAGGAAAAAGTGCCCACATCCCTCTCCTGGTAGTGACCACACACTGTCCTTAGGGATCTGGTCCCCTCTTGTATTGGACAAACACAAATAAGCCATCAAAGAAAATACTTTGTCCAGTGTTACCCTTTTCTGGCAACACAAGGCACTTCTGAGCTCCCTGCAGCTTAGTCCTGGCCTGCTCAGAAGAAGTAATTTGAATTAGTGTGTCATTCAAGTGGATTAATTAGTTGCAGAATCACATAAACTAAATCAAATTAAAGCCTTCTTCAGCCTGAATAAGAGCATCCTTGAGTTAAAAGTTTTACCAATCCACTTTTAAAGGTTATTTGGTTTAACTTTCCTGACAGGGGAAGACAATAACAACAAACAGAATTAATGGAAGGGTTACTGAGCTGGGGTGGAATTTAAGTGGAGGTGTGCCTTGATCCAAACAAAAAAAAGGAGAAGCCATGAGGTTGTCTTTAATTCTGAAAACTGCTTCTTACATATTTCCATAGCTTTGACTCTCTTCATGATTCAGCTTCTGAAACTTGATCTTTTTCAGAGTTCTGGGTTCTCCACAAATGTCCAAGACCAGAAGATTGCAAATATGTTTGAGTTGTCTGTGCCTTTCCGCCAGCAGCATTACCTGGCTGGGCTGGTGCTCACAGAACTGGCTGTCATTCTAGATCCTGATGCAGAAGGGTAAATCTTTACAAAGTTTTGTTTTTCAAAGAGCTTCCTGTAATTCCAAGCAAATGGTGGATGCAAAGAAAGTCCTGGCATGGCCAGTATTTATATAATTTTGTAAACTATGGCAGGAAAACAGTGATTTAAGAATCTTCTTTCTTCTTGCCCCTTGGGTTTCTTCCTTACCCCAGACTCTGTACACCTGATTTCAGTCACATTTTTCCAGCTGAGAAGAAGGGAACGAGTTTCCTGCTGGAGCCCCCAAATGCCACAGAGGCACTGAAAGGAAAATAGCTTTTCTCAAATGTAAGAAGAAAATAATTTCCAACATTTAGGAAGCCTCTTTTGCTGGTGGTTTTAAATGTTGCAATATATTTGGCCTGTGGTTCTCCCAGCTCTTTTTTACTGTAAATTATGCATTGATGAGGCCCCTGTGGGTTACACAAATAGACAAATAGAGTCAAACATGCAGAGTTTGTCAGTGACTTGGCCTGGTTTGTGCAGCAAATAATTTTCTGCTGTAGTCCTGACATCCAGTCTGTTCCTTGTGTTATTTAGGGCTGTTTTCTGCCTTGCCTCTTTGAAATGGGTTGCAATGGAAATTATTGATTGCTTCCACAGTCCTGAGTTCCCTCACAGACATTTTTCTCAAGGTGGATTCAGAAATATCAGCCGAGTCGACAAATGCTGATGATTCATGGTTAATTCTGCCCCTTTGCCAAGAGGTCTCTGGAGTTAAACATTCATTCTGTTTCCTCTTGGAGAAGAAAGTGATGCCATAAACTGGAATATTTTCCTGTATATATACATAACACACTGCAGTCCTATTTGTTTGGCCTGAAATAGGAAAAAGCAGCAAATCTTTACCAATATGTGCTTGTCTGCAGAAATCCTTTTTGTGCCAGAGGAGCATCCTGCTCACTGGTGAGAAATCAGGCCCTGTCTCTGAATGTGTCTGCCCTTGTTCTTCACAAACTTCCTGTTCTCTACCTGCCTGCCAAGCCCTTAAGCCTGGCCCAGGATGGCAATCTCTGCACAGAGGAGCTTGTTGGTGTCCACTGGGGAGACAACTCCTCTCTCAAACGTTGTCTAGCCAGAAAAAGCCCCCCTGGGACCAGTTCAGCTCTGGAGATGCATTTTGATCAAAGCTCCTGATTTTGGGGGCAGATGTGTATCTATAAAATATTTGGTTTTTTACTGTTTTCCAGAGAAACCTGGAGTTTCAGGTTTGTTTGCCTTCTCAAACTCTCTGCATTTCTCCTGGCAGATCTATCAGATAAAGTAAGCCACGTGTGTTCAGATCTGCTCTTCCCTTGCTGTGAAGACTTTTAACAGTCATACAGTATCACCAGCAGAGAGTTCATACTTGCTGTCCACAAAATATTGTGGCCACCACTGGAGAAAGCTCAGAATTGTTCCTAGTTGATTATCCTGCAGCAGGAGTGGAAAGGGCTGTTCATCTAGTTGCTTGTTGTGTTACAGACCTGCTTTAGGCCTTGATAAGTGATCCAGAGCCTTAAATGTGTTCTGTCCTTGCCCTTTTTGCTCCATTAGCAAGATGTGTTTAGTTTTAGCTCATTTTATAAGAACTCCTTGGATTGAGTTGGACAGAAAAGGAGGAGTGAGTTCCCTGGTGCCTGGAGGTGTGTGTTGGGTCCATCCCTCAGTGTGACAGGGCACAGAGCAGCTCTAAGAGCACCTGCAGCCTGAAAAACAGGACAAACAAAGAGTGCAGGGGAAGGGATCCAGCTGAACGTGACAGTCCCAGCAGCTGGACCCTGCACAGTTGTCTCTGCAAACACTGCAGGGCTGCTTTGGCCATCACACTCAGCACCCACGCTGCCCATCTTGGCTGAGGCTGCAGGCCAGGAGTGAGAAAATCAGAATTCAGTGCCAGAGTCAGTTTTGCAGGAGGTGTGGGTGGGTGTTGACAGAAATCCAGGCCAGGGCTGAGATAAGGGAGGGGATGGAGGGAGGGCAGTGAGGTCAGTTTGCTGCCTGATCAGGCAGGAAGAGCAGGGGGCTGCATTTCCTCCTCTGCACCATGGATTGATCCACCACATTGCCCACTCAGCTCTGGGAAAGAAATCCATGTATCCCTAGGATGGAATTACACAGCATCGCTTGGATGTTTTCCCTGTCTGCAGTTTTATGGCCTGTGGGATAGTTTCCCTTGAATTTTTAAAAATATGATTTTAGGTGCCACTCCTTCAAAATAATACAAAGACTTTTCTTTATCCTCAATCTGAAGGAACCAGTCACTTGTTTCCTTCCTAATTGTTAAGGCTCTCGCTAATTACACAAACAAGCAATTGTAGGATCTCATTAGGGGTTGATTAAAAGCCACAGGGAGGACATGGAGCTCTAATAGCTGATGTCCTCCCAAGCTGTACTGCTGCCTTATAGTCAACTTCAAACCCCCCAAAAACCAGTCAAAACCTCTTTTTTTTAACCAGAACTCACCTCTACTTTTCAGGTAAAGTGGATACTGCCTGAAATTCAACACTTGTTTTAATACCTCAGGTCTGAACATTGCAGCTTATGTTTTGCTACTGCCTAATGTCTGAGCTTCCTTGGCTGCTTCATGCATGGGGTAAAGTGTCTTCTTGGCTGGTTTGCCCACAGGAGCAAATAGCTGCAGAGAGAACCTGCTATTTGCTCTGGGAGAGTTTTGCCTCTGCGTGGTGGCTGAGGGGGTTGAAAGGAGCAGATTCCTTGAGAGATTCAGGGGAGTTTTTGTGTTTTCAAGGAGGGTCTCACATGGTGCCCTATGAAAGGGTTTTGTCAGTGTTTGCATCTCAATAATGACAGAAGCCATTTTGGCTATTTTTTCCTTCTATCCCTTCGTGTCTTTGCCATGATTTTTTCAGAATTAGGGATGTGTAGTCTCCTGCTTTGGTTCAATAATTGCATGGGGTAGGGTGGGGAGCTGAAGCAGAAACTTCCTGATCATTTGATTAAAGCAATGGTCTGGCTTAGGAGGGTTTGTCTCTCTGTAAATGGTGCTAAATAGAAAATGAAAAAAAAATACAATGAATAGTTTTACCAAATCCACTGTCCTCTCAAGTTTCTCTCCCTGTTTTCCATATTCCCTAAGTTTCTCTAATAGTTTTTAGTAGATTCAATGCTTCAGCATAGCAGTAGCTGGGACTGTGGGGGGTTTTAATGGAAAATATGAGAGTGTTCACATTATACTGGGTGTGCATTCCTCAAGATATTTTTTGCCCATTTAACAAGGCACAGTGAAAAACCAGCCATCTGTAAAATCCATGAGAAATCAAAAAAACCCACCTGCAATGGCAGTTCGCGTGAAGTTAAAAATAAAAAAACGGGGATTTTTTTTCCTTTTTTTCCTTTTTGAAGCCCCTTAGTTACAAAAGAGAGTTTGCTTTGAAGATATTAACTATTAATGTGCATGACCCAACTGTCTTTTAACAGTTTATTTGGATTGCATAAGAAGGTCATCAACATGGTACACAATCTGCTGTCCAGCCACGACTCGGACCCGCGGTACGCTGACCCCCAGGTAAAGGCCCGGGTGGCAATGCTGTATCTACCTCTGATTGGCGTGATCATGGAGACTGTGCCTCAGCTCTATGACTTCACAGGTATTTGATATTCTCTGCCTTGGCTGTCTGCTCACCACACTTGGGTGTTTGGGTTCTAAAATCGAATTAAATTTGGGTTCCAAATTGTGAACGCCTTTGCTGTCGGATGAGGTTGTTTCTGAATTGAGAGTTTGATGTTTCTTCCCATTTGTTTCCACTTGCAAAATGTGCCTTCAGTGCCTGTTAACACTCAAAAGTTGCATTTGCCCACTTGTGGGCATGGAATAAAAAAAAAAGGCAGTGCATTTTGGTTTACATCCCACTGGCTGATGTAAATGCAGAGCCAACTTCCATCCATGTCTCTGACCTGCTTAAAAAGTCACCCCTCACACTGTACCAGAGTCCCTAAATCCAAAGGATTTAGTTCCTAATTCCAAAGGATAAGCAGAGTTCCTCTTCTTCCTCGTATCCTGTCCACCATCAGCAGTTCATTTTCAGGGGTGCTTTGCCAAGTGTCCCAAAGAGCAGCAGAGGTTATTTCAAATCAGGGCAGGGAGTCCAGTCAGGAATAATTTGGAATTTAGAGTTCTCCTCTACATCCTTTCATTTAATGTTTAATGACACAATAAACCTGCAAGAAAGGATTTAGAGATTCAAAAGGACAAAAGGTCTGTTGTTAGAAGGGTTTTAGATACTGAGGTTCTGTAGGTTGCACTTGAGTTCCTCTGTTTGCTTTCATGCCCTCAAATCGTTGTCCTGTTCTTTGCAGGACCCCTTGAGTGGGATGATTTTCAGTTTGCATTCCCACTTCAGTGAGACCAGCACTGTGGATGGAGTCTGGGGGGGTGAAGCCTTGGATTTGAGGCTTGACTAAAGTCCTTTATTTCTTTATTTCTCTGCAGAGAGTCACAACCAGCGGGGGAGGCCGAGCTGTGTCGCCGTGGACGATTACGAGAGCGAGGGTGGCAACATGATCAGCCAGACAGTGGCCATGGCCATTGCAGGGACTTCTGTCCCTCAGCTCACCAGGCCCAGCAGTTTTCTACTCCCTTCTTCGGTACAAATCCATCTCTTCCCATTTCCTGACCCTCAGTCTGTGTCAACCAGCAAATATTCAGCAGGTTCTGTGGGGACCCACCGTCACTTTTTGTAGTTGGGTGTGCAGAGGGGCAACAAGGGGGACAAAGCATGTTTGCCTGTCACTGTGTCTGTACCAGTGTGCATAAGAAAATGCCAATGAGGAATAGAAATCAGCAAACCTCAGAAACTGGGAGAATTCTCTTTTCCTGATAAAGATTCTCTTGTTCTGAAGCAATCTTATAAAAGCCCTGTGAAGTGCAGTAGTCACTACGAGCTTTGAGCCCTAAGAGCAAATTCTACCCCAGGTAAATCCCACCTAGCTGAAGACAAGGAGGGGCCATTTCCCCTGTTGTCTCCACAGAGAGAGAACCCTGATTCTGGTAGCAAGCAGACCCTTCCATTTCTGCTTTCTCTTGCCTTTTCTCCAGCACCATGACCCCATTTTGCTGGGATTTAGATGCACCCTCAGTGAGACACTGATAGATGCATGAGATAACATGGAGCCCCTCTTAACCCCTAAGCTGCTGAGGTTATTACAAGGGAAAAAACTCCCACTTTGTGATGATTGGGATGTGTGGGTGTGAAGCAGTGTCCTGACCTGTGTTTCAGAGTGGCAGGCAGCACTCCACCTTCTCAACAGAGTCCAGCCGCAGCCTCCTCATCTGCCTGCTCTGGGTGCTGAAGAACGCGGACGAGAGCGTCCTGCAGAAATGGTTCACTGACCTGTCAGTGCTGCAGCTCAACCGCCTGCTGGACCTGCTCTATCTCTGTGTGTCCTGCTTTGAGTACAAGGTACTGCCAGGCTGGAGCCTCCTGGAGTCCCTCCTGGGTCCTCTTGGGGACCTTTACGCTCCCATCCTTTACACGACTGCAGAAAGGCATTTCCTGCTCTCTCCAAAGTATTTCCTGTGTTCATAATCCCGAGGCCAGACTTTTCCCATGTTTACTTCCCAGCCATGTGAGTGTCTGTGCCTTGTTCCACTTCTCAAGCAGTTTGTGCTCTCATCTGGGAACTGCTGCAGGGTCACTTTGAAAAGAGATTTTTCTGTAGCAATGCTGGAATCTGAGTGATTTATCTACCTACCAACCTAATCTGTATTCCTTTTCTACTGCATGTCTTTAGATATTTTAAGTAGTTAACTCTTAGCAAATACCCCAAATTAAAAGAGCCCTCCCTCATGGTTTTGTTTGGAACTTGCAGGGCAAGAAAGTGTTTGAAAGAATGAACAGTCTGACGTTTAAGAAGTCAAAAGACATGAGAGCCAAACTTGAAGAAGCAATTTTGGGCAGCATAGGGGCAAGGCAGGAAATGGTCCGAAGAAGTAGAGGACAGCTGGGTAAGTACAGGAGTCCTCTGTGCCATCCCTTTTTTCCAAAAGCTGCTCCTCCCACCCCCAAAAATTATTTGCACCCATTTGTGGGTGTGGGATACAGAGAAGCCCCTAAAAAGCTGTTTGCAGCATCCTTCCCTGGGTCTGCAGAATCTCTACACTTCTCCTAAATTGAAGACAGTTTATTTGCTACTTGGTTGCCTTTTAAAGTGAGACCACATCGCATTTATGGGGTATTCTTGCCTTTATTTTTTCCAGTGTAGCATCTTCTAGAGTGTCCTGTTCAAGGATCAGAGAGGAAAACAAACTGCCTGATCTTGTCCTGACAGCTCTGAAAATGCTTGGCCATTTCTGCTGACTTAAGGAGGCTTGAAGGAGCTGTAGTTGGGCTAACAGGCACCTTCTGATGATTTTTACTGTTTGTAAAACCCAGGAATTTTGGTGAACACCCAAAATTCAAAGAGTGGCTCAGGGTTTAGGATAAGGATCAGAGCTGTGGTGTTGTCTCCTGCTCTGCCACATGAGCCTGTTGTTGTGGGCTGAGGTGGATAAATAATTTAGAGCCATAATTAAAGAATCACTTCAGAGATGGGAATCTTAATTTTTTTCTTAATGTGGCCAGATTACTTTTATTACTTGAAATTCCCCTGCCCTCCCAGAAATGAGAATAAAAAAAACGTGAGGTGAGAAAGGGGATCTTGGCACCACCCTGAGAACATTCCTGGGTGCCAGTTGAGGACAGCAGTGTTGGAATGCTGAGGGTTGGCACTCTCAGGATCCTTGTGCAGTCCAAGGAAGGGACTTCTTTCACCAGTGAGTGTCTCAGCTGCCTCTCTGTGTCTGATGCCACTCAGCAGTGACAGAATTAGGGCCATGTAAACATCCCTGGTGGGTGCCACAGAGCCTCAAGCTGTAAAAAACCATCTTTGTTGCCACTTATGAGCAGACCTGGAGGTGCTGCTGATGCAGCAGAAATGAGCCTCAGCTGATGCTGTTGTTGTGCTGTTACCCTGCAGAGAGGAGCCCTTCTGGGAGTGCCTTTGGAAGTCAAGAGAACCTGAGATGGAGAAAGGATATGACTCACTGGCGGCAGAACACAGAGAAGCTTGACAAGTAACTCTGCCTTATCCTTCTGCTCCACCCGTGTGCCAGGGCCTGTCAGAGCAGGGTCCCCCTCCCCTCAGAAAGTCACTGCCAGCAGCCACTCAGCCCTTGTGCCAGCAGGTTTCAGCCCTCAGATGCACAGGGCTGACATTTGCAAACAAACAAAAAAAAAAGCAAATAGCTTTTACTCCAGTTCTGCCCTCCTAACTCTTTGCCTTTCCGCTGTCCCTTACTCCCTTAGAGTTCCAAATCTGATTTAAAGAGATTTATACAATCCATTGCTATCTTAAAACCCTGCCCTAAGCTGTAATTTAGAAGGAAGATCCATTAAGAGTTTCCACAGATAGCATTTATATCTCATGTCATATTTCCTTTATTCCATAAGAGCATTCTGGAGTTCTCAAAGCTCGCTTTCCTTTCCTGTCCTAATCCATCACTTTGATTGTTTTTCCACATGTGCTGTGCTTTTAGAAGCCACAAACCAGCCAGGTACTGTAGCATTGGTGTGCAGTTCTTATAAATTGCCTTTTTGTACATCTGCAGACTCAATCATCACAGCCTTGTTTGTGATGCTTGGCAGAACTTCTCAGTGTGTGTGTGCAACTGACTGGAATGAGCTCTTTTGGCTTATTACACCCATTTCCTTGAAAATTCCCTCTCTTGGTGTGGTTTAACCCAGAGGGCTCAGGAGTTGTGTTTGAGCTTTGCTGTGCACGTTTTCTGTCTCCTCAAATTGCAACCTGCAGTCTCCTTCCTCCCAGCAAAAGAATTGTTCCTGATCCTGGGTAAACAATCTCAGCCCAAGGGAAGCTCTGAAGAAACTGAGGAATGGGATCCTCAGAGCCCAGATGGAGATCAGGCCAAATTTTACCCTTGCAGACATTGACTTTTCTTGGAGTAGAAAGCAATTCTTCACAGCCTTTAGTTGTTTTGTCCCACACAAGAATGTCATTTCTCCTTATGACCAGTAGTGGCTTTTTGTCCAAGGCTCCAATCCTGTTGAGTCATTGGAAGAGCCAAATGACCAGGGTATTCCTGCTGATGAAGTGATGGAAATATAAATTCCAGAGTCACACCAGATTAAAATTTGGCCTGAAAGATTCATCAGTTCACTGCCAACACTGGGTCTGAGCCCTGTACTTCCCAGAAGGACCTCAAGTACACATTTAACAGCTGGGGATGGTCAAAGGATGGTGTCTCACCTCACAAAATGAACTGCTTAGATAAAACACTCCAGAGCTGCTTTCTAACCCCTGCTTGCTGTGACTGGATCTGCTGTGTCCTGTGTGTGTAGGTAGAGCCTGGCCCTTTGAAACCCCATAAACAGGACTTCTCACTCCAAGAGCTGTGCAAACCTTGCAGCTGCTGGCATTTTATGCAGATGGTATTACTTTATGTGGGGCCAGGTCCCAAAACTTCCTGTCCTGGAGATGCTGGGGATGTGAGCCAGCACCCAGAGGATGTGGTGTGGCAGGGAAGGGCTGCTGCAATACAGCTCCAAGAGCCAAATCACTTCTCCCTCTTTCTGTGTATTTTTCTGGGGTTTTGGTCACCCTCCTGCTGGGATTCTGTCAGAGGTGGCACCTGTGGCAGGGCAGGCCAGGGTAGGGCTCTTTTGGGATTTCTGCCCAGTGCAGCTGGTGCTCCTGAAAGGGGCTGCTTGTGCTGAATTCCTGGAGCCACAGTTGAGAGTGGATGTCTGAACTTTGCAAGGCTTTCCAGGAAAGCTGGCATGGAGCAGCAAAACCTTGTCCTCCTCAGAGATGAAGTTGTGCTTCAAGGATTAAATGCAGTGTAGCTTGGAGAGATAAGATTGCAGCCTGGCAGGCTGCACTGTGCTGCTCCCAGTGCAGGTTCCCAGCTCGTGTAGCACCACCGTGTGTCCACAGCCTGCAGCATAAAGCCACATGTCCTGTTCCTGGTTGTGCTGTCGCATGCCTAACGGTGCTGCTGAGCCAGGTTGGAGTTGGACTGGCCTTCTAAACTGTTGTTGTGTTCCTGGGAGAGCCATGAAGTGTCAGAGAGCAGTGTGAGCTTTCCAAGCATGATGAACGTGAAGCCTCTGTAAAGTCTGTACTTGTTAAAAACTGAGTTTTCCTTCCTGTCCTCTCAGGGAGTGCATTGAAATATCCTCGTGGTGTTGTCCAATGATAAATATACAAACTGTAACTGGGAGTTTCCTGCCAGTGAGAGAACATTTTTGACTGGGAAATATGTAGGTCTGTCCCTTGATCAGGAAGTAATTTTACTGCTTTGTTTTCTCTGATCAGGTCAAGGGCAGAGATAGAACATGAAGCACTCATCGATGGGAATCTTGCAACAGAAGCCAACCTGATAATTTTGGATACTCTAGAGATAGTTGTACAGGTGAGGTTGATAAGGAAATGGAGATGGAATGGCATTACACTCACCTGGACAGGCAGCACTTTGTTAAACAAAACTGCCTCAGTGCTGAGAAAACTGTCCAGCTACAGCAGGAATGGGGTGATGACTCTCCTAATCCCAGCCTGGAACAATCTGGTTTTTCACTGCAATACCTTCCTTCAGTCTTGAAATTGAGGATTTGAAGATTCTTTACTCCTTGTAGTATAAGAAATAGTTATTCAGGAATGAACTGTAAAAATCTCCAAATTTTGCCCTGTCCCAAACAGTTCCTCCAGTTCTTCCTAAACCTGCCTCAGATCACTGGGTTCCAGCTCAGCCTCCTGGACCTGTGCTCACTTTGTCCTCTGATTTCTGTACAAATGAACCTGGGCACAGGCTGGGAGCAGGCAGGACCATGCTTCCCAAATCCACCTCTGATCTGCAGAGAGACCCAGGAATCCCAAGGATTGTACTTTGTGCCCGAATAACCCAGCTAGAGCCCAGCTTTCCCTCTAGCAGAGCAATGTCCCCGAAAGTCAGAGTTTCACTGGGGACAAAGGATCCCCATTCTCCCTGCTTTATCCATGGATCAGTGTTCCTCACCTGGAGGGTGGCTCAGAGCGGGGCTGTTCGACAGCCCCAGCTAAGTGGGTAATTTCCCCATGCAAAGGGCTTTTGCTCTGAGCTCTTTGCTCTCTCCCACACACACACAGGCACTCAGGAGGTTCACTTTTCTCCTCGTGGAATCTTGGATTGCTGTTTTTCTCATGGACTCTTGGTTTCCCTTTGCAGACCGTGTCGGTGACGGAGTCCAAGGAGAGCATCCTCGGCGGGGTGCTCAAAGTGCTGCTGCACAGCATGGCCTGCAACCAAAGTGCCCTTTACCTCCAGCACTGCTTTGCCACACAGAGAGCTTTGGTCTCAAAGGTGAATCCCCTGTGGGGGCTGAAATCCCCTCTGAGCAGCACTGAGGGAGGAAGGCGCCGTTTCTTCTTTTGCACAGGGTCACTTCCCCAAGAGATTATTATTTTGGGCAGTATTAATTTTCAGGCAGCATAGCCTGGCCTGGTTTTTGTGGGCAGTACTTGCATTTCTGCATTTTGGGGTTGGCTGCACCAAAAAGTGCAGCTCACACACTGTGGGTGGGATGTGGGTTCCTGCTGGCTGGCACTGAGTGGGAAAAGGCACCAGCTCAAGGCACAGGTGGGGTTTAAGCTGGACAAATTTTACTTTAAAGGGATTTGTTTCCCAGTTTCTGTAGGTGTGTGGGGAGAAGATCGAAGTTTTAAGCCTGAGTTTTTGGGAGTGATGTAAATCAGTGTGAGGGTGTAGATGTAGGAGCAAGTTGGAAGAAAAGGTAAAATGAGTTACCTCCCAGTGCTGCCAGTTTTGCCTCACTGTAAAGTGATTCAAATGAGCATCATTCTCCTCAGAGCAGAGGGATTGGGCTCCGTCTCATTCCAGTGCACCCTCACTGCTGCCTGGTTGTCCGAGTGCTCATTCCTGCCTGTCCAAGCACTGATTTCCTCCCCTGCTGTTTTCCAGTTCCCTGAGCTGCTGTTTGAGGAGGAGACAGAGCAATGTGCAGACCTGTGCCTGAGGCTCCTGAGGCACTGCAGCAGCAGCATTGGCCCCATCAGGTCCCACGCCAGTGCCTCCCTGTACCTCCTCATGAGACAGAACTTCGAGATTGGGAACGTGAGTCCTGCTGCTCTTCACTGGGGTATTGCAGATAATGGGGCTGGGGGCTGCTGGCTGTGGGTGCAGTCCCCCACAGAACTTGGGGACATCTGTGAGAGGATGGACAACAGCAAAGATAACAGGATTCCAGTTTTTAGGCTTGACCAAACCAAAAACAACTGAGATCAAGGATGTTTCATGAGAGAATCGTCTTGTTCAGGGTGTGTGAGAGGAGACCATGTGGAAACAAACAACACTTACAGTTTTGCAGGAGAACTTTGATGGAAGTAATCATCAGATTTTTGAGCTGGCAGCACCAGGTTTATTCTAATCACTGCTCTGAGACAGCCTTTTTTGCAAAACTTCAGTTTTCTTTTCTCTGTCAGGTCAGGGGGAGGGTGCCATGGCCAAAGCACTGGTTTTGCACCATCTCCAGGCTGCTGAAATCCCATAACAACATCTCTGTTGCAGAACTTTGCCAGAGTGAAGATGCAGGTGACCATGTCCCTGTCATCCCTGGTGGGGACATCCCAGAACTTCAATGAAGAATTTCTGCGACGTTCCCTCAAGACTATTCTGACATATGCTGAGGAAGATCTGGAACTTAGGGAGACAACATTTCCTGACCAGGTAAAAGACATAAACCACAAGACAAGTAATATGTAGTTCATTAACAGGGCTGTGCCTAAACCTCCATCTAGAAGTGGAATTTTCATGCATTCCCTGAAAAGGGTTTTGGTTTTTTTAATAATCAAATCACATAAAACTCAGGACTTTGATTAGTTCTGACAAGATGCAAACACACAAAGATTCAAAGTGAGCGTGTTCCTCACATAACAATGTGTAGCCCAATTCCCATTGCCAGTTCTTTACAACAGCTTATTTTTCACAGGTCCAGGATTTAGTGTTCAACCTCCATATGATCCTGTCAGACACAGTTAAAATGAAGGAGCACCAGGAAGATCCAGAAATGCTGATTGACCTGATGTACAGGTAGAGTTGGCACTGTAGGGACAGGAGATGTCAGTGCTGCACATGGATTTGGGCTCAGATGCTGCACATTTGGGCACTGAAAGGATTTGATTTTGGAGCAGTTTTGGGTCTCACTGCTCACAGAACAGTATGTGCCTGTCTGTTGTGTTTGAATGTGGTGCTGAGGGGTTTTGTTTGGCGTTTAGGCAGCTTATCTTGGATAAAAGTAGTTTTCATTCTCCAGCCATCCCTGGAAATCTCTTCTTCCACCTGAGTAGAAAACTCTCCCTGCTTGTTTCAGGGAAAACCTGGGTGTCTTCCAGCTCCACCTGCTTGCCCAAAAGGCTTTTTGGTGGTACATACAATGGTGTCCATATGCAAAAGATACTCCAGAGCCAAGTTAAGCTCCCGAGTGCCAAATTTCATGGTGCTGTCTGCACAAATGACCCTGAAGGCTTCTTGGTGGTCAGCAGAGGATTTGTTGTAGGGAGTCAGGCGGGAGTGCTCACATTGTCCCACACCTTTGGATTGCCACCAGTCTCAGGTGAAACAAGGGCTTTGGTCAAGAGTTTCAGCATTACCCACTGCTCAAAAATCTGTAGTTCAGGGTGACTTCCCCTCTCAACATCTGCTTGTCTCAGGAATTTCCAGACAGCACTAAGAGAGGGTTGGTGTTTAAGCAGAAGTGACTAAATACAGCATGGAAAAAAACCCTGCTGAAGGGCTGTGCTGGTTCAGAAGGAAAGAACACAGACTCACAGAGATTTTCTGTCCCTTTAGGATTGCCAAGGGCTACCAGAATTCCCCCGACCTGCGGCTGACGTGGCTGCAGAACATGGCAGGGAAACATTCTGAGAGGAGCAACCACGCTGAGTCCGCCCAGTGCCTGGTGCACTCTGCAGCCCTGGTGGCCGAGTACCTGAGCATGCTGGAGGACAGGAAATACCTCCCTGTGGGCTGTGTGACATTTCAGGTGGGCTTTATCCTCTCCAAGGGGTTTTTGGGCTTTGGTGCTGAGGTACAAAGTGTTTCCACGTGCTGGGGGTTCTGTGCCTACATCCCCAAACTGTGCTCGCTGTTTGTTGCATGGATGAAATGCTGTTCTGTGAGAATAGAAATGTGTATTTTATACACATGCTCTACAAAAATAGATGTATTTTATACATAAACTACAAAAATGGAAATATTTTACATGTATACTCTACAGAGATAGAATGCTGTCTTTTACGTATATACATTTTTATCTGCAAAAATGAAAACCCTGTATTTTACATATATACTTCACAAAAATAGCAAGCTATATTTTATATATATACACTCTATAAAAAATAGAAAGCCACTTCTATAGAAATGCCAGGATTTGACTGCAAATCAGCTGCCTTTCAAAGTATTGAAAGTGTTGAGTGTTGTTTAAATCGAGTAAATGTATTTTTATCTCTTCTATCTCCCCAGAACATATCTTCCAATGTTTTGGAAGAGTCAGCAGTTTCTGATGATGTTGTGTCCCCTGATGAAGAAGGAATCTGTTCTGGGAAGTATTTTACAGAAGCTGGTCTGGTGGGATTGCTGGAACAGGCTGCAGCATCTTTCTCCATGGTAGAAGACTTCCATTTCTTTACCTCCCTTCTCCAGCAACCTCACACTGCTGGGCAGTAGGAAGGAAAATGTTTTCTCTCTGAGTGTATAATTCTATTGTAAATGCTTGATTTGCATGGGGCAATTGGAGTTTTAATTGTTTAAGACAGTCTGGTTTGCCCTGTGGAGTAAACCAAGGAAAACAAGTGAATTAATTCCCACTGCACAACATGAAGTGTCATTCAGGGGACTTAAGCACAAGCAGCAGTAAATCCAGGCGAAAACCTGGAATTTCTGCTAAGCCAGTCTATGCAGTGACTGCCCATGATGGGCTGGACTCACTCCATGAGAGAGATCCTGAGGATCTTCCAAAGTCCATCTCTCCTGGAGTGCCAGAAGTGGGTGCAGAAGTCACACTGGCTGAAGATGTGCTGAACAGAAAAAGCTGAAATGTGCACTTAAGCTTTTCCATATTTAATTCCCATAGATTTGGTTAGGGTCCTGTTCAGCTTGTTAAGCTCTTGTGCCTGTATCCATCCAAAATATCCCAGGGTTGTTTATGTTAATGATCCTAATTACTGACAGCAAGGTGTAATGCACCAGGCTCTTGATTTCAGGGGTAACTGAGGATTTTATTTCATTTATCTCTGGGTACATTTTAAGAAAAGATGTGATAATCCCACAGTGGTGTCTCAGCCACTTTTTCATTTTGCAGTTTTATCATTTAAATGCTGTGTGTGTGTAATTCTGGCTGTTGAATTGATGGAGCAATCTGATGGGCTTTTTTTTTGTAGGCTGGCATGTATGAAGCAGTTAATGAGGTTTACAAAGTCCTTATTCCTATTCATGAAGCAAACAGAGATGCCAAGAAGTTGTCTACTATTCATGGTAAACTGCAGGAAGCATTCAGCAAGATTGTTCACCAGGTAATGGTTTGAATTTTCAGCTACAGGGTGAATTGTGAAGAAACTTCAAATGCTCAGTGCAAGGAAAATGAAAAACCATTATTCTCAGATTCCAAGAGAATTGTCAAATGATGATCCACAGTAAATACAAGGATCATTAACAGGTTTTTTTCCTCTGGAATTTGATATGAGAGAACATCACATACCCAGATTTGTTGTAACTTCAGAAATATCCAAGAGTTAAAAATTCCAGTTTATCCTTTCAGATGTTCTTTTAAACTGTGTTTTGCATGCTGAGAAAACCCACTGTCCCTTGCCTTTAGCCTGGTAGGTCACAGCCAGAAATGCTGGGGGGGTTTATTTATTTGTTCACATGGTGGTTAAAGAGAATAGAAGGAACTTTTCCAAACTTGGATGGTGCAAAAGCCACCAGCTTAAGGGCTGTGCTGGGCCAGAGGAGGCTGCTTTGGATGCATGATGACTTAGAACCATTGAAACCATTGCAGGGTTATTGCTGGTCATGTTTTGACCTTTGAAAACTCTTTTTTTTTTTTGGTTTCTGTGACATGCCCTTTTTACTTTTTATCACACAGAGTACTGGCTGGGAGGTAGGTAACTCCATCTTAGTTAGCAAAGAACACTAATTGAGTTTCCAGATGACTCACGCCAACGCTTGCCCACATGTGCTAGCTGTGGGTGTTTCTGTTGCTGTCTGCTGTTTAAAACAATTCATTAACCAAAGAAATCCCAATAAACCGTGGTTGTAGTAGGAATTTCTTCATAAGCCAGCTGTAGGTAGTGCATGGATGCTGACGTGTTCCACTAATGAGGTTCTTTGGTGAATGAGCCACTGTATCATCACTAGTTTGTTTTTATAATTTGTTTATATTTCTTTCCATCAGCATTGACACAGAAAACCATCCCTCCATACCATATTTTCACCCCACCCACAGGGGTCGATTTAAGCACCAATGCTCAGAGGTACCAAACACAAACCTGGTTTTTGCTGCAGGTGCACCTTTGACCTCAGAGGAGAAACTGCTTCCTTCTGTTCCCAGTCAATTTATGTAGGGGTTTATCTGGCAGTAAAAGGGCTCAGTTGTGTTAACTGGGGCCAGTTTTGCTGCCTGGGTTTTTGAGGAGGCTGTCTGCTCACAGTTTTGCAACACACACCACGAGAACCACGCTTTGGGGTTAAAAATAGACCAAGCAATTGATTAATCTGCAGGGTCACTTTGACTCCAGCCCTAGTCCAGTTGGCACAGTGGGTGCATGAGCATGGAGAAGTCTCAGAAATCATTAAAAAGCTCTGTGAATATGATGTTATTTCTTTAGGCTTCATCTCTACAGTTTATTTTTGCTTTTCTATGGATCAGGCAGCTCATATTGGGCCACCTCCCTCCAGGTTTCCACCACACTTTTACTGAACTGAGACAAAAAAAACCTTTGGTGTTGTAATAATTTAGGCTGGTGATGTCTGAATGTCAGTTTAAATTCCAGCCTAGAAATTGAGCAGCTTAAAATGAACCCTGACACTTCAGGGCTGGCCCTGGAAGTTGTCCCCTTGTCCCCATGGAAGGTCCAGGCAGACACAGCCTGTGCCAGGTGTGGAAATGATGTAAAAGTGTTCAAGCCAACAAGGCCTGTGAGCATCTGTTTTATTATTCTGCCCCTAAATCGACCCCTGGAGAGACTCCTGCCATTGGTTATGATTCTAACACCACTTGGTCATGTTTTACTGCATGGTAAAAGACACCGTGGGTTCAGCTCTCCTCTGTCATCGTGCTCCTTCATTGCCACACTTTTTCTGACCTTTGTGCTTTGTAGCTTTCAGGTTTGTTGCATGTTTTGCCCTATTTTTTCCCCTCCCCTTATTTAAAATATTTTAATGGATGCTTGCCCCTCCCCTCCCTTTTTTTTTTTTTTTAATTTTAAAATTTATTTGCTGCCAATTTGCTGCTTGTTTGTTTTATGGAATTTCCCTAATTAAATACTTTCTGTTTTCTCCTCTATCGCCCTGGTTGCTGACCCTCCTCCCCACTCTTACTATTGTCTGTTGTGGTAAGTTCCTACTTGTGGAATTTTTTTTCCCTTTCTCTGCCCCTTTTTTTTCCCCCCACCTCCCCTTTTTATTTTTTTGTTTTGTTTTGTTTTACACCGTGGAACCCCCAGTTTCGTTTTAGCAAAGAGCTATGCCAACAGCAGCATCCCCTCCATGGCACAAGGAATGTGGTGTTGCCAACTACAAACATTTGCAATGTCCTGAGTCTGGCACCAGAGCATTCCTGAGCTCTCCTTAAACACACCAACTTGATGGGCTTTGTGTGTTTATTCATGGAGTAAATGTTGAGTTCATTCCATTTGTTTCCTTTCCAGTTAGGAAAGTTAAGAAAAAAAAAATCTTTTCATGCTACGCCACGAGAATTAAAAAACTCTTTTTAAAAACTGTGCAGGGGGAGGTTGCCAGTACATAACAGGGCTCCAGGAGCTGATTCTTTCCCAAAAAAATCAATATTGGAAGACTTGTAGTAGTTGGCAACACTGCAAAGGACCTTGGGTTAAAATTGAGCAGGGAAATAACAGTGCTGAGTTTGGTAAAGATGGGTTGGGTTCTGCATTTTGAAGGAATTGCTTTTGTTCCTGCACCCTTCAGGCAGCTGCTGCTGTCTTGGTGCAGGAAACAGATGATCCCTCTTGCATCTGATTTATCTATTTTTCCCCCCAAATCTTGTTGGCAAAGCTTTTTGTGTGCGTGCAAGAGAATAACCCCCAAACTTTATTCCCAGCAATTTGGAAAGGTATTTACCATGCATAATAACAAATCATGAACCTTCATAAGTCATGGTGGCTGTTACCTGCTCTGCCAGTTGTGTGATGGCTATTCAGTGTTCACCTTCATTCTCTTCTCCTCCCAAAATCCTATTATTTTTTTGATAAAATAATAGGAGATATGATGCTTTTAATAATTCCTCCCTCATATCTGCATTTTTAGCTCTTGCCAGAAACAAGACCACGGAGCATTAAGTTATTTGTTTAGTTTTCCCTGCTGTGGCTGGGAAGTGGTGTGGTGTTGGCTGAGTTTCAGGGATCCCAATACAGAGCCATCCCCTATCCCTAATGCCAGGCAGGGAGCTGATCCAGGCAGCTCCTAAATATCCCTGGGAGGCTTAGAGTTGTCTGGAAGTGTTTCCCCCAAAAGGATTTGCTCCCATTCTCTTGCTTCCAGGCACAGATTTCCAGCATGAATCCCATCGGGGGCTGACAGTGCTCCTCACTGCTGGCTCTGGGATCCCTTTAACTGGGATTCAGCATCTGGATTTACCTGGGAAAGCCAGAGCAGCTGGTCTGTGTGGGGATGAGCTGGGAGCTGACCTTACACAGGGACAGGGAATCTCACCAGGCTCCCCAATGCCCCAAAACTTTTATTTTATGCATTTAGTAAATGCCAGCAGAACTCTTCAGTGATTTATGCTGATCAACAGACAGAATTCTCTCCCTCCCTTATTATTTTTACCCTGTCTATAACAAGGAGCTGCCTGGGCAGGTGTCCATGGCAAAAACTCACTTGTAGGTGAGTTCTGCAAATGCTTCACACCCTGGAAACCCCTGGCCAAGGAGAAGGAAAAAGCTCATTAATTAGAAATCAGTGTGTCCTCAACCACCCTGTGCCAGGCTTGGGGCAGGACCCCCAGACTTCCCTGTGGAGCTTGGCCAAGCCTTGTGCTGGCTCTGGGGAGCTGATCCATGACAGACACAGTCATGGGATGCTTTGAGTTGGAAAGGGCCTTAAAGAGCATCAGGTTCCAACCCCACCTTGGGAAGGACTTTGAGAGAGGAGCCCTGGAGTCAGACCCTGCTGTCTGTGACAGTGAGACAGAAGCTGGAAATGCTGGTGTTGAGGGATTTTAGTGTGGGTAATATTATCCAAAACATTTGAAAAGGTAGTGATGAGGAAAAAAGGGTTCAATCCTGCATGGACCCAGAGGGATGGGCACTGGACAAGGACAGGGAGTCCAGGGAAATAACAACATCCAGTAAAACAGCAACAGCTCTGCAGCTGGAGTTCCCACCCTGGGAGTGCTCCTGGGATCCTGAAAGCCCTGGCAGTGGGGCTGGAGAAAAGCCCCTCTCTGCAGGAGGATTCCCAGAGGAACAGGCTCTAGAGCAGGGTCCAGAGAGCCTGGGCACAGCCAGGTGTTGATTTTTTGGGGTGAGAGCTGCTACTCACCCCAGGTGCCTTCAGGAGGGGAGAGCTCAGCTCTGAAGAGGAAGTTTTTGGTCCTCAGGCACTTCCAGGGGGATACTTCAGAGTTTCCTCCAGGCAGGAAAAGGCAGTGGCCATGGTTTTTGTAGTCTGGAGTTTGCCTGAAGAGTTTTTTTTAATTTTAGTTTGCCTTATTTATCCTCTTTGCCTTCCGTAGATCATGTTCACCATCACCACAAGAGATCAGTTTTGCCATAGCAAAATACTAAAATAAAACCTGGCAGCCAGGACACCTGTAAGGGCTGTTTGAAGCCAAAAATCTAACCCAGCTCAGGGACACTGAGTGTCCTAAACTGCATCACACTTTGTCACGAGAGTAAAGGTGAACATTTTGGAGTTTCTTGCTGAAAGGCATCCCTGGTTTGTGCATGCAGCGTGAGTTCTTTTAACAAAAGCAAGGTGTGTTTAATTTTTAAAGCATTTTTCTTCTCTCTCTTTCTCTCTCTCTCTCTCTTAATCAGATTTTCTCCGTTGCCTTTCCAGCAAAAAATCTTTCTTGTTTCTCTACTTTTGTTGCGTTTCGGGGCCAAATTCACCACTGGCTCCCCTGGAAGCAGGTACATGGCACAGGATTGCATCTGCTTTCACCAGGAGTGACTTTGGCCCTCTCTCCTAGACAGTTCCTAGAGAGTGTAACACCTCCCAGCTGGAATGCTGGTTCAAAAGCACTTGTTGTGTGTGTGAATGAGTGAACTGGACATTGACTTGGGCCCAACCCTGCAATTCCTGGAGGGTGGATTTGGGGGAATTGATGCTGGGTCATCCCAGGGGTGTCTGACCTCCCCTGCAAAGAGACAACAAAGAGAGTTGCCTTTGGCTGCCTCTCAGAGACATCTGATGCTTCTTAAAGTGAAAGAGAATAGATTGAGAGGGGATATTGGGAGGGAATTCTTCCCTATGAGGGTGGTGAGTCTCGAGTTTCCAGAGAAGCTGTGGCTGCCCCTGGATCCCTGGAAGTGTCCCAGGCCAGGTTGGACATTGGGGCTTGGAGCAATCTGGGATAGTGGGAGGTGTTCCTGCTCATAGCAGGGGTGGCACTGGATGGATTTTAAGGTCCTTCCCAACCCAAACCATTCCATGCTGGCACCTCCAGGCTCCTCCTGGGTTGGGAGAAGTCATTGCAGGGTTGGGCTGATGGTCGTAACTGATCCATAGAATTCCACATTAGTTTATAATTCCATTGTGGTGTTTGCTGCTAAATGCATCCATGCTGAGTTCCAGGTGTGGTTTGTTTGTTTTTTTTTCTTTCCTTTCTTTCTAATTTTTTTCCCTTGTTTTTTTAATTTCTTTTCATTTTGCATAAATTCAGGAGCCTGCCTGCAGCCGTGCTTGGGGGTGTGCCTGTCTCCACCCTGAAATAACCTCTTGTTTCTCCATCCCTAGGATGGAAAGAGGATGTTTGGCACCTACTTCCGAGTTGGTTTTTATGGAACTAAGTTTGGAGACCTGGATGAGCAAGAGTTTGTTTACAAGGAACCTGCCATAACCAAGTTGGCTGAAATCTCCCATCGGCTGGAGGTGAGAGGGTTCAACTGGAAGTTTAACTTCTTCCCATCAGTTGTTTCACAGGAACAGCCTCTTAGAAAAGCAGTTTGGGTGTCTGAGAGCTGGGGGTGGTGTCCCCTGCTTTCCTGCTGGTGTCACCTCTGTGAGAGGAGAGGAATTCCCTGGTCAAGGAGAGGCTTTCCCTGAAAATTCGCGGTGTTCCCATTATCCTTTTCCTCCATTAGGGTCTTTCCAAGGCATAGACTGAGTCTTTGTTATCTTGTCCTTGTGGTCCATAATTCTCTATTCCAGATGTCCAACCTCAGCAGTCCATCTCTCTCTCCCAGGCTTTGTTCATTGAAGCACAGCAGAGCTGGTTTATCAAAACTTAAAGCTTCATTAACTTTGTGCTCCCACAAAAGTAGGTTATGACAATGTTTCTAAGTGCTAAGAGTCATTTAAGAATAACACAGTATTTATAATTAATATATATAGGTTATGATTAAAACAGTTAATTTCATGTTAATTAAATTAGAATTTAACTAGAATTTAAACATTCTGTTGCTCTCAACACCAGTGGATCCCAAACTGACCTGTTCTGGTTGCACACAGCCACAAAACAAACCCAAATACCTCGTTCAGAACCAGGCACTGTTGGAAGCCTCTCCTGTTTTCCAGGGCTTGTTTTTTCCCATTGCCTCTGGAATGTGACTGCTGGAATTCTCCTGCCTTCAGCAGATCACACTCTGTCAGAGGCATATGGAGCTTCACCTCCCCTGAACGTGCCTTTGCCCCCCAGCCCCCCTCAGGGCTGCATTTGATGTTTGCTTTCAGTTCCTTCCTCCTTGGTTGTAGGGGTTTTATGGAGAACGGTTTGGGGAAGATGCCCTGGAAGTGATCAAGGACTCAAACCCTGTGGACAAATGTAAACTTGATCCCAACAAGGTAATGGCACAAGTGCAGCTGTAGAAGTAGAACAGGTCCTGAACGGGTGAAAATGCAGTGGGACAAATTCTCCTCTGGATTTCACCACGTGGGTAACAAAATCTGTGTGCTGAGCATCTTGTGGCTGCCTTGGGAGGAGAGTTTGGGAAAATAATTCCAGCAAGGGATGCAGGATTGGCCATTCCCTTCCCTGCCCTGGTGGTGGTGGGTGGGCAGGGAGGAGGTGGAAGGACAGAGACTCTGCTGGGTGTAAGGAAGGAGGGGCTGTGCCACTACCAGGCTTTTGTGCAGCTGCAGCATTTTGTCACCTTTGTGCCACGTCCTTGAAGCGTAGCAGGAGTAGGCTTGGGAAAGTGGCTCAGGGTAGGGCATGACCTGCAAGGAAGGATTTAGGTTGGATAATGGGGGGAAATACATTGAGGCAGTGAGGTCCTGGCACAGGGTGCCCAGAGAAGCTGTGGCTGCCCCTGGACCCTGGAAATGTCCAAGGTCAGGTTGGAGCAACCTGGTTTAGGGGAAAGTGTCCCTGCCTGTGGTAGGGATGGGCTGGATGGGCTTTAAGGTCCATCCCACACAAACCATTCCATGATTCCATGCTGTGCAAGGCATGAGAAGGGAAGGCCAGTGAGCTGTGCCTTATCCTGCCTCGATCCCTCTGGTGTGAGCAGGAGTTTTGAAGGCAAAACCCAGGCTTGGCTTGTGCAGTGGTAGCACTGGGAGGACACAAATCCAGCTGGCACAGCACAGCTGAGGAGCACCATTCCCTGCTGCCCCTGCAGGCCTACATCCAGATCACCTACGTGGAGCCCTACTTCGACACGTACGAGATGAAGGACAGGATCACCTACTTCGACAAGAACTACAACCTGCGGCGCTTCATGTACTGCACGCCCTTCACGCTGGACGGCCGCGCCCACGGCGACCTGCACGAGCAGTTCAAGCGCAAGACCATCCTCACCACCTCCCACGCCTTCCCCTACATCAAAACCAGGATCAACGTCATCCACAAGGAGGAGGTGAGGGTGGATTGGGTGGGAGATAGTGCCTGGTGGTGCACAGGGTTCCTTCAGCTTCAGTTCTGGCTTAGGAGTTCCTGGGAGATTCTCCCTTGTTCCCATTCAGCCCAAACCTGATATAGGGATGTATCTCTCCAGCACCTGTGGTGCTCCTCTCTCCAAGTATCCCTGTCTGTGCAGGGGCACTTGGAGAGCTCTGCAGGCCAAGCTGGATTGGTGTTGGAGCAGCCTGGTCTAGGGAAGATGTCCTGCCTATGGAATGGGATGAGCTTTAAGGTCCCTTCCGACCCCAGTCATTCCATAATTCTGTGATAATGGAGGTTTGTTGATTTTCCAAGGGTGGGCAGGAGCAGATGTGGTCACTGGGATGATGTGAGCAGTGCTGCAACCCTGCAGTGACCCTCAGAAACATCTCAGACAGCTCTGGAGTGCCCAGAAACACAGATCTGAAAATCAGACCTTTTCTTGATGTCACTGAGCCAAGATGATGCATTTCTGAAGTCCTGTCAATCCTCTTGGTGTCCTCCACCCCTTTGTGGTGCCACCCCACTGTGACCTGGGTGTTCCTGAAGGTCTGTGCCTGGTTGCCAAGCTCAGCCATAACAAAAATCCTGTTCTGGCTTCTTCCTTAGATCATCTTGACCCCCATCGAAGTCGCCATCGAGGACATGCAGAAGAAAACACAGGAATTGGCTTTTGCCACTCACCAAGACCCTGCAGACCCCAAGATGCTGCAGATGGTGCTGCAGGGATCAGTAGGTACCACAGTGAATCAGGTGAGGATCTCTGGAAGTGCACAGCCTTGGGCCTGAATTCCCTTGGAATTTTTTCCCTCTTCAGTCTCTGGGATGGGTTTAAGGTCACTGGTAGGTCTAGGCCAGCTGTTCCCAGTGATTTTGCTGTTGGAGTAAGAGTCTTGAAAATGTGGAAAGAGGCTGGGAAGAGACATCCCTCCCTCAGTTATTGCTCCTTCCTGGCACTTGCAGCTGTTTCTGCCTGCTCCTCTTCCCTAAAAGTTTCCCTTTGTTAGCCAGGCTCTGCAGGGTTGTGTCCTGCTGTGGATTTTCAACAAAATGGAAAGCAGTGGAGAAAAACTGAGAAAAAACTGCAGGAGCCTGAGTAGAGCACAGTGCACAAGCTGGAAAAAAATCAGCTGGAGTTCTGAGTGCTGGGTTGAGTTTGTGGTGCTGGCAAACACTCCCTGGCTTCCATCTGCGTTGTTTAAACTTTGCCTTCGTTGTGAGTTGAGCAAACTTTGTCAGGAGCCCTTATAAAGGAAAACAAATGGAGAATCTGTGCAGTTTCTCACACTGTTTTCCAAAAGGAGAGTTTTAAATAAAACAAAGCAAGACCTAGAAGAGACTCAGTTGTCACTGAGGTTGGTGATTTACGCCAGATTTCCCAGCTGCAGCTCTTCAGGATGCTTTGTGTAAGGAAATGTGTTTTGTGGATGTTTTCTTATGTGCCTGAACTTTCTCTAGTGATTGGATATGACAGACAGAAACTCACTGTGCCCCTTCTTCTCCTAAAGGGACCATTAGAAGTTGCACAAGTTTTCTTGTCTGAAATCCCCAACGATCCAAAGCTCTTCAGACACCACAACAAACTCCGGCTCTGCTTCAAGGACTTCACAAAAAGGTATGGGAAGGGTTCCCAAGGCACCTGCCAGGTGCCACCCCAGGCAGGGACACCTGCAGTGACCCAGGGCTGTCCTGGTGTCCCTCCACCTGCCCAGGTTCCCTGTGCAGCTCATTCCTCACCTGCCCAGCCCTCCCCTCTTGGTGCTGCTGCTCCGTGGCTTCAGGGGCTTTGCTGTTTAATCAGTGATTTGATCCCAGCTCACTTGTGAAGTGTCCCAGAAATCACAACAGGCCAGAACTCCCAGCCTGGCAGGGTCAGGAGGAACTGCTGGACTGGCCAGGAGATGACATTTCCTTCTGAAGTGGATTTCTCCAAGCAGAGCAGAGAGATGCTGGCACGATTCCCTGGAGAAATGTGCTGGCTGCTCTAGTTGAGTCATGCAAACTGCAGGCTGTAGTTCCAGCATCTTACACAGCACCAAGAAATTTAAAAAAACCCACCAAAATAATTGAAATTAAAATGCTGTGAGCAAATAGATCCAGTGGGAGCATAGTTTTCCCTTGTGAAATAAATGGCTTTGCTGATAGAGTTGCATTCCTACCCTTTATTTAAATTGCATCTTTGCAAGCAGAAGAGTTCTCAGTGAGCATCCCAGGGTGCTATTTATTAATGTCTCCTGATTAATATCCATCTTTAAATCCTCTGGGACTGGAAGTAGCTCTGTGGAAATGAGCTTTTCATTTCTCTTCAGAGAGGATAAATGTAACTGGAGAGTAAATGACAATAAAAAAGGAGTTGTCACTCTGGAAATTGGAGATGTGACACCCTCTCCTTACCCCCTGGACACGAGGTGGTTCAGCTGATACTTGATTACCAAAAGACAAGATAAAGGCTATTCCCTGTGATCCCAGAGGGACAGAATGGATGCTTTTGGATTAACAAACCTGTAGTGAGGGAATCTCTGCATGCCCAGCTCTCACAGGGTTTGTTCTGCAGGTGTGAGGATGCCCTGAGGAAGAACAAGAGCCTGATCGGGCCGGACCAGAAGGAATATCAGCGGGAGCTGGAGCGCAACTACCACCGGCTCAAGGAGGCTCTGCAGCCCCTGATCAACAGGAAGATCCCGCAGCTCTACAAGGCAGCGCTGCCTGTCACGTGCCACAGGTGCATATTTGGGCTTCCTCTGGGGGCACAGGGTGTGAAACTGAGGGGTCTCAACTTACTGAGGGGTCTCAACTTCCCGGGATCCTCCTGCGCCATCCATTGGTTTTCAGTCCTGGCTTTCTTGGCCGAGCCCATCCCTTATTCCCTCTGTCCCTCCTGAGAGCACATTGCCTTCCCAGCAGCTGTGGTAGATGGTGTTTGCAAGGTTCCTTTTGTTCCTCAGTTGTTTTTTTTATTTTATTTCCATCCTGCATCCCATTCTTTTTAGATGCAAAACCAACCCTCAGCATGGCAGGACTTTATTCCCAATGAAACTGGGATCAGGTGCTCCAAGGGGGAAGAATTGTTTGTGTCTTCTGTGCTGGAAGACCAGGAAGCTGGAGATTGGGTTTTGTGTGAGACAGGACAGAAAAATCCCAGTGGAAATCACAGGATCACAGAAAGGTTTGGGGTTGGAAAGATCTTAAACATGATCCAGTCCCACCCCCTGCCATGGGCACCTTCCACCAGAGCAGGATGCTCCAACCTGGTCTGGAAAAATTCCAGATGGGGAATGGGGTGACCAAAACCTCTGTGTGCAGGTCATGGATGAGCAGGAGGATTTTGGGTACAGCCCCTTTCCAGGCAGGCTGTGGCTCCCAGAACAGGGACAGGAGTGGTTCCCATCAGGAATCCTCCAGGGAATCTGTGACTCCTGTGGAGTCCTTTGGCAGCAGGACAAGGCTGGATGTTCCTGGAGCTGAACTGAGGAGGTTTCTGAGGTGGCTGTGAGTGCTGCAGGAAGGTTCCCCTCCCTCCCTGCCCAGCTTTGGGATGCTGGGAGCTCTCCCCAGCTCTGTGTCCCAGCTGTTTCTTGGCACATTTTCCTGGCTGGCAGGGTGGGAATACCAGAGCTTCCCTCCTCTCCCAGCCAAGAAGTAAGAACAAATGTTTTGGTCTTGATCTTCCTGTGCAGGGAGCCTAATTACAGGTAGGGCATAAAATATCCTGAAAATCATAGAATATCCTGAGTTGGAAGGATCCCACAAGGATCATCGAGTCCAACTCCCGGTATTCTTGGCAAATTCCACTGCAGGGATGTGTTTGAAAGATTTAAATAAGATTTCAGTTGTGCAGGTGGTTTGTGCTGCTTCTGTGTGTTACAGAGGAATTAAACTTTCTGTCAGTGTTCTGGATGATCCCAAATACAAACCCAAACCCAATTCCTTGGAAAAGCAATGAGTTTTAATGCCAGAGGACTTGATTTTTGTTGTAACCAGCTCTAGGAAATACTGGAAATCAATTCAGAGTCATTCATCTGATGAGGCTTCTTATTTCACCATGGAAAATCTGAGCTCATCATTGTATTTTCTCTCCCTCAGAGACTCCTTCAGCAGGATCAGCCTTCGCAAAATGGAAATCTAAACGAGTTAAAAACCAAAATAAAAAATACAAACAAAAAAAGCACTTAAAAAATTAAGGTTTTGAAAAGAAAAAGAGCCTTGTTATCAGCGCTGGGAATCAAAGAAGTTTTATTGTGAAATAAAACTTGGACTTCATCCTGGACATCCCACACACCTCTTCCTCCATCAAAGTGTTCAGTGGCCAAAAAAAAAATCATTCTGAATTGTCAAATGTAGACTTCTCAATGTTTGAAAAGAAAAAAAAAAAATCATGGCAGTGGTATCCAGAGTATTGGTGATGAGCTGTAAACTTACCTGTTTTTTAAGGCATTTTTATGACTCAAAGGTACACTAAATGCATTTACCTTTATTTATAGCATTACCTAATGTTAAATTTATTTTACTTTTAGTTCCTATATTTAATTTATATTAGGACCATACGCAAATGCATTTTGGAAGTTTTTAATGTAGTGATGATGCTGATGGTTATTTTGATGGTACTATTAAATATGTGAATGTTTACACTTTAATTCCCTGTGCATTGGACTTCAAGGCTCAGCATCCTTGGGGGAAAAAGTTCAGATCAAGGTAAGTCACGGTAACATTAATTAACCAAGTGCTGATTGTTTATTATCCCTGTTCTTTAGCTGGAAACAAAAAATGATTCCACCTGTAGCCAGCAGCAGATGGAGGCACAGCTTGATACCTTTTCACCAGGTGAAGTGCCAGCTTCACTTCTGTGTGTTCATGGATATCTCCACCAGCTGGGAGGTCCCAGCATCTCCTCACCCCTTGGGATTAGCAGTGTCCATGGAACTAAACTGATTTTGTGTCCATTTTTTAATTGAAAGCCTAATTTCACAGGGCAAAAGAACTTTAAACGGTATCATGGTTTAAAAGGGTACAAAGCATTCCTTGCACTGTTGTTTATGTGAGGAAAAATGTGTTTTACTGCAGATATTTTGGGGTCTAACACAGCACTTAGAGGAGACATCAGATTTGGAGCTGAGTTCACAACTCCTAAACCTTGTCCTTATTATTTTTCCTCTCTGGTGAACAAAGTCCCCTGGAAGAGGTGGTGTGTGGTTAAACACATTTATTCTCTCTCCATAAATACCTAAATATGCATAAAACCCCAGATATACACACACAAAACCTGAATTTGATAAACATACTCTTTATATAAAAATAGAAGGAAAAATGTGTTTATACATGAATTGCCCCCCTTCTGCAGCAGCACTGAAGGTTTAGGCTGGGGAGGAACTTTTTTTTTTTTTCTTTTCTTCCTGAGACTTATTTTAGGTTATTGGAGACTTTTCCCATGCTCTGTTATCCCAACAGCTCCACAGTGCTGGTGTTTTGTGTGTTTTGACTGCCAGGCTCTGAAAGGTTCCCTGGAACAGAATAATCCTGAATTAGTTCTGTGTCATAGAACACAGGAACACCTGCATGGAGTTTCCTGCAGAAAGAAAAACTCCAGCCTTTTTTTTTTGGATATTCCAAGGCCTCTTGCAAAGCCCAGGAGTGTTGACAAGGCCTTGGAGGTGCTACAGGAGTCAGGGAATCTCAGAATGGAAAATATGAAGGAAGGAGGGAATGGCTTTGGAAGAGATTTACAGGAAGAGGCATTAAAAATATTTATACAGTGCAAACAAATCCCAGTAGCCATGAAAGGATGAAACTTTTAATTTACAGCAGTCCTGCTCCAGGACAGGAGTTACAAGCAACAAGTTCAGGGGGGTGGCAAGTGATGCTTGAGTGAATATCCCAAAAATCCACCCCCAGTCCCTCTCCCTGTGCCAGAGGTGGGGTTTTCACTCAGCATCTTCCAGCTGAGGCTGTTTTCTCTTCAGCTGCCACAAAGAATCTCCTCCCAAGCTGTACTGGGATGATGGAAGGCAGCTGGGTCTTCCTTACATCCTATTTTGGTGTAAATAATGGTTATTTTGTTTCCATGGGACATTCCTGATGCTGCAGTTGAATGAAAAAGATAAAGTCTTGAGCCAGGTGTGGAAAAATAAACTTCCATTTGCAGGCTGAAATTCAGCAAAGCCTAAAAAATTGCATTCTGTAATGGGATTGGGCTGCCCTTGCAAGGTAAGATTACTGATATTTTTGTAATGCAGCTTTTTCTTGGTTTAGATTCTGAAATTATTTATTATTATGGTGAAATGCTTTGGAAAAGGGAAAGTGTATTTTGTCATTGGAAGTTTTTTATGCTGCAAAATCAAGGCCTGTACAACAATCAGAGGTCAAACTTAACATGGGAAATACACTAAAAGGGATTTTTCCTGAGTTACCTCCATGCTTGTACAACATTATAATAAAAAATAGTAAAAATTAAGTATTGCAGAATTAACTAGGCAGAGTTTTTTAGGGGCTTTTCTGTAAATAAGTTAATTTGTAGTGGAAAAAGGTGAAATATATCCAGGGCATAGTCAGAGCCTGCAGTAACATTGATGTCATTCCATCCATCCTGGGACAGAGTGAGCAATCTCTTTTTTGAGTCATAAGATTTTAGTAAGAGTCACCTTCAATTCTTGGACAGACAATTTGAGATTTTCATCTCCAGTATTTAGTGCAGATGTTTTTGGGTTTACCATGTTTCCCCTTAACCTCACAACTGTCGTCAAAAAGTACCTTTAAATCAGGACACAGTGAACCAGCTAAAAACCACAGAATGTATTCTAAAAGCACTTTAAATCTTCTTTTTCTTCAAGATCATTTCCCAGCCTTTTTGTAACTGTTCCCAAAGCCCTTTCCCTTTCTGCTTTTCCCTCTCCAAACACAACAGGCTGCTCTGCTTGTCTCAGATGTGGATCATAACTCTTTTATTTTGTATGTACATTCTTAACAAAGCATCAAAGCCAAATGTTCTCCTTTCCCCCCACGTTTTAGGGAGCTCCAGGTACAAATGAACTTTAGTTAAAAGGTCACCAACTAAGTTCCCAATCCCCCCCCAAACAGAGATGCAGATTTGAGGGCTTCACTCTTCAAAGTACAAAATTATTTTAATTACACTACACTCTGCCCCAGTCTGAAGTTGTAATCACACCTATTTACACTTTGCTCATCAACACCTATGCACCAAGATGCAAATTAGACCAGTCAAACAATTCCATGACTTCAGTTCCCTCCCGTGCTCTGGACAAGGTTTTCAGACCCTTTTCCTTGTGCTTCAAGTTGCAAGGAGCAGGAAAGAACTGGAGCAGGAGAATAAACCACGTCCATTACCCAAAGACTAAATATGAAGTGTTACTTCCCAAGTTACAAAAATACACAACTTCTGATGAAATTTGCTAGTTAATATACATTTACTCCAGGGTATGAATACAAATAACTTTTATTAAAAAAAAAAAAAAAAAAAGGAAAAGGGGAAAAAAATGAAAAAAAAAGAAAAAAAAAGCTAATAATACATTAGGCATGTCTGAGACCTAGAGCTGCATTAAAACCACTACTGGGTGCTGTAGGCATTGTTTAGAATCTATACAAACTGGTATTTCTAAAAGGTCAGAGCACTATTCTCCAGCAGAAAAGTTATGGTGTGAGTCAAGTCCCATGTCATGTTTTGTTAATTCAAGTCGAGCCACTTGACACCAAAGGAAAAAAAAAAAAAAGACCAGAAAGGTGAAAAATCAGTAGCTTCAAAAAACAAACAAAACAGCTGTTCCTTCCAGGTAGTTTGGATGCAAATCAGAGTGAGAGGTTTATGCAAATCCTGAATATTTACAGTCCAAGTCCAGCATCACTCTACAATCTTCTTATAAAACAGTAGGTAAGGAGTCGATGTGGATGACGATGTCGGAGAAAGAGAATTCAGAAAGTCCTTTTCCTCTGTGACCTTCACCTCAGAGTCATCGAAGAGCAGCCACTTGCCCTCGTACTCCTTGAGGCTCTGGAGCACGTAGAGAGCTTTGTTCTCCAGAGCTTTGTTCTCCAGTCCGTTGGCTCCCAGCGCCGGGGGCTCTCCCTGCTCTGCCCTGGGCTGGGCGCTGGGCTCGGCTCCGCGGGGCTCAGGAGCCACGGCGCTCAGGAGCTTCTCGGGGTTGGGCTGTTTGCTGGCACACAGCTCACAGTCAGCCTTGCTCTTCTGCCCCCCGAGCAGTCCCACGGGCTCCATGCTCTTCTTGCTGAGCACCTTCCCTGGTGGCCTGAAGGAGACCTCACCATCATCATAGTCCTCGGCCACGGCGCGCGCCTCCTCCTCGGTCAGCGGCTCCGGCTTGGGCGCGGCGTAGCCGGGCTCGGGCTCGGGGAGGAGGAAGTTGCCCCCGTCCAGCTCCAGGCTCTGCAGGTCTGTCACCTTCACCGAGGCCGTGTAGTGGCCGCTGCTGATGGTGATGCCGCTGTGCATGACCACGGCGAAGAGCCCGTAGGTGTCGTTGGTGGGCCGGGTGCTCCACTCCTCCAGGGACAGCCGCAGGGGCGTCAGCAGTGGGGTGTTGATCTTGGACAGGCCCCCGTAGCAGTCGAACCTGGCAAGGGACACACAGCTTAAACCTCGTGCCACGGCACCTCCCAAAAAACACTACAGGTGGCCCAGAGGTGCATCCATATCTGTTCTCAGAGATGGGGATGATGGGAACTGCTCTCTGCTACCCCGGCTCTGCACCAGCTGAGTTATTTTAAGTCAGTTAATATTTAAGTAATTATTGTGGAGGTCAATGAAAAGACAATTTTGTATGTTATGATCCTGGATTTGTATGGAAAGACTTTGCAGAGACAAAAGAAATTTCCTTTCTGCTTTGCCAGAAACCTGGATATTCCTGTACAGTGCTGTAGGGATGGAGTTTTCTTTGTTTCCTCTCATCCCAAGCACCTCTGGTCAGGAAAGGCATTTTTATGACTGTCATCTTAACTCTTACAGCCCAGAAATTGTAAATTTTAACTATTCCAGAGATCCTCTTTTCCTAAAGTATCAGCTAAAGATCATTTTTAAGTAGTGATGATAAAAGTTCAGCTGATTGTTACCACTCCTGCTTCTTGTCTCTGCACAAACACCCCCTTCTCTCTCTCTCTCACCATCCTGTTCAAAAAACAAACCTCTTCAACAGCCAAGGCTGAACCAAGCAGGGTTGGGTTTGTTTTTTTCTCCTCCTGAAAGAGTCATTTACTAAATAAAGCATTACTTATTTTACTTTCAAGTAGCTTTAATACCACTTAGAGATGGTGACTAATTCTCCTCAGCTCCCCCTCAGGAGCTGTGCCAGTGGTGCTCACCTGGGATTCTTCACTAGCTGTCCAATGGTATTCTCATTTTCCAAACAGTTCTGTATCTAAGTTACTTTGGAAAACCTCTAGTATTCCATAAATATTCAATATTTTGTTCATAGCACACAAATTTACCATTATAAGGATCTTCTAGAGAGTTTGAAGAGAAAGTCAGTGTTGGGATTTCATTATTGTGCATCAGCCTCCTTGAATGATTCTGCTCTTGATGACTTACACGTTGCATCAGCCCAGATCAATTAACCCCGTTATTTAACAATAGGTTTGTGATGTCCTAATAAATTCCAGGGATGACTCAGTCTTACTCAACTGTGAGGGTGTTGTAGGGAAAAATACTGGGGAGTACAGACAAGCCCTGTAAAACTGAGGTTGCCAAGAGCTCACTGCACTTATCCTAGGAAAGAACAACTCTTAAATCCAAGGAAACTGCAGCCATGGCATAACTGCAGTAACTGATTATTGTTTTCCTGGATTTCATTTTGATTCTGCTTCGCTCCTGTTCAGAGCCCTGAACCCTGAGACACAGAAATAAACACAGTGACAAGTGACACTCACACACAGATCCTCAGTCACTCAGATTCAGTGAAACCTCACCTCAAACCTCTCTTACCACACACATTTCACTCCACCAAAAGAAAAACAGAAGAGCATAGAATCAGAAATAACACAGCTTAAATCATCTGAAAATCCCTATTGTCAGCAGCCAGAAATAGAGATATTCAGAAGAGAGTAAAGAAACACAGAACTGCTGGCTGATATCCTGGATTTACATATCCAGGTCCACTCAAGCACACTGGGACAATGATACTGACAGGAAACAGGAAAAAGCAGGCTCTACCTTTCTTCTCAATGACATCCAGCATCAGAAAGATTTGGAGAGGAGGAAATAACAGAGGAAATCTTTTCCTATTAGCTTTTTGTTCTTCTTAATGATAAGAGAATCTGAAGACAGAAAAATTGCATGCCAAGTACTCTGCCTGCTCTTGACTGATGCACTTCAAACACAGCAAAAACCTGATTTCTGCAGCCACATCTTCTGAGACCATAAATTAGAGACATTTTACCCACTGCACTGAATTTCACGAGACAAAAAGCTGATTTTCTCACAGATTGTTAAATTTCTATAGTGGAAATGCTTAATTACATGTTACCAGTTAACAAATTCCTTTTAAACAGCTTCACAGCCTGCTCACACATGGCCTGGCATTTTTCCCCACACACACACTTGCCAAAGAGAATTACTCCTCCCCAGGCAAGGAGATTTTTCACACTGGCTGCTTTATTTTAAAACAAAACACTTTGCAAAGCAGCATCTAGAAAAATACGGATAAAATCCCTATTAACTGCAAATATTTACAGTACCCTTCATTTCTCATTTATTTACAAGTCAGTCACCAGAGAGCTCAGTAGAGCACAACTCAGTAGACCAGATTCCCAAATTTTTGTGGGAGTTAAAAATTGTCTGAAGATTCTTATCTTAAAAAAAAAAGTATGTTTAAAGCCAGTAGAAAACTTTGTTACTACTTTTAGCAATGACAGAGTTTTGTCCAAGATAAAATATCCAACCCAAAAATCAAGAAACTGTTTTTTAAAGAGATTCAGCTTCATCACAGGTTTCTGTGTCAGGTTTTCCACTCTGACTTCCTTAATCTCTGACTGGTAGCCCTTGGCAGAAAATTGATGGAATGATTGAGAGGACACATGAGGAAAACCATAAGAGACTGGATTCACTCTGACCTGGAAATTGGTCAGAGTGTTTTGGAGCAAGGACCTGAAGCTGGCCTGGACACAAGAGGTGAGGCAGGAAGGGTTGATTAACTGCAGGTCCTTGCTCATGGAAACATGAAGAAAATAGGAAATACAGGGCAAATGGAAGATAATTTTCATGTTTTCTACTCAACTGTGATGATTTTTAAGTGTGCAGCTGTAAGTTTATACAAATCAATATTTAAGTAACTGTTGTGGAGATCAATGAAAAGACAATTGTGTATGTTATGATCCTGGACTTTCATGGAAAGACTTTACAGAGACAAAGGACATTTCTTTTCTGCTTTGCCAGAAACCTGGATATTCCTGTACAGTGCTGTAGGGATGGAGTTTTCTTTGTTTCCTGTCATCCCTGAAGAAAATCCCTAAATTCTTAAGTATTGAAAAAAAAAGAAAAAAGATAAAGAACACTCCCACAACTTCTTTCAAAATAGAAGGACTGCTACAATTATAATACCAAACTCATTACTCAGTAATTGAATATTAGTGATGCTGATACTATTGTGTATTTAAATTAATTTTTTTGTGTGTGTGTGTGTGTATTAGGTCTTTAAAATGTTTATCTGATGAATTTTTTCCCCAAAATTTTAAGTGTTCACATTCAGGTAGAGACCAAAGTATTTTTAAAGGAATTGGTCAATTTTGGGGTAATGAATGTTAGCTCTTTAAAGTGTATTAACTCCCTATTATATTTTTTCCTCCACTCACATTCATCTTTTTAGTACTCACATTCAGGCAGAGACAACTTTAGACCATAAAATCCAGATTTGTTCTCATTACTTGTTCTGGTGAAGCACTTAAAGCTGCCTCTGAACTCAGAATTTATTTACTTAAAACTTAAATATCCCCTTAAATAAGGGGCTATTTAAAGTAAATAAAGTTTTAAGAAATAGCAGGTTGTTCTAAGAGTAGAGCTAAAAAAATCTTTGTTAAGGAGTCTCCTAAAAACCAATTTTTCTGCAGGTAATTTCTGCCACTACCTGGAAGAACACAAAGCCTTTATGGCACTGGGGGCAGCATCCCAACGATTCAATTCCAATGTGGGATTGGAATTATCTGGGAATCTTTTGACAAAATTCCAAAGCATTTCCAGCTCTTGGGATGAGATTTTTCCCTTGCTGCAGGACCCTGTTTGGTAAGACAGGCAATGGATACTCACTCCAAGCCACTGGCAGCAAAGCACTTCAAGTGAATCGTGATCACTTCGGGCATTTTGTCGAACAAGAGGCTGCGCTCGGCTTCCGTGTAGTGGTGGCAGTTCTCACAGAAATACTTGTCCTCTCCCACAATCCTCTCCACTGAGGCAAACTGGGAAATTGCCCATTTCAGAGTCTTCATTTCTGTTTTTGGCTCTGGAGAAACTAGAAAAAGAGAATCGCTGCGTTCACAGATACGCCAATATTTACATCTCCAGCGCATCCCGCCAGAAGAGCAACAAAACAAATTATGTCAAGTTCAGACCACTCCAGACCTGCAACACTGCAAAGAACACTCAGTATGTGTGAAATGTGTGATGTGTTCCAATCTTTGGAGCATTTCAGGAAGGGATGAAAACATCGCTTAACGGATATCATTACTCAAAATTAGGATTTTTTCCAAAGCTCGTTGCAGATCACACAATTTTGTTGCCATGTCTAGAAATGCAGAGCTTGTATGAGACCAGGATTTCACTTATTAAGGCAAAGCCCCAAAATAACCAAAAATTTCCCTCTCACTTCTTGCATTTTGCCTCCCCTGCCACCCTCACGCTGCTGACAAGATCACCCGCTGCTGGCAATATTTCACATAGGAACATCACCCCACAACGTTTGCCTTGGAATCCTTCAGCAAAATGGGGAGCAAAAGCAGGAAAAGCTGCTCCAAATTAAGTCCATGGCAACTAAAATTAATTCCTTTAAAATTCTGAATTTCAAGATGTGTTTTTGCCACGCTTCCTTTTGAAAATAGCTAAAAAAACCTGCATATAGATCAATAAGATTTGTGAAAGAGACCACATGGCTAACATTTACAAACATAATATGGATGTTACTAAGGTAACAACAATCTGAAATACTAAATTTTTTTAGAGTAACTAAGAAAAAAAAAAAAAAAAAAGCTGGATTCTTGTTTCTTTTGAGAAAAAAAAAAGTAAATATTTCTTATAAAAAGAAGAAAAAGCAAAATTTCTTATCCAGGAAGAAGAAAAGGAGACTCAAATCAAAGGAAATGCCTATTTATAAGCAGGAAAACAGGTGCCTAAATGAAAGATTGTATAGGCAGTCCATGCTATGTGTTAAGATCTGGAACAATGTGAATATTATCTGGATCTGTCAACATTATCAGCAGCGTGTTTCCAAAGTCTAAAGTTAATCAGGACAGGAGATAACGGCCTCTAATTTTAGCCAGCACAAACAGGAGCCGTGTTCCTTCCTAACTGCACCACTGTCCTTCCCCAAGGCTGGCTGAGGCAGGAACACACCTCACAACCGTTTTTTGGAGGGGATTACTTACTTTCAGAACTCTCTTCACTTTTAGAAAGTTCATCTTCTTGCACTGGGACACTGATGTCCTGAAAGTCTTCCCTCCTTTCCGTGAAGCATTCGCACTCCAGGCACCTCGTCCTCAGCACCAACTGGCCCTGGAAGAGTTTCTCCACCAGCTCGAAGACAGCCAGCTCTGTACCTGGAGAGAGGACATGGCACATCCCTGAGCAAAGTGCATTTCATTCCACAGACCCTTCAGAACATGGTTATCCTTGGGAAATCATTGTTACAGCCACAGCCTTTTAGAGATCTCTGACAGGAATTCAAAAACAAAACAAATCCTGCGCAGTTTTTGTGGTATCACCTGCTTGTATGTAAATAAGGACCCTCTGTCTCTTGGCCCTCAAAGTTTAATTTCTATTCTGAGATTGGGATCTCATTTTATACTTTAAGTGTGACAGCGTCACATTCTGGAATATCTGGCTGTCATCAATGCTCTGACTCCTCAGCATGGACTGCTGAGCTCCTCAAGGAGCATCACTCTGGGTCTGCCTGGTTTCTATTTATTCTCAGTCCTCTCCCTCCTTCCTAAATTTATTGGCCACTTTTGGCCAAATCTGCAGAGGAAATGCAGAACTCAAAAGACACTTCATTCCTTCAGTTTTTTATAAAAAAATTGGTGGGTGGAAAGTTCCAAATTACTAAGTACTAGATTCATACTGAGGCTCTTCCCTCAACACGTATCTTGTTTCATTGACATAAACAAAATCCAGACCTGCCAGCTAATTAACATTTCTAATTTGGTAGCTATTAGATTTAAATAGATTAGATCTTTAATACATCCTGAGTCCTTCCTGTTCTTGGGAAGGTTGGGAATATGGAAAGGTTAAGGAACTGGAAGGGAAAAGGAGGATATTGTTTGTAAAACCAGATCAGTGGGGTTTGGGTATGTTTGCTCCTGCCAGAAATATCCCTTTACATCCTGAATCCACTTGCTCTTTCTATGGATGACAGAAATTAGTGGTAAATACAAGCCTGATAATATTCTGCCTTTTTTATACATATTGTACAGTGATTACAGAATGCCAGACAAATGCCTCAAGATCTAAGCTAAACAGGTCAAGTTCTAAAAGAAAAAACACATTACAAACACGTATAAAAATAAATTCGCTTTCCTAAAAATCATCTTTAAAATTCCTGAAAAATCTAATTTTGTGTTTAGAGCTCTGCAGGCTGTGCAGTCTGAAAGCTGACTTCCCACGCATTGTACTTTCTTAATCCTACTAATTTTAAGCCCATCCACTTGAGCACCAACCTTCCTTTTTTGGTTCTTTTTCAGTTCCTTTTCCATGATGGCTTTCCACGGGAGACGCTGGTTCATGATACTCTTCTTTACTGTCACCATTTTCGCACTTGACAGCTGACTCTTCAAACTCACAGTCATATTCTTTCCCCGGCTCTTTGGATCCCAAGTTTGTAGTTAACTTGCCTAGACTGTAAAATTTGGACAGAATACTGGGCTGTTTGCAGGAAGATTTTAACCAGTTTAACCTAAGGCGCGACTTTTTCTGCGTGGGCTTGGCGCTCTCGCCCTCCCCGGAACACTTGGCAATGGCATCCGTTTGGTTTTCCATCTTTTCTCCCGTGGCTTTCCTCTTGGACCTGGTTTGTCTTTGATTTTCTTCTGCTGCAATTTGCTCTTTGGAGACTTTGGATTTTTTCTTGGCGTTGCCGCCCTCGGCATCGCTTTTCCTTTTCCCGTTTCCCTTGAGCAGCTTTTCCTTGGCCGCGTCTCCGCAGTTGTTGCCCAGGGTGGGATCCTCCTCCTCAGCAGGGCTGACACATCCATTGCTCTCTGAGTTTTGGTTGGGTTTTTCCTCCAGCTGAGCTGCAGGCTCTTCCACGGGCAGTTTGTTCAGCTCTTCCTTCTTCAACAGCTGGCAGGTTTCCTGGATGTTCCCCAGGATACACTGCAGGACCTCCTGGGCATCGTGCTGCAGGTACCCTTCGTACATGGGGTTCAGCTCTCTGTGCAGAGAAAGAGGAAAAAATGAGGGTTTGGGATCCTTTGCTAAGTGGGGAATGTGATTTGAGACTGAAATCGGGGATTTAGAAGTCACAGAGAGGAGTTGTTTGTGTCGCAGAGCTGGGGGAAGGTTCAGCCATAGGGATTTACACACACCCAGCAGTGGAGCTCCTCAGCCCCAGGGGGATCCTTCCCATCCCTGAAGTGGCCAAGGCCAGGCTGGACAGGGCTTGGAGCTCCCTGGGATTGTGGAAGGTGTTCCTGCCCATGGCAGGGGGTGGAACTGGATGAACTTTAAGTTCCCTTCCAACCCAAACCACTCTGTAATTCAGTAACACTTCTGTACCCAAGCACTGTCTTAAACAAACCCTTTCTGCATTACAGTTGTACACAATTCAAATTTATTTTCAAATTTCCGACACCGCAGTGCCAACAATAAGCACAAAAATCTTACTTCCTATAAAGCCACCTCAAATTTAAGGCCATTTACCTTCCACCAGCCTCTAAAGCTGGGTAATGGTCTGGAAATGTCAGGACAAAGTTCTGTCAGCATTTGAGGAGATTTTTACCTGAGGGTGTTCAGCAGCCGCCGGGGCTGAGTGGCCAATTCATCCGTGTATTTCTCTGGGTTTAGCAGAAAACTGGCTTGGAGCTGCTCAACTGAAAGGATCAAGGAGTGCAAACTGCAGATGAGTTCGTAACTTGCCAAGGGAACTTCTTTACAGCTTCCCTGCAATAACAATGTAAAAGGAGTAAAAACACTTGCAACAGTTACATCAGTCACAAATTAACATTTTTCTCTCCTCCCCTCCCTGGGTTTTCTGTATTTGACTGACTTTTTTGTCTGCTATGGGAGGCAGGTGGCTTTGAGACAATATTTTGTTTTTTTTTCAATTAGAAAAGAAACATAAAAGCCCAATTAACCATTAGTTTAAAATCCCAAACCATCCTTGCCCCAACTCCCATCTCATCAGCTCCAGGTACTGTATCATAATTATCTTTGTGCCAGAATCATGGTCAGGTCTCTTCCTCAAACTGCTTCTCTTACACTTTAAAACTTGTGCTAAAGTTCAGAACAACTTCACCTGAAGTAACAGTGTAGAAAACAATGCTGAAAAGCTTCTTAAGAACAAAAATCAGTTAAATTTTCCCTACATTCAGGACAGCCTGGCTTTGAGGGGATTTGTTACCTTTTCTGCCTTTTGCTCTCCTTCATCCTTTGAAGATTCTCTCTTCTTTGAAATAATGTTATATAAATGTTTTACTCCAGTTTTAAAACCAGGACAAAAATATAATACCTGAAAGCAACAGTTGAAAACATGAGAATAACTGGAGTAGGAAATTATTGCACACATAAATGCACATTTATAATCCACACAGCTCTGCACGTCCCCAGGCACACAAAGATCCAGGATTTTTCACAGCAGGGAGGAACCCTGAGTATGGAAACTGAAGAATTTCCCAATCAGGACAACCACAGGGCACACATTTCCTGCAGCAGCATCTTTATTTCCCTGCTGTAATGAGATGCCCTTTATACTGCACCCAGAATAAACTGATTTTGAGCAGAATGTCCCATTTGCAGCCCCCCTGGCCATGGCCTCACCTGCAGGACGCTGTTCAGGTAGCAGGTGTTGCCCAGGTTGTTCAAGCCCACAAAAGGCAACATGTTGTCTTTTTTCTCACAGCTGACAAGGGAAGGGGGCTGTGCTGCAGGAACCACCTGGTCACTGGGAAAGAGAGAATCAGGGTAAGAGACACTTTGGGAAAAAAACACTTCTTCATCTCTCCTCACCTCAGGGAATTCAGCATTGAGAAATGCAGGTCAAAATCGTGGCAAAAGGTGTCTGAATTCACTGTGACTCCTCAGCAAACCCACCCAAAACCACACAGGAGGAAAATGTGCTCTAAGTTCCAACACATCAAATACCAGGAGACTGATTTAATGGATAAAAAACTTGGTATTTAAATGCTTTTGTATTTCTTTGTTCACTTATAAGGCAGAAAAAAATGTGCCTAGAATGTATTTTTACATTGTCCCCTGTTCCAGTCACATCACTTCATTTCTGGATGCAAAGCAAGAACATAAAACCAGAAAAAAAAATCTAAAAAATGAAACCAATAAACCTGACACATTATACACTGATTATCATTATTAATCACTGATAGAAGTGATTAATACACTGTAATGACACAACAGAAACAAACTTTAAAGTCTCCAACTATTTCTACCTGACCACAATTTCCTTTTTCCCACTTAAATCCCCCTCACCAGCAATGAAATGAGTCGATAGTTTTGCTCAGGCCTGAAAAGCCCCAATGAATGACAACCAACCCCACAATTAAAGATCCTAATGATTTTCATTGAAGTTCATCTTGCAGAAAATTAGATTTTAATACAAATAATAACATAAATAGTTCAGTGACACAATAACTACTGATATTAACTTGAAGCACAGCAACATTTTCAACTGATCCCAAAGTTTGCGCCAACTAAACACCCTCAGGGAGGCAACGCTGTTTTCTTAAAAGACTTATTAAAAGTCGGCTACAGTGATTAATTAGGTTTTAAAAACTAACTTCACCAAACGATCCCGAACTTTGTGCCAACTGAACATCCCCGCTGGGGTAAAAAAGCCGCTTTCTCCATACAGAAATTGGTTACAGTAATTAGTTTGTTCAGTTTGATGGAGCTGCCTGGACGGTTAATTTAACGTAAGTGCGCGTTAATTTAATTGCGGCGCACGTTAATTTAATTCCCCGCGTGCCGCAGCACGCTGTTTATGCGAGAACACGAAAGCGAAAGGAGCGGGGAAGGATGGAAGCACCACGAGACAGACATCGCCACAAAAATAAAAAATAAATAAAATAAAAACTTCTCCCGCGCGGCAGCACCACTCACATCTCGGCGCCTCGGAACTCCGCGCCTTTCTGCTCATTTTCCTGCGCCTCGGTGAAATCCAGCGCTCGCTTCGCCTCCTTCTTCTGAAAGAGCTTCAGCGACAGCCTGTTCTTCTTGGAGGGGCTGGCCCTGGCGCTGTCGCCGGGCAGGACGCCGGGCATGGTTCCTGCGGGGCGCGGCCGGGGCGCTCACACCTGGCGCGCACACACACACACACGCGCACACCAGGCGCCATTTACTCCCCGAGGGGGCCGAGCGCGGACCCGCCGCCCCCCGCCCCGGGCTCGGGCCGCCCCCCCGCGCCCCCCGCATGTTCCCCCCCGCGGCCGGCGGGGCCCGAGGCCGCGGTGCGGCCGCTCCCCCCTCAACTCACCGCTACATGCCGGCCCCGCTCCCGCTCGCCGTTGCCATGGAGACCGCGGGGACACCGTCAGCGAACTTGGCGCGTTTTTTTCCGCGCGCCGACGAGGACCCCCCCGCCCCGCGCGCGCCCCGCCTCGCGCCGCAGCCCCTCCGCCCCGCCGGCGGCCGCCCGAGGAGAACGCCGGAAAAACGAGCGCGCCGCCGGGGGAGGCCGGCGGTCGAAAGCCATGCCGAAGGGCGGCGGGGAGTCTAGCGGGAGTCGGCGGATGGATCGGAGGCGCGTGGGAGCCGGCGCAACGCCGCCGACGGCGCCGCGATGCCGCCGCCGAATCAGGCAGCGCGGCGGGCAGCCCGCTGTGGGTCCTGCCTGGGCGCGCGCGGGCGCTGGTAACGGCCCGGCCAAAGGGCTCGGGTTCGGACCGTACCATTTGCATGGGGAGAAACCTTCACCTCCCCGCCGGCGGGAGGTGGATTTGTCCTGCTGTGACCACGCCCTCTGTGTGGCTCGACCAATCAGAGGCGGCCGCTCAGTCCGCCCGCCCCTTTCCTCCCCCGCCCTCAGGGCCCGGCCCGCAGTGCCGGGAGCGGCCCCGGCGGAGCCTTCCCGCGCTTTTTCCATAAAAACCGGACATTCCACCGGGAATTTCCATCGGATCCCGCCCTAAAGGCTCTACCAGCACGCCTGTGCAGAGGGCAGTGAATATAGTTATCGCTGAGGTTGTTAAGGCTGCAAAATTGCTGGTTCAGGGATCGCCGCACTAAAAAAAAAAAAAAAAAAAAAAAAAAAGAATATGGAAAAAATACGATAGATTACTGCATTCTGCTCTTTAAACTGCCCCATCCAGGACCTCCAGTTTATACATAAAGGATGCACATTGCTTATACATAAAATTTTTCTAACAGGAAGATTTATAAGTTGTTCCCGTAAGATATTTTATAGGATTAATTGCATAACTGACTTTAAGCATTACCCATATCTGGGCTTTGGGGTGAATTACCCCAAATTTGAGTGCTCAAAAGCCAAAATTCCCCAGGACAAGCTGCTGCTGCCTCCCCTGAGCGTGGCACTGTGCTCTAAGCACTAAAGCAAACTGAAAATCCACAAAATCACTTTGTTCTTGCCGTCTTGGCAATACTTTTGGAATTTTTAAATTTTTTTTACTGCTGCATAAATTCATTATTATAGTAGGTCACTATCCCAAAATACTTACATGAATTATGGAAGGAATTGTGTGTATTGCAGCAGTCACGGACATGATCCTGCACAAGTTTTAGGTTCTTTTGCAGGTAAAATATCGATGTGTGGCTGCACATCCAGGGTTCAGATATATAGATATATAAAGGGGAATATATTGATTTATTTCCTTGGCCTGTGGGATCCCCAGAGCTCCAGAAGCTGTTGGGATTCAGCATTCCCACTAAACTTGGATGGATTTTCCCCCTCAGCTCTGCCATGTGAACTTTAGCTCCCCTCAGCAAACACTCCCCCAGTTAATGGACACTCAGGACTACAGAGGTTCTTTTGTGTCAGACAAGAGTCTTATCCAGGTGGGTGGTGCCCAGAGGTCGTGGAAGTGCTCGGCTGATTAATGAAGTGTTTAATTAAATCTGTGTGACGCTGCTGGTTCGAACATTGGCCGAGGAGTCTCTTCGCTGGCAGCTGGAAGGTGCTGGGCAGTCAAACCTGGGGCTGTAATGAGAAAATCTCGGAGTGTTTGGGCCTTGAGAATGGATTCCAGGCTGGAATAAACTCTGAGGGCAGAGCTCCAGGGGCTCCAGGCTGGAATAAACTCTGAGGGCAGAGCTCCAGGCTGGAATAAACTCCGAGGGCAGAGCTCCAGGGGCTCCAGGCTGGAATAAACTCTGAGGGCAGAGCTCCAGGGGCTCCAGGCTGGAATAAACTCTGAGAGCAGAGCTCCAGGGGCTCCAGGCTGGAATAAACTCTGAGGGCAGAGCTCCAGAGGCTCCAGGCTGGAATAAACTCTGAGGGCAGAGCTCCAGGGGCTCCAGGCTGGAATAAACTCTGAGGGCAGAGCTCTAGAGGCTCCAGGCTGGAATAAACTCTGAGAGCAGAGCTCCAGGGGCTCCAGGCTGGAATAAACTCTGAGGGCAGAGCTCCAGAGGCTCCAGGCTGGAATAAACTCTGAGGGCAGAGCTCCAGGGGCTCCAGGCTGGAATAAACTCTGAGGGCAGAGCTCTAGAGGCTCCAGGCTGGAATAAACTCTGAGGGCAGAGCTCCAGGGGCTCCAGGCTGGAATAAACTCTGAGGGCAGAGCTCCAGGGGCTCCAGGCTGGAATAAACTCTGAGGGCAGAGCTCTAGGGGCTCCAGGCTGGAATAAACTCTGAGGGCAGAGCTCCAGGGGCTCCAGGCTGGAATAAACTCCGAGGGCAGAGCTCCAGGGGCTCCAGGCTGGCTCAGTGTGATACACAAGTGCTGTGTGTGACCCAGGCTGTTCATCTCAGCCAAGGTCTGCCCTGCCCGGTGTGTGCTGCGCAATCGGCTTCGGCAAACATGAGAGGAGACTATTTATAGCCAAGGGTTTTACGGTCTGAGAGTCTAAATCCACGTTAGGCAATTCCTCGTTTCATGTGTTAGCTAAACTCCAGGTGTGTTCGTGCCTAGGAGCACCATCAGTGACATTGGGAGGCCGAGATTTGGGGGTGAAGTCAGGCTTGGGGACATTTCCAGGTTTGGGGACATTTCCAGGCTCGTGGTTTGACTTTTCAGGGCAGTAACTATAATTGTGAGACACTCTGAGGGATATTTAACTATCAGTGAAGGAGGGAAGGGAGATGTTTGCAGAGCAAATTTTGAGGACTGGAAGTGCACACAGCATTTCCCATGGTGGTTATGAGGCTTTGTTCTGTGTATTACTTTTTTTTTTTTTTTTTTTTTGGCTAATGAAGCAGCCAGCTCAGTTTTCATAGGTATAATCATTATTTTAATCAACAAATGCATCTGCCACACAAGCAGTACGTAGGTAAACCCAACACCTCTCAGAATACTCACTCAGCACACGTTTGGAACAACTTTACCTGCTCTTTTTCCACAGTGTGGGGACAAATGCTCCCCTTAAAGAGGTCTGTGCTGAGCTCTTGAGCAGCCCAGCAGAGCTCAGTGTCAGGTCTGCTTCCTGCATTTTTAAAATTAAAATTAAAACTTCCTGTTTTATTTTTTTCTACTGCTAATTTCATCTAATTACATATAACCCTCACCCTGCTCTAAATAATTTCTCTCCCTTAATATACTCACAAATTGCTCCCTAATTCCCCATCATCGTTATTTTGACCAAACCATGCATATGTCATTTTTAATTTCCACTCCATATTAGTTCTCTCTGGCTTTGAGAGACAAAGCCAATATAATTGTGAGACACTCCGAGTGATATTTAAGCTTCAACTCTAGATGGAAATCTGGAGTGAAATCTTAGCTGCAGGTCTGTTAGTTAATTGATTTTTTTTTTTTTTTTTTTAATTAGGCAACACAGTCTCACTTCTGCCTCTTCTTTTTTCTCTCTCACTTTTCTTTGATAAGTTCATCAGCTGTAATAATCCCAGTCCAGGTCGTTGTTGTGTCCAGAGTTTGGGGCACAGGATCAATGCAGGCAGTGCCAGCCCCTGGATGCCCAGGACATCCTGCTTTGCTGATTCATTACAAAATGCCCCTGAAGCCATGATTTATTTTCAGGAAGCAGAAGCTGCCCTGGTAGGGAAGAAGCTTCACCCACCAGCCTGACATGGAGCTGTGCTGCCTCAAAGACACCCACACAGCTCCATCTCAGACCTGCCATCCAGCAGCTCCTTCCCACCGAGGAAAAACCCTCAGCTCCCTGAAATCTCCTCCTCACCAGCCTCTCACCCTCTCAGGTTTTTATGCCCCCTCTTAAAATACTGCTCCCTGTCAGTGCTTAATGCAAGGAAATTTTTCCAGCAGGAAAAGGTTCTGTTTAAATGCAAGGAAATGGGGATTATTTTTTTCCTGTATCTCTCCAAACCCACAGTAACACCTAATTAAATATTTATGGCAGCTTAGCACGCTCCATAAAGGAGCTGTTGTCTAGAAGGCTCTGAAGCTTCACTCCATACAGTAAAGGAGTGTTTCAGGCACAGGCCAAAGAAGGAGCAGGTGCAGGAGGCAGTGATTCCTTACGTAGGGTCCTGAGGCACTCCAGTGTGCAAAATCAAATTATGTCTTGTACTATGGACTTCACAGCCATGAGTTATAAAAATAGCTGTGCTGGGAGACCAGAAATCTCCACAGGCACGGCCAAAAATAACCACATGAAATGCCTGGAAGGAGCAGATTCCCCAGAGATGGGATTTCTGGAGTCCTGGAGGCAGCATCCAGTACAGAGCAGAATTTCCAGTGGGGGAAAACCTCCCCAGCCTTTAACTGTTGCTGAATCATATAAATCCATTTCCAGAGCCTGCAGCCCTATCAGTGATAGGCCTATAAATCTGTCAGGGCTCTGTGGTATTGTTAGAATTATTCTGTGAATTTTGGTGCAAATTATGTGCAGACAATGTGCTCTTTCAGAGGCTTGGATCACACAGGGACCTCGGGGTGGGAAGTTCTGCAGCCCACGCTGGGCAAAACCCATTTCATTCCTGAGGAATACGACTCTTGGTCAAATTCCCCACACAGAAAAGGTAAGAAACCATTCAGACTAGTAAGAATACTGACTATAAAACATCAGGACAGGATTGGCTTCAGGCACAAGGAATAGAAATGAGTATTTAGGGGTTTTTATTGTTTGGTGATCCCCACAGTTCATACAGACTCTGTGCCCTTTCACAGCCAGAAACAGGGACAAATTGTCCGACTTGCTTTACTCCACAGGAAAGGAAATCTGACTCTTCCCACAGCAAGCAGCCTGGGAACGTCACAAACCCTGAATTATCCCTGCTTGACGAGCTACATCTGCTTTCAGAGGATCTCAAATCATTCCATAACCCTGCCTTTAACTTCAATGCTGCTGCCTCGGGGCACGGGGGAACAATTTGGCCACTGCACAACTCCAGTCCCTGTGAGAGCAGCACCTCTGCAGGGCTCTGCCTGGCTCTGGCAACAAAACAAGATGAGTTTGGGCAATCTGATGTCAGACTGATGGGGTGAGGCAGCAGCAGAGCCACTGTCTTCTATCAGGGGTGAGATCCTGGTTTGGGTCACAGAGCAGCTCATTCCCACCTGGGGACTTACAGCAGCCTCAGCCTCTGCCAAGTAAAACCTGGCCCAAAACCTTGACCTCTTGGGCCAGCTGTTTTCTGGCATCCATATAGATACAGATTTCAGGGGAGGCAGGAAAGAATAAATCAGAAGTTGTTACAGTTTCTGTAAACTCCACGGAAAGCCTGCAAGGAGCTCCTTTAATTTCAGCTTTAGAAAGCAAATGTCAGCTTGGAGGCCTGAGCCACAAACCATGAGCTTGTCTATGCACAAACCATAACAAGTTCCTCCATGTGGGAGAGTTTATAAGTTTGGAGGTCAAGGTATTTAGCCACTGATAGCACAGTCTTGGCTCTCATTTATCTCCTTCTTAGGAGAAAACAGTTGGATTGTGACCTGTGACCTTCCTAGAGCTACATATGCATGTGTGATATCTCAGAAAATAGCAATAATTGCACCCTAATGTAGATATAAAGTAGATTAATTACTTCACTACAATATAAACCTGTGGTTCTGAAAATCTGCCAAAGGCAAGAGGGTTCTGTGGCCAGGTCTGAAACAGAACATTTCTCCTGAGATCTCTCTGAAAGCAAAGCTGCAGGAAAAAGGGGAAGTTTTGCATGTGGTGCTATTGCATCTTTAAGAGTGTTTTCCCAGCTTTTCCCTGTCTGTGCCTATTTCCTTCCACAACTCACAGCCTGTTTGACATAAATATGGATCCAGAGCTGCTCTGGTAGCAGAGGCAGTGCAGTTTGCTACTATGGGCTGGAATTCACATCAGAAGGCAGGTGCTACATTGCAAACCATAACCAAAATAAAAATCCACACAAAATCCCTCCCCATCTCAGTTCTCAGGTCGGAATAGCATCGCACAGAGCTGTTACTCACTCCTGGAAGCAGAGGAAGGAGGAAACCCGACCTGCACATGCTTGCACCATCTGCTGGCAGCATCTCCACTGACAGATATTCCTAGAAGGGATTCTGTAATTCCTCATCCACACCTGGGCACGCGAGGCCACCGTTATAAAGGTTTAAGTTTCAGGTGAGGAGTTGTTTTTCTCTATAGCAGAGCCACGTTTTAAGGAATTACACAGAAAAGTGACCCCAACACAGCCACCTCAAGCAGGGAGCTGCAGAGTCTGTGCTGGCCAGGTCTTGTCCCCACCACAGAGCCATCCCCTCCTGAATTTCTGAACTCCCTGCTGGAATCTCAGCTGAAGAACTAAAGGGATCCTGTCAGATTCCTTCCCAAAGACTTGATAGATATTAAAATTAAATACGGCCCTTTGTTACAGCCACAAACATTATAATGTGAGTAAATGAGTAACTCAAGTGAGAGAAACTCGATGAAAGCATTTGTGATGTGGAGGTGATGTTGTGATGTGCAGGGATAGATCAGTTCCTCCTTCTGCTCCATCCCTTGGTACAAGGAGAGGCTTTAAGTGTGTCACAGGTGGAAGGTGTCCAGGAAAACCAACATCTCCTCCTGCAGGCTGCAGTCTGTGGAATTCACAGCACCAAGAACATCACTAGATGCCCTTGCTTGGCTTTTAAAGAGAATAGACTGTTTTATAACAGGTAACACCTTTATCCCTGCAAAGCCAACAGGTCACATTTGACCCTTCAGCCTGGAGGATGGAACTGGAGGAATCTCTGGGGCTTCTCCAGGTGCAGCTGCTGGGGAGGATTACAGAGTTGGCCCCTGAGTCATCAGGCACTAAACCACTACTGAAGGGCAGGAACTCCCAGCGTGGTGACTCACTGGGAATCAGACCATGGAGCAGAGGGACAAATGACACATGAGTAAAAATCCAGGAAACCAAAGCTGAGGTTTGGTTACAGAGAACAGCTGAGCCTCTCTCTGTTATGTCAGTGGGTTCTCTTTCCTAAGAGGAGCAGCATCGCAGTAAGCCCAGAGTCATGAACACACACCTGTCCACAAGAGGTTTATGGAAACATGAGAACCACTTTACAAGGGACAACTGAACAAAGAAATTCCCTTTGAGTAGATTTGGAGTCTGTCAATGGATGTGTGAATTCCAGCTGTGGCTGTGCCAGGGCCACCTGAGCTATGAGCAACAACATTTATTGTTCATTGCAGAGTCTCAGACTGGTTTGGGTTGGAAGGGACCTGAAAGATCATCCCATTCCACCCCCTGCCATGGACAGGGACACCTTCCACTATCCCAGGTTGCTCCAAGTCTTGTCCAGCCTGACCTTGGACACTTCCAGGGGTGGGGCAGCCACAACTTCTCTCAGCAACCTAAATACTTGCAAGGACATAACAATTTATTTTTGGGACCACAACTACAGCAGATTTATTTGCCAGGCAAGCCCACGTGGCTTGATGTGAACATCACATGGGTGATCCATGTGCCATAAGCAAATGGAGTCTTTTCCATGTCACTTGGGGAGTCACAGGATGTGCACAAGCAGGGTGGCACAAGGCTGAATGAGCAACAGGTTAGTTCTTGAAGGTTGTTCTTTCTCCTGGACACAGAGGTTGTATCTATGCTCCACAATTTTTCCTGCCTGCATCTAGCTGTCTGAGATGTGTAGGGGAGCACTGGGTTTGGGATGTGAAAAGAAATCAGTCAAGTTTCATGATAATCATGGCTTGATCCATAAAACCCTCCCAAGTGGAGCTGCTTTGCTGAGTTGATAGTTGTATTCCTGCAGCACCCAGATACTGGCAGAAGCATTTTTATCCTGTTCATGCTGCCAGCCAAAAGTGGAAGGCCACAGGCATGGTGGGTGGATGGGGCAGGGTTTTGGCATTCCCAGACCATACAAGGCAGCTCTGTGAGCACGGCAGAAGGTTGCAGAGAATCTACAAAAATGGATGTTGGCACAAACGTGACATCCTATAGAACAATAGTGATCCTGTACTGCCTTTCCAAAGGGGCTGGATCAGCCCCTGCCCTGGCACTGCAGGCTCTGGACATGAAATCAACTCTGTTTTCCTCCCAGCACAGGACAGGAGCCTCTCCCTGCTCCTGTCTGGCTGCTCTTGGCAGCTGCAGGGCCCCCAGGAGGGTCTGATCCCACCCCTGCAGGGAAACCTCCTTCCCCAGGGAAGTCCCTTCCCCATCCAAACCACCATCCACCCTCTGAGGCATTACAGCCAGCCACCAAAGTCCAGTGCCTCTCCTAAAAAACACACACATAAAAGCAAAATCAGGTGGTGAAAGGCTGTAGGAAACCACATTCTTCTCGTTGTTCTTTTCCCCTCTAATATTGACCTTTGAAAAGGAGCCCTTGGGCGGATCCAGTGGACTGACCTCCCGCCGTGGAATTTCACCTAGTAATTTCTGTGGCACACAGAAATCCTTGGAGCGGCTTGTCTGGCTTCAGAAGTAAAACCTAAGTGCCTGTGGCTTGACAAATAAACAATCTGAAAGCGATTTAATGACTCACAACCTCGCCTAAGAATAGCTGAACTCTGCGAGATGGAAATTGGGCGCGGGGAAACGCGGCCTCCGACACTGCCCGAGCTGAGAGCTGGAGGACACAGTGGGAGATGGGCAGGGAGAGTCTGTGGCTGCATTCCTGATGTCCCCTCCCAGCTCCTGGCAAGCAGCATCTCAGAGGATTCTTCAATATTCCTGTTTATCAGCCACCTTGGAGCGTTCCCCAAATGCACCTAATCCGCTTATAAACAAATTATCGGGTTTCGTTTGTGCAGACAGCAAAGTTCTCCTCGTTTGTCCCGGTTTGTTTGAAAGCACCATTTATTCTCTGGGATTAAAGAGGGGTCAAACTTAGCCACATCTCTGTATTACACTTCCAAGCACCTACAGCTCATGGAAAAGATTCTTTTCCTTCCAGTTATTGAACAAGTGAAACCTCAGTGACTGAAATGAGGAACTGGGTTTGGCTGTTTCCTCAAAAATGGGGTTTTTTGGTAGTTGGTGCTTTTCTCAGGCACACTTACAGAAACGTGAGCTGTTTGAGCTGCCACCACAGCTTCTTACCCCCTACACACACCTTTGAGCACTTTAAAAGAGAACAAAAACAACTTCAGCTGAATGTCTGTGACCACAAGAGCTTCCTGTAGGTGCTCAGAGTTTCTGCTGCAAAAGCTTCGTTGTTGTTGTTGGGGCTCAGGGATTGTCATGGCTTTGGGATGAGAACAAGGGATGGGAAATGGATAAGGTGGACGGTGCCAGGAGCAGCAGGAGAGGTGCTGTGTCTCTAAGGCCACAGCTGCACATCAAAGTTGGTTTGTTGAACAGGATCAAGAGAAGAAAATAATGTCAGAATCACTGCTCACCTCCACCAGCAAAAAAAAAAAAATAAAAATAAAACAAAAACAATCCAATATCATGATCCCTCTCTTTTGGGCACTGCCAGGATACCCTGAGCAACAGGAGGGGTATCCTGGGGCTGTCCTGGGAAGGATCCCACACTTTCCCCTTAGTTCTCTGATCTGTTAGACTCCTCAGGAAGTGTTCCTCTCACTCAGCACCTGAGCCCCTCACATGGAAATGAGGGCAGGCTGCCCCAGTCACTCCTGAATTGGGTAAAGGGATCTTTTACTCCTCCCTCTTTACCAGGAGCCTGGGCACTGCCAGGAGGGCTCTGGAATTACTGGGTGGTTGTGCAGCAGCCAGAGCCCAACCCTCAGATCTCTCCCCCTGTGACTTTCCCAGTCAGAGTTTAAAGGTCTTTGGATTCTTCTGGAAGGAAGGGGGGTGGTCCCAGTGAACCACATCCATCCCCACTCGATTCTGAGTTCCTGGCCCAGATGGGGACCATGTGCTGCCCCGGCATCACTGGAGCTGCTGCTCTCCCACGCTCTGGAACAGCTGGAGCAGGGCTGGGATTTGCCCCCGTGGCTCAAAGACGACGAAAATCAAAAGCTTTACTTAGTGCTGAAGGTATTATTTGGCATCGCTAAACTGATTTCTGCCCGTCCCTACTTGGTGCAGCTGGATGAGCACATGGGAATGGGCACATGGGGAGGCTCAAAGCCTAAAACAAAAACTGCCTTTTTTTTTTTTTTTTACAATTTCCATGTGATTGCATTGAGGAACAAGGGCCTGATGTGAACCGGGCGGGGCTGAAGGGCCGAGCCAGAGAACAGCTGGTGCAAAAAAAACCCAGTTCAAGTTCTGCATCCCGAGCCCATCCCCGCAGATTTCCCATCCGCATCTGTGCAAACAGGATGAGCTACAAAAAAAAAAGTATAAATAAAGCGTTAAACTGAATACCGCGGCCATGAGGGGAAGTTTAAAAAAAAAAAAAAATCCCAAAAAAGCAGCTTTTCTGTCCTCCCACAGCAGCCGCTCCTCCCGGCTCCCGCTGTCCCGCCTGCAGGGACAGCCCAGCCCCGCTGCCCGGGGGAGGGCACCGGGTCCCGCCCCGCCCCCGGGTCCGCCTCGGGTCCCTCCCGGAGGAGGCAGCGGGATCTCGGAGCTCTGTGCCCGTGCAGGTACGGCCGAGCCGGGCGGGGACACCGGGGACACCGGGGACACCGGGGCCAGGCAGCCGCGGGGGGACCGGGCACTGCAGCCGAGCGGCCGGCGGGATGCTCCGGGACACTCGGGGGAGTTTGGAGGAGTTTTGGGGGCTGTGCGTGTCTGGGGGCTTTGGGGAGAGCGCTGGAGGATGCTCGGGGGTGCCTCAGAGGGTGCTCTGGGGGTGCCTCAGAGGGGGCTCTGGGGGTCCCTCAGAGGGGGCTCTGGGGGTCCCTCAGAGGGTGCTCCTGGGGTGCGCTCTGGAGGATGTTCGGAGGGGTTGTTTTGAAAGTGCTCAGGGATGTTCCAGGGTGCTCAGGGGATGTGTGGGAGCGCTTTGGAGGCTGCTCCAAGCGTGCTCTTGGTTGTGCTCCAAGGATGCTCCAAGGATGCTCTGGGGGTGCTCCAGGGGTGCTCCAGGGGTGCTCCAGGGGTGCTCCAAGGATGCTCCAGGGGTGCTCCAGGGGTGCTCCAAGGATGCTCTGGGGGTGCTCCAAGGGTGCTCAGGGCTCTTGGCCCCTCGCCTGGCTGCCCGGGAGCAGCATCAGCCGCGGCTCTCTCGGGACAGGAGTGTTTCCAGAGCACCCCTGGCTCCGGGATGGAGGCACTGAGCGTGCCTGGCAGCTGGGAGCGGGCAGGAAAGCTCCCAGCGCTGGTTGGACCCCTAGAAATCACCGTGTGAAGGCTGGGAAGGGCTCCCAGGCTCTGAGCATTGCAGTAAAAGTCCCCAGAGTTGTGTTTAGCCTCAAAGCCGAACCATAAACCCCTGCCTGGCCATGAAGATGTGGCTGAGCCAAGCCCCAGCCCAGCCTCCAGGCTGAGCCTGCTCTCCCCCCCTGCCCGCAGCCTCTTCCCATTTTCCAGCCGCCCGGACTGAGCAGCTCTGGCACCGTAACTCGTGTCTGGCTCTGGTGTCGGGGCTGTGCTCGGCTTCCCCGTGTCCTGAACGGGCAGGGAGCGGATCCGGGACAGGGAGGGACAAGGAGGGAAGGGCAGCGCCTCTCCCTCGCAGCAGCATCGCCTTTCCCCAGCCAGGGCATTGCTGAGCAGCAAAACTCAGCCGGGACCAGGCGTGCCCCGGGCAGATTTCCTCAGCTCCCAGCGGCCAGGCGGTGATTTCACTCCGGGAGGAAGCAGGAACACTGAGCTGCTGCAGTGAGGTGGGTGCACATCACTGAGAGCACTGGGTGGTCCATGAGGAGGTCGGTGGAGGCAGAACGTGGGTTGGATCATCTCAGCTGGAAGTTCAGGATGGAGGAAGTCGTGGTCTGGCTGCTCTGGGTGTGATGTTCACCATCCAGGAGTGGAAGTGGGTCTAGACTCAGACTCACTCATTCAATATCTCATTTTCCTGACAGCACTGGGATGTGACACCTCCAGGAAGGGTTTCCCTTGTCCACCCCAGATAGGAAATATTTTAGCTGTGTTGCCCAAATGAAATTGGTGAACACCCAAAAACATTGCTCATTGCTCATGCAGGGCAAGGGTAGCAGCCACAGCAATGTGAAAAAAAATCAGCATTTGCCTTTGGATGTGCTTTGCAGTCTTCAGGTGGCTTATGTTTGATTTCCAATGGGCTAAATGGGACATGCTGATCTCTTAAATGATACCTGAATGGCAAAGGAGGAGGGGGAACCTGTAACCTCACGTCAATCATTGATTATTTGTCACTTTGATAGTAATATTTAAAAGATAAATATATCTGCTGAAATAACAGCCCAATGAGCAGGGACCTGGCTGGTGACTCTGTGGTTGAGGAGGGATCAGTGAATGGATTCCTGGAGCTGGAAGATGAGATGTCAGGGAGCCTGTTGCTGCTGCAGATGAGATTTCAGGGAGCTTGTTGCTGCTGTTGGCTCTGTCAGACTCCTGCTGCAGTTTCCTGTGACTAGGAAAACCATGGTCACATTCTGCTCCTCTCCAGAAAGTTGGTTTTGTCTCCCAGGTATCATCCCCTCACGCAGTGCTGGGACTGTCCCATTCCCTCATATTTCTCTGCCACCAAGCAGGAATATGACATTGCTTCCCACCAACCAACCTCTGGCATGGGAACCTTGCAGGAGGGAGAGGTTTGGTCTCAAATCATTCCTTGGATCAGGAGGGGCGTTGAGATCCTGGGACATGGCTGCTGGATGAACACAGGCTCATTCACGAGCTCAGTGCCGATTCAGGTCCCTCCCTTGGTGGTTTCACAGCTGCCAAAAATTTTTAAAAGTCGCATTTTCATCACTGTGAGTTGCAGCCCAGCCCATCAAATCTTGGGTGTTTTTAAGGAAGCTTTGGGAGCAGCCACAAGGGATGAGTGTGGCCCCACTGATGAGGGGGAAAACATCAATAAGGAAAATTATTTTATTTTCCATTTGGTGCCCCACTTGACAGGGGTTATGTGACTCTGCCTGGCTCCAGAGCAGCGAGATGCAGATTTTGGTCAATAAAACCCTGACCCCAACTCCAGGGGTGTGTGAAGGAGCCCATGGCTTGGGGGCAGAAATCCTCACAGTGACAATGCCAGGGCAGAGCAGTGGGGAGGAACTGGCTGCAGGGAACTCCTGCTTCAACCCTGTTTATTTTAAACCTCAGTGGAATTCATGTTTTGGGAAGGCTTGGGAGTCCTGCCCATCCCAGGGTTTAAACAGCACATGGAAAGAAGGTGGTGTCGTTATTAAGATAATACACTGCCCAAATGGATGATTTGATGGAGTCAGAAATGTGAAATGTGGTGAAAAACCTACCCAGACACAGAGCTCTCCATCTTCAAAGTGAGAATATCTTAAATATCTTAAATTCATCTTTGCAGCTGGTTGCTCTGCCCATCAGGGTTGAATGTGGTGTAAGTGAGAAAGATGAAGCTACACCAGCAATATGTGGCTGAGGCTTGGTCAAAAACCTGGAGGAAAATCCCCATTTCCTAAATGGGTGAGAGGTGGGAAATGCTTCTCCAGGGCTCCCCGCTCCCCTTATCCACATGGAAATCACCAGCAAGGGAGGAAGGTGGCACATCCACCCTCTCTGCAGTCCCAATCAATGAGGAGAGTGGTTTCAGGTGGCCTGAAAAATAAATGTTCCTGTGTGAAGAGGTTTTTAAACTTGTCAGGAGTGTGATCAATCCAAGTCTTGTTGGCTCGGGTCAGAAATCGATGGGAAATGGCTCCGTGTCTCCACGGGGGATTGAGGTGGTTGCCCAGGGAGGAGGAGAGAAATGCAGACAAGAGGGTTTTCCTAAAAGCACCTAAAATTTCCCACTTTAGCCACATGGGACTTATTCAGTGTCATGGCAGCAAAGCTTGACTTGTCCCAAGGTCAAGTAGACAGAAACCAGCTGCTTGGAAGAGACAGAAGCCATAGCAGGGCTTCACTGTTATCCCTCCAAACTTGTGGGATCAAGGCAAAGAGAGTAAAAATTAGAAATGAGGCACCTCTGATTTTTGTCCGCCTTCTGACTGTGGAGCACTTCTGTTTCAGGGCTTTGGGTGCTTTTTGTGATCACCTGGCTCTGGGAAAGAACACTTTAGGGAAAACACCACAGTTTTCAAGGCACAGGATAAAATCATGAGAATAAACCAAAGCTTTTGTGAGTCTCTGTGGCAGGAGTGAGCTGAAGGTCAGTGGGTAAAGAGGTTATCAGAGGAAGGGGTGAATGTGATCCTTTTCCCCTCCTGGTAAGCCATAAAAGAGGGAGAGAGTTTGGATATCTGATACCTCCAGGTCTGACCCGTCTCTAATGGAAATGCTGGCAGGAAGCTCATAACATTTATTAGACAGCAACGAGCAGCTTTAATAAAATCAGTATCCGCAGAGCTTTATTACAGGCTGCAGTTGGGAAAGGGGCCTGAAATGGCTGTTTAAGCACCGAGGGCTGCACACCCGGGGGTTACTGAGAGAGATCCTGTGCTTTATTGAGTGCTGCCGGGTTCATTATTCAGCTTCCTTGTGAACCCTCTCCGTTCAAACCCCGGGGAGGCCCCACACGCCTCCAGGATGTTTTCCATGCGCAGCCCCCAGCTCCAGCCCCATCCGCCTCCTCCTCCGCTGCTTTTATTTTTTTTTTTTTTGCAGAGAGGTTGGGAGGCCAGCCTGGACCTCTCCATCATCAGCCACAAGCTGATGGGTTGCAGAGAGAGCTCGTCCCTCTCCAGCACTCCTAAATTGCTTCCGGCTCCCAGCTCTGCTCTGGAGATGCCCTGGGCAGGCAGCAGCCGAGGGAGTTTCCTCTTGGGGTGCGATAAGATCCCGGTGCTGCGGGGCACCCCTTGTCATCAGCCATGTGCTGAAACCATCCACTGGCCCCAGGATGAAGGCTCTTCCCATAAGCAACAGGTTTTGCATCCTAAATCCAGTCCCGCTCAGCACATGCCATGGGTGATAGCAGCACAGAGGAAAGCCCAGGACATCTGGTGTGGCTGCAGGCTGGGATGGATCCAGCCTGGAAATTTTTCCTCCTGGCTGCTGTTAGGTTTGTAGCAGTGGCTCAGGAATTATCTGGTCTCCCCACTTAAATTTTGGGCCTGCTCAGCTGCCTTCTGCCCCTCGAGCTGATGTTCCAAGGGAAGCTGTGGGGCACAGGACCAGTGGCAGTGGTGATTTTATGATGCCAGACAGACACATTTGGGAAGGTTGTTGATGGGCTCCCGGGATTCACATCTCATCCAGCAGGAACCCTGTTTGCTCTCACTTTGGGAAACCTCATGGCAACTACTTGAAGTGCAAACCAGGACTTTAAACTGCTTTTATCTAGCTAGGTATTTATTTAATCCCACAAAGTTTTCAAACCTCTTTTATTATTTTTTTTTTTAAACTCCTGGAGGGAAACTCCTTCCCGCGGCTGTGCCAGCGGGCGGCGGATCACAGCGGAGATCCCACCCGTGTGCACGTCCCCAGCAGACTGGAAGTGGGTTGTTTTTCTTCCTTTGCAGTGAAAACAGAATTGAAAAATCCGCACAACAAATATTCCCCGAGAGGCCATTTTTATTCCTGGTATGTCCATTTGCAGCGATAGCTCAGCCGGTTGTTGTGCAATCCAGACCGCCTGGATGGAGCAGGTCTGGGGTGTAACCCTTTGGGTGCCGAGGGCCAGCTCTGCCTCTGGGTCACCCTGAGGTGATCCTGCCACTCTGCTCAGCCCTGTGAGGCACATCTGGGGTGGTGTGGCCAGCTCTGGGCTGCTCAGGACAAGAGGGACATGGAGCTCCTGAAGTGGAGATGAGGAAGGGCCTGGGGTATCTCCATGCTCAGGAAAGGCTGAGAGAGTTGGGCCTGGTCAGTCTCAAGAAGAGATGACTGAGAAGGGACCCCTCATCCATGGATATAAGTATCCAAAGGGGGGTGTCAGAGGGAACAAGGATGGGCCAGGCTCTGCTCAGTGGTGCCCAGCAATGGGACAAGAGGAATGAGCAGAAACTGATGCCCAGGAATTTCCACCTGAACATGAGGCAGAACTTCTTCCCTGTGCAGTGACCAAGCCCTGAGCAGATTGTCCAGAGAGGCTGTGAAGTCTCCCTCACTGGGGATATTCCAGACCTCTCTGGACACACTCCTGAGCAGGGTGCTCTGGGATGACCCTGCTGCAGCAGGGAGGTGGCACTGCATGGTCTCAGTTGTCCCTTCCAACCTGGATGGCTCTGTGGTGGACCCGTGGTGGAAAGGGAGAGGAGGTGAAGCCCAAACCTGGAGAGGGGAAGGCAGCAGCCCTGCCAGCATCCAGTGGTGCCCAGGAAGGGTGGATGGGATGGCTCTTGAGCCACTTCAGGGCCGTCTGGTTCCTCTCATCCATGGGAGCAGCCGGCAGAGCAAACCCCCCCGACAGCTGCTCTGCCTGATGTGAAGCAGCAGCAGTTTCAGGCCGTGACCTCAGTTCTCATGCTTGGGGGACAATCTTGGTGAACCCTTTCCCCACTTCCCACCCTGCAGCAGCCCCCTTGGGCAAAGCTATCAGAGGCTGGATGTAAATCCATCAAGCACCAGCCCATAATTAATTAATTTGCGTGTTTTGACTCCTTCCCTTCATAGCTCCCGATTAAAAGCTTATTTAAGGGGTCACAGACTTCCTCAGTTCCAGAGGGATTAAATGTGGGAACAACTGTAGGTCGTATGTGGGTAATTGCAATGAGGAAACGCTCCCAATTAAAGCTTCCTGCTAGGTCTGTCCAGTGGGAAAACCAAACAATTCTTTCAGAATGACTTTTAAATCAGCATCGTACAGAAATACGTGTATTTCTTCCGTCGTGCCGCTTTGTCTGGAGAACACAAGCGGCAGAACGTGCTCAGAAAAGGACACACAAGCATAACTAAAGCAGAAGAATTCAGCAGAAAACCAGCCAGCCTGCTCTGGAGTTGGTTTTGAACCTCAGGCTCAGTAATTGCTTGTGAAAGCAGAAAGCCATCGACACCGAGTCGCGGCCCTGCGCGGTGTGGGATGGAGCCGCGTGGGAAAGGGAGCATTTGGGAAAGGCAGCCTTTGGGAAAGGCAGTGTTTGGGAAAGGCAGCATTTCAGGGGCTGCTGAAATAATTTTTCATTCCTAAAGGAAGTTTTTAACCCATCCGTGCCTCGGGGAGAGCTGGCAAAGGGACAAGCGCTGCTGGTTCTCTCCGCGTCCAGATACTCGGCTTCCTGCGAAGGCAAAACTTGTCTGCTTTTCTTCAAAGTTAATGTGTTAAAGTCCCGTCTGGGGGTTGCAGGGAGCTGGAGCAGCGCCAGCAGCTCTGCTCTCACACAGTGACAAATGTGGTTTTCCTCCCCCTAGCATGAGATTTGCGTTGTGCTGCTCGCTCAGCGATGGGAAAGGTGCTGCCACTGCTCTGTGATGGGAGTCCCTGGTGAGAGCCCCCAGCAGAGCCCCCAGGTCCCAGGGGATGCCTCCACTTCCCAGGATTTTCTTTCCCAGCCTTGGAAGAGTTTTGCAGCCCTGAGCCGCTTGGTCTTTGCAAGCACGAGGTTGTTGCAAGTTCAGTGCAGAGACTGAGGGATTTGTCCCTGTTGCCAGCCTGGAGGGGCAGCAATCCAGGATGCCCGAGGGGAATGCCAATGCAGGAGCTCAGGACAGGCTTGGGACAGGGCACTCTGCCCATCCCTGAGCCACATGCCACGAGCACCCTGCCCAAAAGCACAGAATCACACACTGGTTTAGGTTGGGAGGGACCTTAAAGCCCCTAAATCTTGTTCCACCCCTTACCATGGGCAGGGACACCTTCCACTATCCCAGGTTGCTCCAAGGCTGGTCCAGCTTGACCTTGGTCACTTCCAGGGATGCAGGGACTTCTCTGGGCAGCCTGTTCCATGTGTCTGCTCTGCCAGCTGACCCCCAGCCTTGCCCTCTGCAAGCCTGGATGGATAACCCCAGAGCCAAGGGCTGGAGAGTTTCATACAGAGAGTGTCACTGTCCCCCCCGGGAGGATTTGGGGACACTGAGCCCTTTCTGCAGCTTTCCCCAGGCTGCCGCCTGCCAGTCTCGGCAGTGGGCTGCGTTAGATCGGGAGAGGCGCTGCTGGAATCGCTAATGCTCCAGCCCGGAGGTGCAGCATGCGGAGGCTGCAGCTGCAGCATCAGGTACAGCAACAACCCCGCCGTTAATTATTGACTCTCTCTCTCTTCAATTATCAGCCCTGATAAGGGAGCAAACCCCCCTCGACAGCCCAGGCAGCGCTTGGCTCTCTGTGTTTTCTGGGAAAGATAACTATTCCACCGAAAAGTAACTCGTTTTCTGCGCCGGGATCGAATTGTCCTCGCAAAGGTCATCCGAGAGCAGTGGGCTGCTCTGTTGGAAAAATCAATCCCTCTTTTGTGCTTCTTGGTTTAAACTTGTGTTTGCTTTCTGAGCAAGGTCAGAGCTCAGCTGACCAAGTTTGTAACTGCTGGAGCAGGCTGGGGTCCAGTGCCTGCTGCTCCCAACCCTTCACTGCCGGCTCTGCCCATGGGAGAAGATGCTTTGGAGGGAGGCAAGAGCTGCTGCTGTTCCTGCTGCTGCTGCCTGGGGGGTTTGTGGGTGCCACTGTGAGCAGGTAACATGACAAAAATGCTTTGCTGACCAGTTTTTCCTTTTGCAACAAAGTGCTGGAGCTGCTGCTGCTGCTGCAGTGCAGGAGAACCAGGCAGGCAGAGCTCAAATCTTGTGTTACAGCTAAGGAGACTGTGCTAACGTGCTGGTGGGTTATCTTGTTATTTATAGGCTCAGGGTTAACTGTTTCCCAGTTAAAATTACTGGCAGGACGCTCTGGGAGGATGGATTTTGTGGAGATTTGTGGTGTGTGGTTGAGTTAATTTGTAATTTAAATGTTTGGGGGTGTTGTGGTGCTCTCCTGTCTGCTGGCTGGGGTAGATGGGGGAGCTGCTCACTTTGCCTGGCAAGTGGGATGGAGTGAAAGAGGGGTTAAATGTGAGTGTAAAGAGCCAGTGTTTGAGTCCAGGCTGGTTAAAAAGACAGTACATTGTCCCTGCAAACGGGCTGCCCCAGGGAATAAAACCACTTCGCTCTCTGCTGTTGCCTTCTCACATATTTGGCTTCTCTGTTTCCATTTCTGTATGTATTTATTCCTGCCTTGAGAAAAACAGCCTAATTCCAATCTGGATTAATCCTCCCCATGGCCTCTCTGTGTAGCAAAGGTAAAAATCAGTGATGCATGGGGAGAAAAAGAAATGTTCTTCAATTTTATTTAACAGAGAAAAGTCAGCAAATATATAACCTGACAGAAGGTCAGGCTAACAGGTTTTAGTACGATGGAGACACACCTAAAACTGTTACCCTGCCTCAGATTATGGACTGGACCCTGGATGCAGGGGTCTGCTACTTCTGGCCAATGACTTCATATTTTAATCTCATTTTTCTTAGGGACAGGCATGGGAGAGCAGCTGTGGGGTCCAAAGAGGCACATTTTTGGCTCTAGGCCATCTTCTCCATGCCTGAGCTGCCCTGGAGGGGACAGGAGAACATCAGCAAGCTGGTTGGGTACATTCAGCATCCTTTTACGAGGCGATTTTGGAGTAGATTGGTCAAAGGAGAGTAGTCATAGTATCAATTTGGGCTGCAGAGTTGGGACCCAGCCAGCTCATAAATGATCCAAATAGATGTAATTATCTAGATATTAAAAACCATCCTATTCACTGGCTTTTCCCCCCACCCTGCCCCTTCTGAATAAATGACCTAGAAGAGTGGAGTGTAGCCGGTCAGGCTGGAATTTGCTGCAGTTGGAATATTAAGAGAAAGAAACAACATTTGAGAAAGAGGCTGGTGTTTGTTTTGGCACGTGCTGTTTGTTGGCAGGAGGAGACAGAAGGAGTTGCCCTTTGTAGAAGGAACTGTGGTTAATTGGAGAGCACATCAGGAGCTTTCCAGGAGCTCACAAGGTGCTGGGTGGGTATCAGAGTGACCCTCTGTGACCCTGCTGGAGCTTTGGGGAGCTTTGATGTTCTCCTTGGGCTGGGACCTTCCTGACTCTCCATCAAGGCTGTGCATTGACCATAAACATGCCTATGTGACTGACAACTAATTGCTTCTTTAAAAGGTTTTGATCTTTCAAAGTATCTGTTATAGAATCATAGAATGGCTTGGGTTAGAAGGGACCTTGAAGATCATCTCACTCCATGGGCAGGGACACCTTCCTCTAGACCAGGTTGCTCAGAGCTGTGTCCAGGCTGGCCTTGGACACTTCCAGGGATGTGGCAATGTCCTATGGTAACAATAGAGCAGGATTTGACTTCATTTTTTAGCTGGTCTTTGGTAAAGGTCAGCTGGAGCTCCTTTGTGGGGAGCTCTGGAACTGTGGCCAAGTGCTAAAGCCACTAAGCAAAGCTCTGCATGCAGAAAATGAGTTCAGGCTCTGGTGGTTTGGTCCATGAGATGGGTGTGAGCTGGGGCTGGCTCAGCACAGGATTTGCACTGTCCTGCCCTGAGGACATTGCATAGCTCAGGGATGCACTGGAGGAGCAGGGATGGACTTCCAGGCAGCTGTGGGACCATCTCTGGCTGGGAACCAAACTAGATACTGTAAGGAGAATCATAAACAAACAATCCTACTGTTTAGGAAACTCCCACTTCATCCTCTGCAGCAGAAATTAAAACCAGACCTTCTCCCTTGGAGTGTTGTCCTTATCACACAAACCAGGGAACCTCCTACGGTGATGTCCAACTGCCCCAACCTCCTTCACCTTTCCCTGCCTCCTCCCTGTGCCTTCTCTCTGGAGGAGAGAAGCTTTGTCCAGGACCTTTCTTGGTTGTTCCCAGCCTTAATTTCTCATGCTCCAGGAGGGTCTCATCCACGTCCACATGATGGGAAGGAGCTGGGGGGTAACCCAGCCCCAAAATGATGGGAAGGTCTCAGTGTTGGCTGTGGTAGATCTCCACCTGAAATTGTTCCCTGAGCTGAAAGCAATTTGTCTGTGGTTCAGTGCAATTTGGTGAAAGTTCTTTTTAACAGTAGGGACATGCTCTGAAGTAATGGCTGTCATCTGAACAAGATTCAGCATAAATTTTGAATCTTTGCTTGTTATGGATCAAAAAGAAAAAAAAGGTCAACCAGGCATTTCTGTGCATTTTTATATCCCTGTTGTCAGGGATCTTTTATCATGTTGGATATCTCCGGCTCACAGGAGTCAGTGGAGAGTCCCTGTGCCACTGATCTCAAGTCATCCCAAATGTCTGTCTGTCCTCACTGGCAGTCAAACCCTCTGTAAGGCAGGGGATGTTTTACAAGGAGCAGCTCCCTGGGATGTGTCTGTCAAGCACAAGCTGTTGCCTCTGGAAAAGGAGCTATTGATTTTAGCAGCTTCAAAGCCCTTGGACACCACTGGGCTGCAGAAGATGGGAATTGGGAGGGGAGGGTGGCCTTTGAAGACTTGTAAAGGCTTTAAGGAGAGATGAAGTTCACATGGCTGAGCGTGTTATTTCATTAAATCAGAAGTATCCTTTTCTTGTTTTCAAGGGTGAAGCGACTCCTCAGCCCTTGTCAGAAGATGCTTAAGTGACAGCCCAGTTAGACTCCACCATGGAGAGGACAGAAGGTATGGAACATACAGGATGTTTATTTGTTCATTTATTCCTTGAAAAAAAAAACCCAAACCAAGCCCTGGAGTAATTTCCTTATCAGAAATGCTGTAAATAACCTGTTCTCTGTAGATGTGGGGCCAAGAGGTGAAAAATGCATCGTTCGTTATTATGCAGATTTCTTAAAAACCACAGCAAAGCAAGTCCCAGCTCTAGATCAGCACATATTTGTTCTCCCCTGCTCTGTGACAGATCCCTGCTCCCACCCTCCAACTGTGCTCCTGTGCCCTGGGATGACCCCAGTGGTGTCTTCCCTCTGACTCCCACCCTGACAGCCCCTCAGCATCTCAGTGATGCTCTGTGATGAGTAGCACCAAAATCTGTTCCAAATTGTCCTGGTCCTCTCCAGCTGCTGCACCAGGATGGAGACAGAGGGGTCAGCCAAGGGCCCTGGTGCTTCCTCTTCCTCCTCCTCCTCACTGAGCCCAGCTTGTTTGCTCAGAGGTGCAGAGCAGCAGAGCAGCCCAAACCACTGTGATTGCAGGGACTTGCTACATAAAGGAAACGTGCAGAAGTTTAAGTGTTAACCCTCGAGGTGGAAATTTGGGTGCTGTGAATGTTTGCAAGCTGTAGGTGGCTGTGTTAAGTGTTAAAGGAGGAGACTCGGGTGGGGAGCTGCTGTTTGCCTGTGCTGGCTGGGTGGGCGAACACATTGACACCCATTTAAAGGTGATTTACCTCAATTAAGGAGCTGTGCTGGGAGCTGAGCCGGTCACCTTGGGATGTGCGTGTTCTGCATGGCTGCGGCTCTGAGCCCCGCCTGGCGCTGGCTGGGGCCAGCCTCTGCCCTGATCCATCATTTTCAAGGGATAATTTGTGACCTGGTGCTTGCAGGTGAAGTGAGGCAATGGTTTTCCTGCTTGGTGTGCACTGTTTATGCCACTGAAAAGTTCAGACCAAACCAAAAGCTTTGAAAAATGTTGTTGTTGTAGATGGATCCCACATTCTATTATCGAGCTGGATTTATTATCCACCAGGCAGCTCCCTGTACCTACACAGACACGTAGCTCTGCCTGCAAAACCTGCTGTTTGCTTAATTGCCAATTAGAGCCATGATTTGAGGAAATTTTTGGCTTCCTCAGTGCAACAATTACCTGATGTACCTCTGGAAAACCAGATCAGAGCTCGGTGCGTGTCACTGTGTCTCTGCACAGCTTCACCACGAGCCTCCAGGATAATGAGCTGGAGCCCCTGCCTGCCCAAAACTGAGATGAAAAGAGGGAAAAACATCTTCCCCCTGCTCTAAACAATTTTTTCCCCCAAAATTCAATCCTTTCTTATTTTTTGTGGGGTTGTTTCAGCAGATGTCCAGCCACCCAAACCCGACGGGGACAGGGAGCAGCCCCGCAGCCTCCCCTACTCCCTGGAGACACCCTACGGCTTCCACTTGGACCTGGACTTCCTGAAGTACGTGGACGACATCGAGAAAGGCAACACCATCCGCAGGGTCCACATCCACCGCCGAGCCAAGCAGCCCAAATTCAGCACCCTGCCCCGAAACTTCAGCCTGCCCGAGAACGGCTCCCGTGGCTGCTCCACCGCCTCTCCCAGCAAGAGCTGGACCTCCACCTGCTCCTTCCCGCAGCGAAAGGCATCCCTGGGGGAAGAACCCCCCCGAGCCTTGCTACCCACCGAGGCAGCTGCTGAGGAGCCAAGCTACAGGAGGAAAGCGCTGCTGGCGGAGACGTGGCGGCAGGCAGAGCTGGGCTGGGCACAGGATGCTCTGCGGGCAAGGCCGCAGCTGCTGAGAGCCTCCAGCATGCCCGACGCGCTGCCCCCAGGCCACAGCCCCCCGGTGGGACCCTCGCCCCTCCGGACCCCTCTGCAGCACTGCCATGAGCAAGGCGGTTCTGGAGACATCTCCCGGCCCGGCTCGGACAGCAGCGCTTTAACCTCGCCGCGGGAGGTGAGCTCGGAGCGGGACGGCTCCTTAGGGCATCCCGGAGGGGTTGTTGTGCCAGGGCTGGGCCCTGGGCAGCCCCCCTGGCAGAACCAGCAGCTGCAGGTGGTGATGGAGAGCGGGGGCGAGGAGGGCGATGCCGCTGATGCCGCCTCTGATGTGGCCAAGGGTAAAGCGGCACCACCGGCCGCCCTCCAGCTGAGAGAGGAGAAGGTGAGCCCTGTGGAAAGGGGGCTGAGTGTGAGTGAGATGGACCTGAATGTGCTGAAGGAAAGCGAGGAGAGGAATGTCCAGGCTGGAGGGGACAAGGAGAGAGGGGTTCCCCAGGCTCCTGAGGCTGGAGAGCCCGGCAGGGTCACGGCGCTGAAGCAGCAGATCACTGACCTGGAGGAGCAGCTGGCCAAGAAGAAAGAGGAGCTCGAGCAGGTCAGGGCAGTGCTGGAGCAGCAGGATCATGAGATCCAGGAGAAGGAGAAAAGCATTAAGCTGCTGGCCAGCTCCAAAGCCCAGCTGGAAGAGCGGCTGCTCCGGGAGAAGTCCAGAGAGGCCGAGGTGCGGCAGCGGTGGGGCAGCGGGGCCCTGCCATGCCTGGATGCTGCAGTGAACACCGAGCCCTCACAGGTGACAGGGCTCAGGCAGGACAAAGGCATCAACGTCAACATCCCACTCCCCACCAGATCCATTGGCTGCGGTGTGCACAGGGCAGACATCAGTGCACAGGCTGTGGAGGTGGGAGTGTGCAGGGAGCAGGGACTGGCAGGAGCTCCAGCAGAGGGATGTTCTGGTGAAGCCAGCGTGGAGCCCAGACCTCCTGCCCCGAGCTTCACCCGGCTGCAGATCCACGAGCACCCTGGCGACGACAACCAGAACCACCACAACTCCCTCGGCACAAACGCAGCAGGAAGCCAGGCGGGCTTTGGAGAAGATAAACCTCGGGAAGGGCTGCAGGAGGAAGGTGCCCCTGGCCACGAGGACCTGCCAGCTGTTGACCCCATCGGCCAATATGTCAAAAAGATCCAGGAGCTGCTGCAGGAGCAGTGGCTGTGTTTGGAGCACGGGTACCCTGAGCTGGCCAGCGCTATCAAGCAGCCGGCCTCCAAGCTCAGCTCCATCCAGAACCAATTGGTTAATTCCCTAAACTCCCTGCTCTCTGCCTACTCCTCTCAAGGGCCCGTGGATAAGGAGAATTCCAACACACACTATCAACAGTTGGGTAAATAATATTGGCATAGGCTTGGATGTGTCCGGGCCAAATCTTTTCCCGTTTATTCCAGCGTGGAACAGGGGGGATGTGGTGGAACAGTTGTTGTCAGTCAGATCAGGAATAGTCTCGACAAGCATGATGAGAAAGGCGAATCTCTGCACATCACAAGTTACGGATCTGACATGAAAAAAAGCAAACAAAATGATGTAGGAGCTCATAAAGCAGTGGCTCATTTATATGCAGGATCAGCTCCAAAAGCTGCCGCACTGGTGGCTGTTTCATCAAATAAACATTATTTTTATTCAGGTTGGACATCTCAGTTTTGCAAGAATATGAGGCTGGTGCTCATCTGGGGTAAATCAGTGTGGAGTTCTCCAGAACCCAAACCAGTCAAACTAACTGAGCAACCAGGCTGGGAAAAGACCTGTCCCCAGTCACAGACCTTCATCTAAAATAATTTTAGCTTGTGTGAAGATGGGAATCCAATGCCTGTTCACTGGGGGAGGGAGGGAAGGGACTTGCAAATAGATAAGTGACATATTCCTTAATATATAGACACTATTCAAAGTCCAATGGAAAAACTCATCCATGTAGTAGTATAGCAGATTTATATAGGAATTTTCCAATACATCGCTACTGGGGGGAAGAAAACCCAAAGCCAAAACAGTATTACAAAAGTAAAATCTACTTATATTCATAGGAGAAATACATAATTCCCAGTCACTTCCTTTATATTCCCAGTCATCTGGAGATGTTTGAGACCTGTATTGAAGGTGGCAGGGCAGGTTCAGGTTGTGGCCAGCTGCATTTGTAGTTTTGCAAGGCATCCAAAGACTCTCATAAAATGAAGTGAGGTGCTTACAATTATGATTTGCAGCTTGTTGCTAGAGGTTGGGAATAATTATTGCTAATTGTGGCACATCTGCTTAATTAATGTATTATTTTGTATTTTGGTAGAAAACTCTCCAACCACAAGTCTTAAATCCATCATGAAAAAGAAAGGTTATGGTTTCCATGCAGGAGGCAATGGGACCAAAAAGAATCTCCAGTTTGTTGGGGTAAATGGTGGGTAAGCATCCATTCAGAAGATAAAAACTGCCTTTTAACGTGGAATGTCCTCTGTATGGCTGGAGAAGTCATTCTTTCTCCTCCTCTTTTCCCCTCCAAACCTCCTGATTAAAAGGCCAGTTGAAATAGAGCCTCTTTTCTCCCTTTAATCCAGCACTGATAACCTGTGAGTAACCCCATTAAGGAAAGCAGTGGGGACACCCTGGGGACTGACACTCTCTGCACAACCTTCTCCTGGAGCTTCATCCAAAACCCAGCTAGGGAAGGTGGGAACATTCTATGGGAATGTTCTATGGGAAGATTCCATGGGAAGATTCCCACTGACCTTGGTGGGTTTTGGAGGAGGCCAGCACTGCCTGGGCGGACACGCTGCCACTAACCTGTTCCCACGCTCCAGCAAAGCCAACAGCACTTGGTTCAGGGCCTGGGAAAAGACTTTCTTGGTAAATAAGGAATTACCTTGAGGTGAAGGAGACTTTAGGTTGTGCTCCCCATTCCAGGTGTGTCCAATATCCAACACTCCTTGGCCTAAGTGAGCTAAGCAGAGGCAGCAGCTCCTGCTGAGGCAAACGTGTGCTGGCATGAAGAGTGCAGGACACATGTCACTGTCCCTGGGCTGGGCAGACAGCTGTGTGTGCCAGTCCTGCGTCCTGCTTTCTGCTCACATCCTGCTCCTCTGACTTCCCAGTTGCTGGGTTCTGCCAAATGGCTACAACTTGTAGGGACTGGTGGAGTCTTGCTTAATTTTGAGGAAAGTTCTGGGGTCCATCAGAGTGAAACGTTCTGTTTTGTGGAAGATGTTATTGATATTAATGCTTTTAGACAACCAGAGGAGAGATCTCTATCAGGGCTGCTGGAATGGTGGATTCAGCCCGTGCAGACACAGCTTTTGTCTCGTGCTCCTCGAGGTTGCCGATGCTGCCAGTCGCTCCTTGCCACAGGGGCCGTGCTGCTGTCACCCTGCCACCGTGCCAGCTGCTCCCAGCAGGGAGGCAGCTCCCAGCCCCTGCCTGGGCTCTGTGTGATGGACATCCCTCCAAACCCTGAAGTAACCTTGCCTGCTGCTCATTAACTGCTTCTGTCACACTCCTGCTGCTTACGGAGCCAAACAAAGACTAACCCCCGACTTCGGCTGCGGCTCAGACCTTTTAACTCGCTGCTTCTCACTCTGGGCTTCACCCAAGGCCCATTGGAGTCAATGAGCCTTGGTCAGGCCCCTTGGCTGCTGCTGGGGAAGGAGGGAGTAACATGTGGTGTCCTCAAATAGCTACGAGAGCACGTCAAGTGAAGACACGAGCTGCGACGACAGCGCGACTGACGGCGACACCGAGACCGAGACCGAGGGCACAGCTGGGGACGTGGAGCCCGAGCAGGCTGCAAGGGAAGGAAAAGGGGCTTCCTCAGGGGACAAGCGTGAGGATGATGATGATGATGATGGTGAGCAGGAGACACCAGCAGGAGCAGCACCCTGCTCTCAGCACCAGGCTCACAGGTAACCAGGACAGCGGGCAGTGACCACAGGGCTGGGTCGGGGTTGCTTCTGCTCGGTGGAACAGCAGCGCTGACCTCTGCAGGAAAGGGAAAAGGCTTTAAAGAGCTGCATATTTTGTGAGTTACTGCAGAATCTAATGGGAATTGATTCGGGCCCTGCACTCGACACTGAGTCATGTCTGGTGAGTTAGCTCATTTGTCCCCTCTCATGGGGAGTTTTTTGGTAAAGCTCTTTGCAGGTTCAGGAATAAGATTTCCCCCCCACCCCTACCTTAAGGATTTTTTGTAATAGATGAAGTTGACCACATAAATCTGGGCTTAAACCTTTGCTTAAGTGCTTAGCTTTGTACCTAAAATCCGTGTCAAGTCAATGGGACAACTTGTGCCCAATAATTTAAACACTTAAATGTGTTGAACATATTCCAGCCCACTCTGCCTGTGTTCTCCTCCTTGGTTCAACACCCGCTGCAAGTCCTGTCCCATGGTGGATTTACAAATCTCTTTTCCTTTTAGATGCAAACCCTCTGAAGATTTCCTTGCTGCCTGCCAGCTCCTCAGTGAACACCTCCCAGAAATCAGGAGCACAAGCAACAAGCATCTGGTACAGATATTTCCCAATCCCATTTCAGACACGGTTCATGCTCTCTGTTCACTTTAATGGATGAGATTATCCCGATGGCACATTGCAGGCTGTGCCCTGGACAGCTTTGTGGGGAGAGGGGGGTGAGGTGACATCTGAGTCAGTTTTAGAGCAGCCAAAAAGAAAGGAAAAAGAGGAAAAAAAAAAAAAAAAAAAAAAAAAGGAAGATGAAGGCTTTGTCTGGTTACTCATCCAAGTTACCACAGGAAATTCCTTTCCCCCTCAAGTTGTAGCAGCAATCACAAAGCCACAAGTTAAGTGCTGGCTGGGTGGTGCCAGAGCATGAGGGGCCAGGAGCTGGGGCAGCCACCGCTCGGCTCGGGGACAGTCACGGTGACACTTTGGTGTTTGCAGCAGCACGTCCTCGCCTCCATCTCCCAGGAGTGGTTCCAGGTGTCCAGCCACAAGTCTTCCAGCCCAGAGGTGGTGGCAGCGTACCTGGAGGTGCTGGGGGACATCCAGCCCCAGCTCCTGGAGACTGTGGTGAACCTCCCTGACAGGAACGGCAACACCGCACTCCACTACAGCGTGTCCCACTCCAACTTCCCGGTGGCAAAGCTCCTGCTGGACACGGGTAGGAACAGCCACTCTGCCCACTCTGCAGGGCTTTTGTTGGGCAGGGGGTGGGAATGGCTCTTGATAAAGGGTTGTGGTCCCATGAGTGATGGTTACACAGGGAATGGGGACATGGACAGTCCCAGAAAACATTGAAGGGCATCCGGGCTCCTCCTGGGAGCTAAAGAAGGTGACAGGTGACCAACAGCCACTTGCCTGCAAGGGCCCTGTCCAGGAGACCTGGCTGACCTCAAGACCAGCATCCTCCCCCCATAGCTCAGCACCCATGGATGTAGTTGGGAGTCCCAGCTGAGGTTCTTCAGGGACATTAAGGCTCATTAGTGCCCTCAGACATCTTGAGGGCTTTGCAGCCTGACTTTGGGGGTGGCTCAGGGTTGCTGTATCCAAAGGGATGTCCCTCATGGCCACAGTCCAGGTGGGATGGGGTGGCTCCCCAGCTTCTTGCAGCAGCCAAAGCCACATCATGGCTTGGGGCAGGAGGATCAGACACTGGAGAGCATAATAAACCCCCCAGCAAAACAAAAAAAGTCCCAAGTTAAACTATTGAACTTCCAGCTTGTGCTGCAATGAAAGAACAAAAATCTCAGCTGAGCTTGTACAGGGCAAAAATGTGCTCGTGCTCCAAGAGAACAGAGGCACTTTGGCCTTTTCTCATGGGCCGGACAATCCACGAAATGTTTGGGAAATGGCAGATTATCATACACATCTATAACCCAATTGTTGCTGCAGAGGCGCAGGGAGGGAAGGGTTTGAGGCAGCTGGTTCCTCAGGGCGAGGCTGGACCCGAGCCCTCACCCTCAGACACAGCTCATTCCTCATGGTGGAGCTGGAAATGGGCTCTTTGAAGTGAAAAATGAGTGAAACGGGGCCAGGATGTTTTCCACACCCGTTGGGTGATGGGCGTCTCTCTCTGCTGCTCCCTTGCCATGGGAGCCAAAACAAACAGCCCACAGCTCCAACCAGCATGTGCTCGAGGCATTAATTATCCCCCTTTAATTTCTGTTTGTTGTGGTCTTCAAAGTTAATCGAGTTGACCTCAACAGTTGTAATTAACTGTAGCACCAGGGGCCGTTTAATGCCTGGGTATTTAAAACAGATAAATCCCCGTCGTGTATCACTATGGAATAACTCCTTTTTCTGGGAATATAGGATGCCACACGTTGTATGACTCCCTGTTTCCTTTCTGTTCCCTCTGGGTGATCCCCCATGGGCTGGATCCATCCCCTTGCAGGCGTGTGCTGCCTGGACCTGCAGAACCGTGCTGGCTACACGGCCGTGATGCTCACACCGCTGGCGGTCCCCGAAACCCGCCAGGACATGGAGGTGGTGATGAGGCTGCTGAAGGAGGGAAATGTCAACCTGAGAGCTGCCCAGGTGTGTGACAGGAAGCAGCTGGGGGGAATAATTGGGGTTCCTTACCTTCTGTGGCAGTGCCAGGCTGAGACTCGGCAGCAGGTTGGAGTTGCTGCTTCCCAAACGTTCCAAAAGTTGAGTTGCAGTGTGGCCACCCCAGCAGCTCCCTGGGAAATGATGTGTGACAAGGGGTGTGGGGGAAATGGAGAAACTAAAAAAGGCTGAAAATTTTTGCAGACAAGTTTTCCTGAGGTAGAAATCAAAATTGGCACCAGGGAGGAGCAGCGAGAGCATGGGAGCCCCAGGTTTGCTGGTGAGCTTCATCAGAGTCACACATTTTGGTTTAGGATGAGAGTGCCCTCATCCATCTCTGCTCCCAAACTGCTGTAAAAGTTAGTCCAGATCTGAATTAAACTGCCCAGGAGGATTTGGGGAACCCACATTTGGAGGCAGCTGGGCAGCAAGGACCTCCCACAAGTGAACAAGTGTCTCTCACAAAACCTGCTGAGGAGCTCCAGTGTGATTTAATAATAAAATGCAATAGGCTGCAATATTAATAGGAATTATTATCATATATGCACCATGCAATAACAATATGCAATGTTGTGATATGTGGTTATGGGATGTGGGTTAGTGGTGGGGTTGGCAGTGCTGGGCGAATAGTTGGACTCGGTGACCTCAGACAGCTTTTTTATTCCATCTAAATTATCCAATTATTCTATACATGCTATTATTGTTATTATTGTTGTTATTCATGTTATCCCTGCCAGTCTGAGCCAGCAGGGCTGTGGGAGGAGGTGGGCAGGGGGTGCTCAGCCTGTCCCTGTGGCCCTGCAGGGAGGCCAGACCGCGCTGATGCTGGGGGTGAGCCACGACAGGGACGACATGGTGCGAGCCCTGCTGTCCTGCCAGGCCGATGTCAACCTGCAGGACGAGGAGGGGACCACGGCCCTGATGGTGGCCTGTCGCCAGGGCAATGCTGACATTGTCAGGCTGCTCCTGGCCCAGCCTGGCTGCCAGGTCACGCTGACAGACAAGGTGAGGCTCCACAACACTACTGCACCAGGGTGAGGGGGTGAAAAGCCAGTTGGGATCTTGTTTTCCAGGCAGGAATCCTCGAGGGGTGGGTTTTAAGGGGAGAAGTGTAATATCAGGGCTTTGTTTTCAGGAGGGTTCCCTGTTTTTGGTGCTGCTGTGCCATGGGAGGGGTGGCTGTGACAGCTGCCCATAGGCTGAGCAGGAGCATTGGTGTAATCCTAAAACAACCCCAGATGAAATCCTGGAATTAGCAGAGCTTCAGCTCCAAGAAATTAGCAGCAATTAACTCCTCCTTGAGAAGGGAACCTCTCCATGGGGATGTGTGGGATGGGGCTGGGCTGGGAGCGGGTGGATGTTTCTCCTTTCTGGGCCACCGGGCTGCGTTTGGAATTACGGAACTATTTCCTAATTAAACTCTTAATTTTATCTGAGACATTCAGGAGGGCACTGGGGGCCGGGCTGGGCTGTGTTTGGTGTGGTTTGGGATGGTGACTCACTGTAGGGCAGGGAGGAGAGGAGGGAGGGGAGATGCGGGGATGGAGCAGAGTCCATTGGGTCCATTGGGTCCATTGGGCCCATTGGGCAGTGGTGATGTCTCACCTCCTCTGTCCTGCAGGGTGGGAACTCTGCACTGTCACTGGCCCACGGGGACATCGCGGCACTCCTGCGAGCCCACATCGAGCTCAGCCCGTCCGTCTCGGTGTGAGCCACCAGGAGCTGGGAGCCAACAGCTCCTGCCTGACCAGCCCCGCCATGGCAGGGCCAGTACAGCGGGGTCACAGCGGAGGAACCTCCCTGCACCGTCTGAATAATGTTCCTTGTGTCTAATCCTCCTCGTTCACCCCACTCACACCCCTAATCTGCGCCACAAACAACTCCAGACTCTCCCCATCCGCTCCTCCCGGGGTAGATTTGGCAGGTGAGCAACCAAAAGGAACGAGAAAAGCACATTAAACAGCAATACTTAGTCTTTTGTAACCTGAGGTTATGGGTGTCCTTTTAATCGACTACTTAACTGTATCTCATTTAACTTGTAAGTTTGTGTCCTAATATTTATTATCAGCTCTTCTGTAAGTAGTGGCAGGCAGCGATTACTCCGTGTGTGTAACAACAAACACAAGCTGGATGGATTGTGGAGAGCATAAAATCCCATTTATGTTTGCTTATGCGGGTCTGATGTAAGAATTAAAAATTAATGCTCTAGGAAAATATTTGAGCATGCCAGACCCAAACACGCAGACATTGTTTTGCCTGGATTTGGAATTACCATATGGCTGTTATTTTTCCCTAATTAAGTTGGAGCTAACGGAGAAAGCACAGCCCATTGACAGGCTCTGCAGCACGGCGGGGCGGAGCAGGGCATTCTGAGCCCTGGAAGATCCCAGCAGATTCCCATCACAGGGTGTGGTGATGTTGTCCAAGAGCTCCGTGGAGTGGCTTTGCTGGCAGATGCCTTTTGGACTTTGCTTTGCCTCTGCTCCATTTTAATACTCCCAAACTCATCCTGTAAAGCCAAGGTGTGATGTGGCTGCTGGAATTGGGTCTGCCCCACCATGGAGCACCCACAGGGTCCAGCATCACAAATCAAGGTTTTTTTTCCTAAATCCCTCTGCTTTTGATAGAGAGGGAGGCAGGGCTCAGGCCCCACTTCTCCAAGCATCCTTGTTTTACTGCATCAGGACCTGCTGGGTGCTCTCCCTTGGCTTTGGTGGAGCAAACCCAGATCTCCCTCATTAACTAATTACCCTTTTTTTTTTTTTTTTTTTTTTTTTTTTTTTTTTTTTTTTTAAGCAGAAATTAATTCTGGATCACTCTGGTTGTTGTTTAGTCAGTTCACATCCTGACAAAATGTCTCTTGAGCTGCCTTGAGCCCCCATCCTTGCAGGGAGGGGAGAACAGCCCTGACCTCTTGTTTTCCATGGAAATCTGCCATCTGCTCAATTTTCTTCCCTTTCTTCATGTTTTCAGTCCAGAGCATTCACTATCTCAAACTTCTATTTGCCTTTTTTTTTATCTATATCCCAAAATGCCTCCTTTATGTATAAATAAATTGAATTAACCTTTCCATGTGTGTGTTCCTGTCCCCATGGCTGTGGCTTTTCTGGGGTGACTTCCCACACCTGCACAGCACCAAACCATGAATTTTTGAGGTTTTGACTCCCCCATCCCCAGGGGGGGGTCCCTGCACAGATAGGGCAAGGTGGGATATTTTTTTTTTCAGGAATTCCCCCTATTTGTGTACAAAAGCCAGCATGAGCATCTCTGCCAGGCCCAGCCGCAAACAAAAAGAGCCACAACACTTAATTTTGGACAGTTTTCACTGAGTTTTTTTTTTCCCCTGACAGCTCTGGATGCACACTTGCAGAGAGGAATTATCCTGCTGCTTCCCTGAGGAAGGTGAAAGTTCTGGCTTCAGCAGAATAAATGTGGGAGAATTTCTGCTAAGCATCAGGGTGGCTTTGGGAAGTGCCTTCTTCCTCCTCCTCAATTTAGGGACAGGGAATTTATTTTTGGGGTGTGCTGCAGCTCTGCAGGGAGGCACCACAGAGTTTTCTGCCTTCCCCTGCCCTCTCCAATCCCCCTTTCCCTCCTGTTCCCATCCCTGCAGTCCAGGCTGGTAAACTGCATCCCCAGGGATGTTTATTTTCATTCCTGTGCCTCGTATTTCCTCTTTGCCCCTCAAACCATCTCCCCAGGGAGGAGCAGCTCCTCTGCTCATGTTGCCCCTGGCATCTCCCAGTGGCCAAATTTCCTGCTCTCAAAAGTACCAGATTGCACCAAAAAAAAAATCATCTGTGGGATCTCAGTGCCACAAAGAGCCAGAGCCAGCCTTAATTTATATATTCCAATATCACTGTAGAGATCAAACTAAATATAGGCAAGGAGAAACACACCCCCAGTGCGAGCACTGCGCAGGACAAATGGAGACAATTAAGTCACAGCCAGGAAAGGAATTAATCTAATGATCTTTACAGGCTCAGCATCCAGCAGCCCATCAGCTCTGAAGGGAAAGAATGACGAGGGGCTCGGCTGAACATGATTTTTCCACTCTCTTTATGGGCATTTCCAGTGTGTGCCTTTCTTCTGCTGCAAGGAGAGGAGAGGGGACTCTGAGGGTCTCATCTGAAGCACATGAGGATCAGGCAAAAACACTTAGCTCAGTTTTGACAGGATGAGAGAGCTGGGGATGGAGAAGAGAAGGCTTAAGGGAGAGCTCCAAGCCCTTCCAGTGCTTAAAGGGGCTCCAGGAGAGCTGGAGAGGGACTGGGGACAAGGGATGGAGGGACAGGACACAGGGAATGGATCCCACTGCCAGAGGACAGGGATGGATTAGAGATCAGGGATAAATTCCCTGTGAGGGTGGGGAAGCCCTGGCACAGGTGCCCAGAGAAGCTTTGGCTGTCCCTGGATCCCTGGAAGTGTCCAAGGCCAGGCTGGGACAACCTGGGACAGTGGAAGGTGTCCCTGCCATGGCAGGGGAATGGAACTGGATGGGCTTTAGGGTCCCTTCCAGCCCAAACCATTCCAGGATCCATCTAGACAACCATCTCCTCTTGAGATGATTCTCAGGCAGAACCTGCCCCATCAGCAGCTTGGACAGTGTCAGTGCAGCAACTCTCAGCAGAATTTAACCTTCTTAGAAGAAACAAAAGTCTCAGCAGCCAAGGCAGATTTATTTGCTGCAGGGCACAGGGGCTGCTCTTCTGCTTTGGGGTCTGTGGGGCCAAGCTGGCTGTTCTTCTGCCCCCACAGCTTAGTGTGGAAGGGCCAATTTGCCCCGTTTTTGCCAGGATGGAAGGCAGTTATCAGCAGGAGTGAGATGGGCCATGATTTCCTTTCCTAGAAACCTCCTGTCACTGTACCCAGGTGTGTCCTTTTTGCAGCACCTCCCTGTTCACAGGGAAAGAGCCAGCTCACAGTTTGGGAATTTATCTTTCCTGGGCTGGGCTGAGAACATGGAGCATCCTCAGGGCATCCCTGGGGGCAGCTCCTCCTCTGGTTGGGGCCTCCAGCCCTGGGCTCAAAGCTGCAGAAATGCAATATTTTGTCAACTGCTCCATCTAGTGCCGTTTCAGCAGAAAAAGCATCCAAAGCACAACACTCAGAGCCGTGCTGGGGCCTGGGCAGCTTTCCCTGCCTGGTCTCTGGAGTGGGTCCATGAGGATGTGCCAGGACCCAGCCCTGGTCCAGGGCTTACCCTGCAGACCCAGAACCAGGAATCTTTACTCTGTTTTTCTCATCCTTCTCAAAATGGGACTATAAATAAACCTTGGAAACATCTGCCCTGGAAAACACCACATTCCTTATGAGCTCTTTTAACTGTTAAGGAATCCCTTAGGTTGGATCAGGCTCACAGCAACCTGGGCTGGTGTAAGGTGCCCCTGTCTGTGGCAGGGGGTGGAATGGGATGAGCTTTAAGGTCTGTCCCAACCCAAACTATTCTGGGCTTCTGTGAGCCTAAATAAAGAGGGAATAAAGATATTACCACTGCATCTTTTCCCTTTTTGTGCAGGAATTGGGAGTGAATTCTGATTTGCCCCCACCACACTTGGGAAGGCAGCAGAGCCCTCAAAGCCCATATGGAAAAGACTAAAAGCAGTCAGGGTGACCCTTGTTCCTTTTCCATTTGGGATGCTGCAGAATATGGATCTCCCTGATTTGCTGCTCTCCTAGAAGGTGCAGCTATCCCAGGAATGTGCATTTTGGGGAACAAACCCTACCAAGAGGGATAACAGTGACCACAGCAGTGTTTAACCAAGACATCAATCCACCCAAATTTCAAATGCAGATGTGTGAACCTGTGGAGAAAGATGACAATGGAATTATGCATCAGCTCTCAGCACAACTGTAAAAACTGATGTTTTATACATGTGTGACATTAAATTAATTCACTCCAGTGCATTCAGGCAGAGGGACGTTAACTGTTCCATCATGGCATAATCACATTACCTCCACAGGCTGTATGGATGTCACACTTCCAGGGTGGTAATTGCCATGGGATTAATTACAGGGAATTTAGGGGCATTACAATGATTCCTCATCAGCAGGATAATGAGGTCGAGTCCCTCATCCCTCCAGGCTAACCTGCTGGCCCTGCCAGCCCACCCAACACCACCACATCATAACCTGGTTATGAGTGGGCCAAGAAATGCCAACAGCCCTGAGATGGCTCCTGGTGCTGTCAAAAATGTCCTTGATGCTGTCACTGCCAGCAGCAGGTTATTCCAGGTCTCTCCATGTGAGGAAGGTGATGGAAGGACTGTGAACAGCACATGGCCCTTCTAAAGTAAAGGCTCTGATGCCCAAATCTTCAAAGGCAGGAGAAGCCTTAGGACAAGAAGAAACAGAGGAAAAGTTTTGCCAGAGGAGCTTTAAACTGGATATCAGGACAACATCTCCCGCAATAGCTTTTAACGCTGACTTAAATTAAAATAGAGACTAAAACAAATGCACAACTACTTACGCAACCGAGCTTTATTTAGAACCTTTGAAGTCATAAAACGTCTCGTTTCACTGATCTACGTAAACATACAATCAGGAGGTTTAATTGCTTTTTCCCTTGCGCAGAAATGAAAGTTTTAAACAAACCAGAACACCTCCACCCAGACAAGCGTGATGCAAATTGAATTCTCTGCCTTGGTCCTGCACGTGGAGAGCGTGGTCACTGGTTTATCAATTAGTTGCAATATAATTTTTTGTTTTTTTGGCAGTAATATATTCGAACACACAAAGTGCAAATTACAAGAAGCAGAAAATGTTCTCTCTCCTTCTGAGCGACGAGAAGTGCAAAATGTCTCAGCCCATAAATTCTATTATTTATGTCTATGAACTGCATGTGCATCACAGGCTGATAAATAGCCGTGTACAACTTCATTGATTAAATGTGGCAACGCCTCAGGGTCGGAATGCAATGGCTATAAAAACACAGGACAGAGGAATTATTCCCTTTGGTTGATAAATTCCACACACTGCTGCTGAGGGTACCTCCTCACACCTCACCTTGAACTCCTGCATGCCTCAGATACTTGTGCAACCAAAGCAGCTTGTTAAGAATCCTCCAGTTTTCTACATCTGGAGATATTCCTGTGCGTCTGCAAATCAAGATTCCACTCACACCTCGCTTGGCAAATCAAACATGGAATCCACTGAAAATGAGAAGTCTCTTCCAGGCACTATTAAGGGAATACCCACCAATGGTTCCAGCAGGCTAAATGCACTTTGTGATTACCTAAAGTTATGGAAAACTTTCCAAGGAAATAAGGAAAAACCCTTTTCCATGAGAATTTATGGCAGCATTCCTGTCTCAGTGTAGTCCACCTCGCTTCAGGACTGGTTCCTGTATGTAAAATGCGAAAAATTCCACTAAATTACACAGAGCAACTGTACCCTTAACACCCCCCTGCACTTCTCAGTTATTGTATTGCAGATTTTCAACCTTCTTTCCATTTAATTCCTGGAATTTTTCACACAAAATGAGCAGCCGATTCTGACCCTGCCCCCTCTTTCATTTCTCCCATTATAAATTATGCCAAATAGTCCAATCAGACTGGGCTGCTTCCTCCAAATCCCTCCTGCTCCTCTGGATAGGAAGATTAACCCCCAACGCCTTACATTGGCAGGAATCTGCCTGCCAAATTCATCTGCTAAATCACCAAGGCCACACTCATACAATCACTGCTTGATGCCTGGGACATGGAATGAAGTTGGGAACTTTTGGCTGAATGTTCCTGCAGTGGGACTGGCCCAGAGTGGGACCAGCCTTGGGAAGGCTCCTCACCCCAAAAAAAACTGGCTGGGGGATTCAGCTGAGCTGGAGGGGGTTGAGGAACCTCATTCCAAAATGCTGCATCTGGCTGTGGGAGATCATCCCAGCACTGCCTGGTGTTACCCAAAATTGACTCAGGCAGCCCCAAAAGAGGAGCATCCTCCCTGATCCATGAAAGCCTCTTCCTGCACAACCTGATCCTGGGGAGACTCTTGGGGATGTACATCAGTTTGGTGGCTGGGATGAACTCCATGGAGCCAGAGGGACTGCTCACTGTCATTCCCAGAATTACAGGATCACATTCCCAAAGCAAACTTTTTGTCTTCATTAAAGTTTCAGGATGAATGATTATGCTGCAGCTTGGCACGACAACAACTGCCTTTGTATGCGACATGCCTGGCATATATCAGCACATTTCTTCTTAAAAAATATAATTAGAATAGAATGAGCCACGCTGTTGTTGTTCATGCTGCCTAAATATCTGAAAAGGCTCAAACATTTTAAAAGCCTAAAAAAATAAATTTCCCTCTCCCCTCGTTTATTTTTTCATGCTAAAGGCTGCAAATTGACACATCACAGTAATTACCTCTGACTAACTTCCACAGACCTACCCAAAGAGATAAACATGAGAAGTTCACATTTGACTATCAGACTTACTGTGCCGAGCACAAAATAATTTCCCAGAGGAGAATTTGATATTTCATCATTTGGAACAGTGGTAATTTAATTACATTGCTAATGTTTTCTGGCATACTTGAAAGAACAATTAGCATAAGTAAATCATGAGTGAGATGACAAGTCGCTTGGCATTCCTTTCTGCTCCTCAGATGAGATAGGTTGATGATCTGAATTCTCTTTTTTGTGTGTGAGCTGATTCCAGGTCCAGCAGCCTCAACCAGGGACAAAAACAAAGCAGAACCAGTCCTGTCCTTTTTGAAGTTCTTTAATTAAACTTGTCCAGAGAAACCTTGGAAGCCACCAAGAAGTTGTGGAGGGCGAGGAGAAAGGCTGGAAAAGATGTGAGGAGGCTGAACGAAGCTGGAGATGTGCACTGCCCCACCTGGCAGAGGTGGGAATGCTGATCCATGTCTGCCAGGCTCTGCTGGGGGGCCGGGCAGCGTTGGACAGCTCTAGGGATGGCCTAAAAAGGGATTTGGTTTGTCTCAGGACAGCACAGCCAGGGTCACGGTGCCCCTCTGGCGCTTCAGGATGGCCACAGCCTGTTCGTGGGTGACGCCTTCCAGGGCCTCGCCATTGACAGCCACGATCTGGTCCCCGCGTTTCAGCCGTCCATCGTCGGCCGCCGCACCCTGCAAACGGCAAACACGGCTGGAGCCTGGCAAACCACGGCTGGAGCCCAGAAAACCACGGCTGGAGCCTGGAAAACCACGGCTGGAGCCTGGCAAACCACGGCTGGAGCCCAGCAAACCATGGCTCAAACCTGGCAAACCACAGCTCAAGCCTGGCAAACACGGCTCAAACCTGGCAAACCATGGCTTAAACCCTGCAAACCACGGCTGGAGCCTGGCAAACCACGACTCCAGCCTGGCAAACCACTGCTCAGACCCGGTAAACCACATCTGGAGCCCAGCAAGCCATGACTCCAGCCCAGCAAACCGTGGCTGGAGCCCGGCAAACCACGGCTCAGACCTGGCAAATCACGGCTCAGACCCAGCAAACCATGGCTCAAGCCCGGCAAACCATGGCTCAAACCTGGCAAACCACAGCTTGAGCCCGGCACACCTGGCAAACCACAGCTCAGACCTGACAAACCATGGCTGGAGCCCGGCAAACTGTGGCTCAGACCCGGCAAACTGTGGCTCAGACCCGGCAAACCGCGGCTCCAGCCCAGCACACCATGGCTCAAGCCCGGCAAACAGCTGAAAATGTGGGGAGGGAGAGGGAACCAACTTGGGCATTGCCCCCAATCCCAGAAAGAGATGGAGAAATGGCCTCGAGTTGTTTAGACTCAACATCAGGACAATTTTGTTCACCAAAAGGTGCCAAGCACTGGAGCAGACTGCCCTGTGGAGTCCTCATCCTTGGAGGGATTTAAAACCCATGTGGATGTGGCACTTGGGGGATATTGGTTGGTAGTACTGGGGGAATGGCTGGACTCGGTGATCTCACAGGGTTTTTCCAACCTAAAAAGTTCTGTGACAGTCCTGAAAGCTTCCAGAGAGCTTTTGAAAGGGCTCCTGTGCTCCAGACATCTCAAGTGAAGTTCTTTTACCTAAATCCCAAGCCCTGCCTGCCCAGAGGTTGCCTCTGCTCCACCAGTGACTGCAGGAACTTCAGGTTCCATTTAGGATTTCTCAGTTGTGCTCACATCTAGAAACTTGTAACCCTAAGCACCACTTGAAAGGCACAATATTTTAATAGTTTAAAATTGTAAAAATACCAGATATTTGTGCTTTGAGGCCCCAGAATAGCAGGAGATATGGCTCCTACTTCACTTTCAGACAAAGTTTTCTCAACTACATCATATACCCTGCCACAAGTGACACCAAGTAGGCACAGGGCAGGCTTCACAATTATTTTATGGAAAGCATCCCTAATTCCCAGTGGTTTTCTTTCCTCCCCATCGATCTCCACAAGTCCCCTCCTGTGGCCGTGCCTGACAAAGTTTTGCTGGCTCATTTTTAGTAGGGGATGGGTGGGAAAAGTGGCATCTCTCCCTCCTACAATATGCTATATTATGATTTCTTCCCCAGCCTCAGAGGCTGGAGCTCTCTGTACCTGGCAGGGACACCTCCAATCCCCCCAGAATCTCTGGTATCAGAGATGGGCTAATTCCTGGTTTTTCATCAGGATACAGCATCTCTGCAATTTCCTCACTCCTGCACAATGAGGAAAAAAAAAAAGATGCCTTTGATACCTGCTGGAAATCTCTTGGAGATTTACAGACAAAAAACTGCCTTATAAATATTTTAATGTACAAACCCAAGTTTCCCAAGTACACAGAGCAATTTTGCTGAGACAAAGTGTCTTGTTTCAGCCATCAGTAATATGAAATATAAACTGAGAAGCCAGCTATGAGTTCTGGGTCCACTAACTCACAGCAACGTACTCAGACAGTACATTTTGCTTTCTGCTACATAATATATTATTTTTAAAGATAATACAGAAAAAAAGGGGAGAAAACAAAAAAATAAAAAGATACCTTGGCAAATATAGTCTTGACATAAATGGGCAGGTCTCCATGGGGACTTCCATACCCCCCTACAATACTAAATCCCAGTCCATCAGAGCCTTTCTCCAAAGTAATAATCTTAGGTTGAGGTGCTCTGAAAACACAATAAATATCACTTAGATAAGCAATGTCTGTCTCTGGGGACTTTATGCAGAAGGAACACTTACAGAGACATTTATCTGGCATGAGTTTTTTTTCACACAGTCACAAACCATGACCCTTGCACTGGAACATTCCTGCAAAGCCCAGAGTTCAAAGGCTGCTCCGTGCGCTCCAGCTCCTCACTTGGAAAACATTCTTTTTAATTATTATATTGTACCCACATCCCCGTGCTCGTAATTCCAGAGCTCATCAGTTGGAGCCTGAACTCTTCAGGGGTTTTCTCTGCCTACACTGAGCAGAGGAAGATTTTTCTTTTTTTTTTTTTTTTTTTTTTTTTTTTTTTTTTTTTTTTTTTTTTTTGTTGTTGTGGAATTTAGATCACTCATACAAATTTACCCATCTCAAATTTGAAATTAGTAATTTCTACGTTGTAGAAAGAACTGTTGTGGATAAAAGGTGGACAGGCACTGCCAGGGCAGTGGTGAAGTCCTCACCCCTGTGTGGATGTGACACTTGGGGACATGGGGCAGTGGTGGCCTGGGCAGTAGGACTCGATCTGGGAGGGTTTTTCCAACCTAAACCATTCCATGATTCTGTGAAAAACATTTGGCATCTTCCACCTATCTAAAGGTGCAGCCCAAGCTGAGCAATATTTTTTTAGGACATACCTAATTCTGCTTCATATTTTCACCTCCAAATTTCCCTGCTGCAAATCCCCCCTCCCAAATTTCAAATATGAGAAAAGAATACAAATCCTTTTGCAAAGCAAGCAGTTCTCCTTTGAGAGCAGCAATAAAACCAGTATCTCACATTTTAAGACCACAGAATGCAGCACAAATAGCTCAACTTTTACACACAACCCTCCTGAGGCAGGGCAGCAAATTCTTAAAATAAACAGAACGAGCCACAGAATGAAAACAAAGGACATAATGAAAATGATGAGCTGAAATGGAGAATAAATGAATTTATTCTGGTGACTGGGATGTTACAGTGTGAGAAGCACATGATGAAGAATAAATCACAGCAGGGCTGGACCTCCAACTTCCATCACCACATACAGGTGCTGCAAAGCAGGAATTATTTTAATTGGATTTTTTTTTTTTTTTTTACTCATAAAGCTATAAAGATTGAAAAGACAAACATCCTGGGACATGTTCTGAAAGGTGTTTTTAACACCTCTGGCGTCAATCTGCCAATACCAAATTATTTCAAATTGCTATGATCAGAACTTCTTCCAGATGAGGAAGCCAATGGAAAACAGCAGAAATACCATGTCAGCACAACATTAAGGAAGAAAAGTGATAGTTTTTCCTTGAAAAACACCCAGAAACAGTGCTTGGAAACACATTTTGTGCTTATTTACTCAAGCAATTTCTGCCAGCAAGGCAAAGACAAACACAAGCCCATCATCAGCTTGGGGAAGGTCACCGAGCTTTCATTTCTAAGGTGATGGAAAATTAGAGAGAAGCAATAGGGGAGAGCTCCCTGCACCTTTTCCCTGGTCCAGAAATCCACCCCAGGAGAGCAGGGACTTACTCAGGATCCTCAGCAGGATGCTCGGAGGGCGGGCTCAGGCTGCAGCCCGTGGACATGCTCTCCAGCTGGCTGGCAATGGCACTGATGTTGGTGTCAGCCACCACCTGGGCAACAGGGATGCAAGGAAATACACTTTGGAGAATCAGTTGACTTTTTTTCCCCAAGCAAGCTTTAAAACAGAGTCCTACTCTCTTAAATCTCCACTAATTCCACAGTTTCAGGTGAGAGCAGCCACCTTCCTGGAGGGTTCAGTGAAAACTTTACTCTTCTCTTGCCCTCACAAGACCATCACTCAGGCTCTGAGCAAAGGGGAGGGGTCTTTCTGGATAATCCAGAGAAAAAAAGTTGCTTTTCCGAGGAAGGAGAGTCAACACAAGGGCTCCAGGATTGGTCTTGAAAGAAACCACCACAACCTTCATGAGAACACCAAGATCCAAAGACCTGGATCTTGGTGCCAAAGATCCTTTACTGGGCAAAGACCCTGAAATGTCTCAGACTGGTTTGTTTGATGAGTAGGGAACAAATTAATCTTTGGTTTTGACTTTTCTCAATTTTTAGCACGAAAACAAACTAGATTGTTCAATTTCTCAGTTCTGGGTCCTCTGTTATTTTAAAAACACTCTGAATGATGCTCTGAGGGCTGGAGCACCTTTCTATGGAGCCAGGCTGGGGGTGCTCACCTGGAGAGGAGAAGCTCCAGGGAGAGCTCAGAGCTCCTTGAAGGGGCTCCAGGAGAGCTGGAGAGGGACTGGGGACAAGGGATGGAGGGACACGACACAGGGAATGGATCCCACTGCCAGAGGGCAGGGAGAAATGCAATATTGGGAAGAAAATCCTTCAGTGAGTGCCCTGGCATTAACTTTATTTTTTCTTCATTGATGCTGATTTTTTTTTCCCATGGAAAATTTTCAAAGAAATCACCACAAAGTGGTTTGAAGTATTTACAGCTTGAAAGGACATCAATTTCCCAACAAGTACAGGCAGTGGTTATCCCCTAACTCCATCTCCTTCTGAGGAGATATTCTTCCCTGCCTGACGTTTACTGCAGCATGAGAGTCCAGCTCAGACACAGTGACAAACAGCCAGGAAGGACAATTCCAATATTTCCTCTACCTATGGTCTTATTTTATCAAAGTGAGCAGGTACTTCTTCCACTCACTGCTGTGAATTTGGCTTTAAGTAAAACGTCCCTTTTCAAAGTAAGAAATTTGTTCCATAAATCTGTTTTAAATGAGTGCTCACGATTCTGCCACAGCAATATTTCCCTCTTCCAAATCATCTGGAGGCAAGAGGGTGACAGAGCCAGGAGGTTTCCATGCAAATTTTGCATCCCAGAACTCAGATTTCAGGATGCCCCAAATGAAAGGGGTCCAGCAGATGAGAACAGCACCTGGCTCAGCCAACAAAGACCCCACCAAGGTTCCCTTCCTGTGCCATCAGAGTAGGGAATTCCAGCCAGGATTTGTCACGGGTTTTTTTTGTTGTTGTTCAATAAAACGAGGGGAAAAACAAATCTATATTCAAAAATCTTCAGCTGGCAGCAAGAATGTATCAGAGTTCAACAACCTTGTAAAAGAAGCTCCCCCTTATCTCATTACTACACCTGCAGAAAAGAAATTAAATTAAACCAAGGCATCAAAACAGCCGAGAGGGATGATTGTTCCCCTGAGACTTTAATCTCCCATTTGCAAACAGCATTTGCAAAACTCCTTCCCAGGACGTTTCCCATAATAAGCCTTTCCACCCCACTGAACACAATTATCTGACCTTTCAGAGCAGTTTGCCACAAAGTGGTCTACCCTGATAATAAACAGAATTACTTAATGGCACATCAGTCATGATGATCACAGCGATAGGATTGTTCCATCTGGATTGTTTGGATTAAAAAAAAAGAGCAGTTTGGTGGTGGACAGGTACCTGTGGTTGGTGGGGAAGGGAACCATCACCAACCAGGCTTTGACACTGCTCCAGGTGTTAAAATACAACATCCCACCTTCCTGGAGCAGGTTTTTAATAGAGAAAAACAGACTCTATTCTATCCCAATAAACCTCCATCATCTGTGAACAGTATCAAGAGGCAGAATGCTCAGAGGGCAAAAAATGTGGATGAAAACCAGCCAAGTGACAAACCCAAAGACACTTCCAGAGGCAGCTCTTTAACCCAGTGGCATTTCTAGAAGAACCTCTTTGTTTGTGTGAGCGACCCAGTGACAGAGTGCTCCATCAGGAATATTTTTAAATCCATCATGAGGTGCAATATTGAGCTGTATTACAGCTTTCAAGATGAGCAATTTTGGGTTCTGCAGCAAGCCTTCATTTTCTATTCAGGGAACACTGTTGACATGAAAAGTGAAATTACTCAACGTTAGTAACAATATGATAACTATAATTTAACAGAGGATCCTCAGCTGGTGTAAATCTGTGTGTTTCCTCTGACTTCAATGGAACTACACAAAACACCATCTGCTCTGGAACTGGCTCATCACTTACTGGGTCAGCAGTTCATGGGCAGACAAAACAAAGAATAAGCAAGTCTCAAACTAAGTTTATTATCATTTCATTGCCTCTTTTTTTTTCTTTCCCCCCCCCTCCCCGTTTTTTATAGTCACATTTGTGGCATAATACAAGCAAGAGGCTTGCAGAAATCCCTCAGTATGTGTTCCAATCCAAAATGTTGTGATGATAAAGACAATTAAGAGTAGATTTTAGTGGTGCCTTCAGCTTGTTTTCCAGTTGTTGCAATAATTCTGCAAACGAGTAGAATTCTGAATTCTAACTGGCAAGTTATTTTCCCCATTTCTTTGTGTAAACATAAAAATAAACTACGGATCAACAGAGTGGCAGGCAGCAATTAGAAGCAATGTGGCAGAAGATGTCCCTTTTAGCTACCACAGAAACACAGCAGTGACAGCAGTGTTTTCTCTCCTGAGTCTTTTTATCCTTTACCTGATGAATAATCAGTTCCAGGCAGCACTGTCTTAGTGATGACGCCATCATTTTCCTTAAATTCTGCTAGAATTTCTTCCAAGGACAAGGAAACCAGCCTGTGGGTCTCTGTCTCATTACATCACAAGCACACACACACATTTTCTTGTTCCTAGTTAACTTTCAATTAAAAAAAAAACCAACAAACAAACTCACAACTTGGAAGCTTGTCGATTTATCACATGTGGCAACAAGTTATTTTGTTCCCTTTGTCATGCTTTTATAGAACCGTGCTCACAGCCTGTATGAATGGCAATAAAGGATTTTTGAATGGAAATGACTTCTTGCTCTCCTTCTGTGTAATTCCCACCAGCAAAGCACCCTGCAATTCTCTGATGCCTTGTGCCAGGGATGCTCAGGGTTTTGTTGTTTGTTTTTTTTTTTTTTTCTTTCTTCCTGAATGCCATTTATCTACCCTGCTGCAGCTGCATGTTCAATTTATCACCATACCTGCAGGATAATGCTCCCATAAGCATTCTTTAGTAGATTAACTGCATCTGCATGAGACAGCCCATCCAAAGGTTGCCCATTAATGCTGACAATCCGATCTCCAACCTGAAAGTACAACAGTAATGGAAAATTACCAGCATTAGGGAAAATTAAAATTAAGAATGCTTAAAATTCCTCATGAACTTGGCACTGCAGAGTCATGCTTCTCTTTTGCAGGATCCCTTTTGTGAGGATTCTGCACTGCCAGTGATCATTTCCTATCCTTTTTTAAACACTAACAATACGATCAGAGAAACAAAGGTGGGTTGTATTTTACTCTTTCTATGTGCAAGCAGAGACAGAGGGAGATTTTCACTGCTGTCCTCCCATCCAGAAAGGATTCATTTGTGTCTGAATGTGCAGACAAATTCATATTCTTCCAGACCGTGTAAGCACATGCTGAATGTTGTATAGGAAGAGTGGGAAATTCTGATATTAATCCAATTAACCTGGATGGTTTCTTCTTCCTACACACAAAAATGATCTCGACCCTGCCATTGTTTAATTCCATTAGAGACAAGGCATGAGTGTAGCAGCATTTCCTAATGAAATCTCATGGGCCAAAGCATGTGGATCTAATAATAAATTCTTTTCAATCCTCATGATTCCTCAAAACTCTCTCCAAAACTGGAAGTGTTCACCATGGCCATGCCTGGAAACCCTCACACGCTGTGGGTCTGATCTGGGCTTGATCTCAAGATCAAACAACTCATTTCTGATCTGGTTTCTACCTGGTTTGAGCTCTAAATGATGCGCAGTCCAGAGTTCCCAAAATACCTGTGGTTTCCAGAGAGCCTCTTGCTGCCCTGCCTGGGTCTGGATGAACAGAGACATTCCAAACCACTACAAATGCATTAAGTTCTTCCTCTGATCATCACTTTCCCAATATGGACAGCAATTGCCATTATTCCCAAGATGGGAAGAGAAGGGGAGATTTATGTTTTGGGGTGGATTTTTTAAACTTTGCTTTGCTTTTATATAAAAAGAGGCAGAGTAGTCAGTGAGAGATTATCAGTGACAGCAGGTAGAGAAGTACCTGAGGCTTCAAGGGACAGGCGGGAGATGAAACAGAAAATATTAAGGGGCCTCTGTACTCACTCTGAGCTTTTGTGTCCGAGCAGCCACTCCGCTGGCCTGGATCATGGCAATGAAGATGGGGATGTCTCCCAAGGGACTGCCCTTCCCTCCTGCTATGCTCACACCCAGGGCATCATTTGGGCCCTGGAACAAAGCAAAACCAAACATCTGCAGTGAGGGCAACTCGTGTTCAGGGTATGGCAATAACTGACTGCTTTGATTGGTGGAACAGGGAGAAAATGGGTTTGACACACACATTTCCTCACCCAAATCACAGGCACACATCCAACACCCGACTGCAAACACAAATAATGCAGCTTGGCTTGTGAGAAACGCTGCAGAAATGACCCAACTTCAGTGAAAGGAGTGGGCTTTATGAATGGATAGAAAACAACTCACTGACCCTTGTTATCTCCACAGTCCTTGGGCCCATATCGGCTCCTAGTAATAAAGAAACAAACAATTAGCTTCTGTAATTAAGAGATAATATAATTAAGAGATAACACTGTCAGGTGACAATGGTCCCTTGCTGCCTAGGCAGAATTATCACCAAGCAGGAGTGGAGCCTTCCTGTGCCAAGGCAGGCAGGGCTGCCCATCTGAAGAGGAGGAGGAGGAAGGATGAATACGGTGTAATCCCCCCGGCTCTCGATGTCACTGTGACTCCCATTGTAGCCCAGCCACAATCTGTGGAACAGCAGCACTCTGCCAGCCTGGAGAACAGCCCTATTGTGCCTTCACTCAGTTAAAGATCGGCTTATTATTTCTAAATCACAGAGTCCTTGCACAAAGGGCTCTGGGAACGGGGCGGTTCCAGGGATCTCCTCTTCCCGTTTGTGCTGTGTTGGTAAATAATGGACAGGCAGAGAGTCAGCCTGGTGTGTATCCAGTCATAGGGTGTGGAAAAATACCCAAAATACTGGAAAAGGGGAGGAAAAAGGGAAGGGAAAGGGGAAGGAAAAGGGGAAGGGAATAAAGATGAGAGGGGAAGGAAATAAAGGTGAGAGGGGAAGGAAAGGGGGAAAGAGGACAAAAGGAGCAGGGAAAAGAGAAGGAGGAAAATGGGAAAGGGGGAAGGGAAGCAAGGAGAGGAGAATGGAATGCAAAGAAAAAAGGAAAAAGGCAAAGAAAAACTTCAGAGCCATTGTTCAAACTGCAACTTTTTCAGCCCAACAAGCTGATGGTGCAGTCAGGTCCTGAGCTCTGCTACAATCACCCCTAACTGTACCAGCTTCAATGAAACTATTTTAAGAGCCTTGCAGAAGGCTGGCAGAGTAAATCTCTTCCAAAATTCCACAATTCTTATCCCCCCCAAACCAGCACTCCCCACATCCATGCAGGTGTCCCTGGGCAGGAGGACCAGGACAGGTGAGGTCTGTGACACTGGCAAGACCCCAAATCAGGGTCAGGAAATGCCCAGTGCTGCAGGGCCTGTCCAGACAGCACAAAGAAGGATGCCCAAAAGCCACCAGGCTCCTGCACTGCCTGCAAACCAGCAGAAGAAATGTCTTCTCCTCCTGCCCATGGTGAGATGTGAGCAAAGATTCCCAACTCCTGGAGCAACTCTCTCTCTCCTCAGGCTGCTGCAGGTCGTGGATTTCACGCTCTCTAAACCTGCAAATTGCAAACTGGGCAATTGTGACTTTCTCATTACAAAACACCCCTTTATGCACTCAAGAGCAACAAAGATATAAATGAAGTGGTGGCAGCTTTATTCCCTGAGAAAACTGTTTCTAATGCGAGAGCCCTGCCTGTGCTAAGCTCTCTGACAAGGGCACAGGAATTCTGCACTTAAAATAGAGGGGCCATTACTCCTCCAGCAGCCATAAAAATAATGTCATCTTCTGGGAAAGTGTTTGGGTCTTAAAAACATCCGTGGGGCATCTTCTGGGAGGCTGGGCAGGAAAGCCCAGATTCAAGTGGTTCAGTTTGGCTTTTAAAGCAGCCCAAACATAAAGCAAATCACACTCAGCTGTTCTGACAGCTGCCCACTCTGTACCTGAGCTTCTCTGGGATGTGTCTGCTGAGGATCTCTTTGTGCTGACAAAGCTCTGCAAGGTGGAGAGGACGGGTGCGAGCGCGGGGTGGAAGTGGCTGTGGACACTCTGTTGGCTCGCCTGAGGGTGAAAAAAAAGATATTAAAAAAACCTCCATGAGTCAAACCCAAAAGTGAACTTAAAACCAGCCCTGGCGACAGGCGGGCGCAGCTGTGCTCTGTGCCAGCCACACTGGAAATGCCACATTGGCCACGCAAGTGCAAACCCTTCTGGGGAGGGGAAACCCACCAAAAGCTCCCTGTGGAGGTGAAGTCACCATCCCTGGAGGGATTTAACAGATGTGTGGATGTGGCACTCGGAACAGGGGTTAGTGCTGGGCTTGGCAGGGCTGGGGAATGGTTGGGTTTGATGGTCTCGGAGGGATTTTTCCAGACTCAGTGGTTCTATGGTGTTGCTCACAGTGCTACAGACCCTTATTCTACACTGAGGTGTTGCTCAGGTCAGCTTTAGGCAGTGTTGCCCCCTTTCAGTTGCTCCCAGGGTGTCTCCACACCTCAGTAGAAGGGGGAATGATGGGCACCTTCCCTGTGATGCCCCTGCATGCAGGAGCACCCAGGAGGACAAACAGCTGCTCTCCCACATGAGGGGGAGATAACAGGGACACCCATCCTGGCAGGAATCTTTGTTGTTTTAGCTGAATCCACTGTAACTACCCCTGCTCCATCTATTTGCACAAGAACCTCCTCTCATTTCCAGAAGAACATGGGAGCTGACACAGGGAGAGCCTCCAAAGGGAGAAGCTCTTTCCATTTCCCTCCTTTTCCCTCTCTCCTCATCTGGCTTTGATCTTCAGACTCTGCCCCTCCAGAAAACTCAATTACCAATTTAGGAAGTGCACCTGAACAGGTTCCACTGAAGGCCAGACCTTTCCATCTGGGCTGCTTTGCCCAAAACAAAGATCTGATCCATCCTTGTCCATGCACAGCAGAGATTTCTGCTCCAAAACCCATCAGCTGGTGACTCAAAAGCCCTGACACATTTATCCTACTGGCCAGGGTGCAGCTGTCAGTGACAAACACCAGGCACAGCTCCCACCCCTGGGTGCCAATTCATGGCCCAGCTAACAACATTTGCAATGCCTGTGAAAGAAACCCCTGTCCTGCACCACAAGGCTTTGATTTCCACTGCTCAAGGGATGCAGTGCACCCACAAAAAAAAAGCCAAGTGAGGACAAAAGGTCTGGATGCTCTTGGCCAGCACCTTCTAAAGCAGCTCTTGCAGTTGTGCAAGTCGTTCAAGCTGATTTGCTGCATCATCTGCCAAGATTTTTATAACTCTTGGAAGGGTTTTGGTGAAAAACATTTATTCAGTTTTCAAAATCACCAAGCCACTCTGGAGCAGGGAGATGAAGGCTCTCAAATGGCTCTGCATCAAGGAGATTAGGATTTCTTGTATTTAAAGAAAGGCAGGAATTACCAGGTTCCTGCAAAAGCCTCTTATGCTACAAAACAGGGAGATGATGTAATTTAATCTGAATTTTTACCTAGACCCATGTTAGATATGGTGGCATTTTGCTTCCCTTTCAGCTTGAGCTTTTTTATGGTAAAACCAGGTGGGTAACTTTTTGCTGTCACTTTGCTCTTGCTTAGGCTTCCTGTTGACACAAAGGCCAAAACAAACTGTAATACCTGACTGCTGACTTAATGCAATCAGTGCAATTTCCCTCTGTCACTTCAGTCCTCCTTGCCTGCTGCCTGCACTGCAGACATTTCTCCAAAGCCACTGTTTTTAAAGCTGGGCTTAGTCCAGCTGTTCCCACATGGTTTTACCCCTGCCTGGTACCTCACCCTCTCCAGCTAGCCTTTAGGAAGTGAAGAAATCACACCATGCTGGGATAATTTTAGCACCTTTTTTGGGGTTGTTCATGGACAGGCCTCCTTAAAAACACTCCTGCTTTAACTCACATCTCCCCTAAGCCTCCTCTGGCTCCTCCTCTCTGTTTCCAAAAAACAAACCCTGCTTTTAGCAGTGCTGGATCCACACATGTGCAACTTTCCCCATGGCAGAAAGAGGCTCAACCCCCCCCACAGCCTCACCCTGCTGTGATTCACCCTTTTAGAGACATTGGCACCTTAAATAAAATGTCAAAGCAGTCGATTTTCAGAAGGAAAACCCATTCAGAAAAAGTTTTCTACGTCACTGTGCCTCGTTTCTCTCCCCTTCAGGGAGAGAAATCTTTGGTGTTAAATCCTGCAGGTTTAACACCAAGAATTGGTGTCTGAGCAGACTGGGGGGCACAGGGAGAGGGGAAAGGCCCTGCTCTGATTGAAAAATGAATTGTTGTCCTCGCTTCAGGTAAAAAGCAAGTGAAGCAGGAAATTGCTCTGTGTTTTCTTGGAGAGGAAAGCAGCTCTCCTGTGGTTCTGCTGGGAGATAGGCAGAGATACAGTTTGGTTTCATTAGCCTGTTTTGACAGACAAAACAGCTGCAGAAAATACATTCGAGCAGTTTTTTCAAGTCTTCAAACCAAAAAATTTCTGGGCATCATCATTTGAGGAAGATATTACAGATTTTTGGTGTGTCTTGGGAAGACACTCCTTCAACAACAAATACATTAACCAGCTCTTCTGCTCAATCAGCATTCCAGCTGCAGCTCAGCACAGAAAATCATGGGGATAAAATGTTTTGTTCCCCACCCTCAGCAGTGCCTGTGGAAGGATGAGCTTCATGTGCACATCTGTGCACCATCCCCATGCTCTGCCCTTCACAGCTCCAGTTTAAGCAGAGGAATTTGTCACTGACCTGACTGTTTTGGGATGTTTTCCGTGATGACAGCCATGACCCAGCTCTCAATCTCCCCAGCTCAAGATGCACCAGGCCTTGAGCACACTTGGAAAAAAAAAACCAAACAAAACAAAAACAAAACAAGCCACAATGTACAATTTAAGTAGACATATGATATTTCATGCTCTCCTGGAGAGAATTATGTTTATATTCAGCACCACAAGTCCGTGAAGAAAGCCAGAAGGAATGCTCAAAACATGAACTCTTGTATTTAGACAATACAAAAAGTGGATTTAGGCTTGTCCTGAAGGTTTTTCCCGGTTGCTGAATTTAGTATGAATCTCCCCCTTGCAAACTGATGGCCAATTTACTCAGCAAAAATAAACAAAAAGCCCCAAACTCTTTAGCAGACATTTGAAAAACCTTTCAGAGGCAAAATGCTGCACAAAAGGGTGAATTTAATCCATATGGATCCAACTTAACAAAATACCCTCATACCACCGGTTCCCAATTCTTAAATAGGTAAACTTTTGGCAAGGTACCAATCCTGGATGGAAAAAAGCAAGGAAATAATTAGCCTTTCCCCTGAAGAATGAAAGAAATCATGTGCAGAAACACTGGTGGGGATGGAGGGGGAAAAGCCCTGGAAGCAGCTGCAGTTTGGAATAGAAATGGGACTTCAGCATCCACTGGTGGTACTTGTGGCCATCCCACCCCTGCCCTCTCCCCCAGCCCAACCAGCCACGGAAAAAGGTAATTTCTCTCAAAATTTCAGAGTAAAATCTCTCCTGGAAGATGGAAAGCTGTGCAGGAACAGATTTAAGCTGTTGTTTTATCCCTGCAGGTCAGTACAGTGAAGCCAAAGATTTATTTCAGTTCTGGTTTGTGTCGCCTCTCCCGTTTCCAAGTGCTTTTCTATCACATGAAATACACAATTGCATTTTCAAATAAATGCCTAAATACTAAATGTGCCTTTGTGTTCCTGCTTCATATCATCCACTTCCTAGAAATACACAGAGAAGTGAGTTTAAATGAACATCCCAGTTCTTTCAAATGAAACTCTTGTCTCAGTAATCAGCTGGAGCTGTCCCGTGTATGGTAAATAGCACTTCAGGATAATTACCTTGCACAGTGTCAGTAACTGCAATTCAGTAGCTCAAAATGTATTCTGTACTCACCTTAAGTATAGTGGCAACAGTCTCTTGTGAGGCATTTCTCATATCCTCCCCATTTACAGACAAAATTTGATCTCCTTGAATTAATCTTCCATCTAGGTCTGCAGCTCCTCCTTTAACAATGTCAGAGATAAACACTCCACTTCCATTTCTAACAATGCAAGAAGCATATGGCTAATTACACAATCCAATATTCTTTGAGAGACCAATTTAGATTACTTGCATTTAAGAGACATTAAAAGAAACCTGTGAGCAGAGGAAGAACCAGTTTTACACCCCAGTCAGCTGTATTAAAAAAAAAAAATCGATGCGTTTTAAAACCACAGCATGTTTTGCTAATATTTAATGTTGTCTTTCCCCTTGAACTGCTAGTTCTGACTGCAGGATACATAAAGATTTATGGAAAACACCATTTATTTGAACAGAAGTCAGAGGTTTGGTCTATAATGGAGTTAAACTATCTCCTGATGGGACATGGGTTAGTGGTGGACCTGGCAGTGTTAGTTAAAGGTTGGACTCAATGATCTTGGTGGGACTTTTGCAACCTAAATGATCCTGTGATTCCTTGCTGTGAGCTGGTACCAGCTGCAGTGCCAAGATCTGGCAATTTTGATGCTTCTTCACCTGAGGGACACAACACTTCTCACCCTGAATTATACCTGGGTATCATTTAACAAACTTCAGCAATTGGGCTCATTCTAAGGAGGGGATCCCCAGTTGCTGAAAGATTCAGGAGTAGCACAGGAGGTCCAGAACAGAAGCAAAGGGAGGAGGGCTGGACACTGCCATTACCACCTGCAGGGTAATTTACATCATCTAAATTAATTACCCACCCCACAATCTGCTCACAACACCTGGGTTAAACATTGCCACCCAAAAACTGCTGCAGAAACTCCACTGACCACGGGCAGTCAGGATAATGACACGGTGCTTTGTAATTGCAAAAGCAAATTATTCTTGGCAATACAGGAGGGCAACTTCAACATTGAACAAGTGTCATGCCATAAATCTCTTCTAGCAAAGGAAGATTAAAACCATCAGTGCTCTGGTTTGAGTGATCTAATAACAGTGGTTTAGAGATGCATCAGGAAAAAGTCACATTTTATTAGGCTGCTGCTACTTCCCACTGTATTGCTCTCTACAACTCCCTGACACGAGGCTGGAGCCAGGACAGGCCTCAAGTTGTGCCAGGGGAGGTTGGGGTTGGATATCAGGAAGAATTTCTTCATGCAAAGGGTGGCCAGACATTGAAAGTCCAAGGAAGGACTGGAGGTGGCATTTGGAGCTCTGGGCTCGGTGACATCAGTCAAAGGTGGGACTCCATGACCTTGGAGGGCTTTTCCAGTCCCCATGGTTGTGTATCTCAGGTTCTGCTCTGTAAACTGCTCTCTGCAGTGTGGCACAGTCCCTGTGAACTGCTCAGGGTTTGGGTCTAACTCAGCCTCTCACCCTCCACTGACCTTGGTCCCTTTGATCTGAGCATGAGCTCAATCTTAACTCATAAATCCATCTGCAAAGGCACATCCTGGAAAGAGTTATGGGAGGTTTATCCCCCAGTTTAGAAACCAGAAAAGCCATGGTTAGGGCCTCCAGAGCCCTGAGACACAGCTACCCTGATGCCACAGAAGAGTGAGCCCCCAGTTCTGCATGGGATTCCCCGTCTGTGCCCAGAGCTCTCCTGGGCAGCAACAGCCTCCACTTCTCAGCTCTGTTCTGACACAGGAGCCACAACCATGGCCCCAGTGAATCCTGGAAGATATTTAAAATATACAATTCTGCTTCTTATGGACTTTCTCCTTTATTTCATATTCCATTTAACTTCTACAGTTGTTCGCATGTCAAAATCCAAAATATTTCCCACTGGAAATGCTGTCAGATCAGAGACACTCCTACCTTTTCCCAGCTATGCTGAGCCCCAACCCTCGGCCCGTTTTCTTTTGGATATCCACAGAGAAAATCTCCAGGTTCTCCTCATCCTTGTAGTGTGCCTCGTTCCTGTAAACCACCAGCTGCACCTTCTGGGGCGTCTGGCGGAGCGCGGTGATGGCCTCCTCGTGGCTGGCGTTCCGCAGATCGATCCCGTTCACCTGGAATGATCAGTGTTTGCTTTCCAAATGACACAGAAAAAATGGTCTTTCCATCATTCCCTGCCCCTGGGTGACAGCACAGATCTGTCAGTGTGACACCCCTTGGTGCTCCAGTTGAGTGTTCCCATCTCCAGAGGGCTGAGATCTTGGGTCTGCTATGGAGTGTGAGCTCGGAGCTTTTGTGCCACTGCCTGGAGTAAATCCCGACAATCAAAACATTTTGGGCTTGGGGGTTTTGGGTGTTCTTCCCTTCTTTTTAACCTCAAGCCCTTGGAACATCAAGCAATCCTCCTTTCTCCAAGCACACAAAGTGGAACGTGCTCCTTTGAGCTCCCTGTGTACCTCAGCACTCAGATCCCTTCTCCCCCAGCTCCGTAACATCATCAAGGTGAAAACAGGAGGAATCAGAAACACCAGCAAATCAATGGCCACAGAGAATCCCAGGCAGGATGTATTAAATGGTGATTTTCCTTTTTTCCCAATAGATGGCACACCAGACCGCTGCTGGAGCAGCCAGCTACACTTCTCTTACCACGACCTGAGAAGGTTTCAGCATTTTAGTCATGTCAGGAACAAGAAGTTCTGCTTAAATGTTCCTTTAAAAAACCCCTACTGCAACGTGAAATTTAATCTGATTTTGCCAAGCCTGAACCACAAGTGCCCTTTAAGGTGTTTGCCAATCTTCTGTCAACTAAATCATCTTTTATTTCTTCATACCAAAACATATCAATACTTAGACATTTTTGAAGTCTCTTTAGGAAGTAGCATGAACTGTAACAGAATAACCACAAATGTTAATCCACTTCCATAAGTTTTAAAGGCAATGAAAATATTTCTCAGAATTTTTAGATCTGCAAAACTACAATCATATCTAATTTTACATTAAGATAATTGAGAGTAATCTTTATTCTCTATATTCTTTTGTACCAATTCTGCACACATTTATTTGTAAGTGCATTGATATTCTTTCCTCGATTCTTTCTTCCAGGCATCTATGTGTGCTTTATCACACTAATCTGAAACTAATTCAGTCATCTTTTTGATTAATACAGCTTTTAAAAGCTGAAATAATAACAATATTATGGCTCACAAACATTAGCACTTTCCTGTTTGGCCAGAGAAGAATTAATTAACCTGCTCCATTTTTACCCTCTAATTACTGTGCTCTGTTAATACCCCGTTATTTATAAAACCAAAACAACATTCGGCCTCAACGCTAACAAAAATATTTGCAGTGCAAGAGCTGTAAAGACAACTCCCCAAGTACCCCTTGCTATTTTCCTAACCCTACACACCGAGGCCTTAATGGCCATGCTGGGAATTTGTCCTGAGCTGACAGCAGAGCTGCAAAGCAGCTGCGCTGAACCCCTGCCTGACACGAGTTTCATTTGCAGACCAACACTTCCCTCTTAACCCTTTCCCTCCACCTTTTCCTTGTGCTTGTCTTGAGGGGGAAAAAACCACCACATTTATTCACAGCAGCCATTCCCCAGCTGCCTGAAGTGTGGCCTGGGGGAGCTGGTAGCTTCTGCAGGGATGCTGGGAGGGATGCTGAGAGGGATGCTGTGGGGAGATGCTGACAGGGATAAAGGCAGGGATGCTGACAGAGATGCTGTGGGGTGATGCTGACAGGGATAAAGGCAGGGATGCTGACAGAGATGCTGTGGGGTGATGCTGACAGGGATAAAGGCAGAGATGCTGACAGGGATACTGGCAAGGATGCTAAAGCCACCTTCTCCTCCTCAGCCCACCTTATCCCAGCTCAATATTTGGATTTCAGAGATACGGGAGCGGCGTCGGGAGCGCGAGCCTCGGAATGAAAGATTAAAGAGATGAATAATACTAAGCTATTGGACATGACAGCTGAACTATGTAATTCAAGAACTGCCTTGCTCAATTAAATTTAATGTATTCTCAATTTGTACCTTCAGTTTATATGAATATATAAGGAAATATGAATTTTTCAGGACGCTCTTAGTGACAGAAGAGAAGCCTTGAGAATGGATCCTATTCAACCTACAAGGGACCTCTGTTGAACTGAAAACAAGTCTCCACAACCAAACACAGGCACAGAGAATGTCATTTACCTCCAGAATCTGATCACCAGCCCAAAGTCTGCCATCTCGGGCTGCTGCCCCTTCTTCATAAACTTCATGGATCACTATGGCATCCTGTGGGAAGAAGGCAGTGGCATGAACTCTGCACCCCAAACACCCCCAAACTGTTCCCCACAACCCACCCTACACTCCCCACCAGCTCCACAGTTAAAAATACAGCACTCCAAATCAGGGGAAGCAAGACTGCAACACAGATTTTTTAAAATTTTCAGTATTTTGCGATAAGAAAGTGACTCTTGTTATCAAAAGCTGATATAAAGGTACAAAGGATTTTGTTCCCCACTTCAGGGTAGTCTTGCCTAGAGGTTCTTCCATCATTTTAATACATTGGCATCAGCAGCACGTGAACTCAGTGTGAACTGCTGTATTAATATCGTCTAGTTTTAATGATATTATTTAAAACCAGATTCTTTGGAGCTATGAATATTTTTAGGGACTTGGCATGGACCTCAGCTCTAAGCAAGAGCTGAATGCCTTGTGGTAAATAGTGCTGGTTAAATCTGTAAGAAATGAAATCCAGAAGAAAGGAACAATGGCAAATGTTAGTTTATTACTGAGGTTGGAAAATGTAGGCAGTGGCAGATGTAGCTTCAGGGAAGGTTTCAGTGATTTAATCTTATTGCCAGCAATAGATGTCCCCAAAGAAAAAGCATTACAAAGAACACACTGTTCTCTTGCTGCTGCTTTCCTTTTGCATTGTTCTAGTTTGTTTGTTTCTTTTTTTTTTTCCTTAGGAAGAAAAAAAAGGGTGACTATAGGTGAAGCAGTGCTACAATGCTTCAGATTGTAGGGTGGGATGTTCCAGTGTGCAAAACCTGCTTCTGTCCTCAGCAGCACCAGCAAACCCTCAGCCTCAGAGCTGAGCCCCCAGTGCTGGCTCTGGGCAAACACAGGGTGATTTTTAATTATTACACACATGGGTTCTGGATAACTCATCCTCAAATACAACCTGCAGAACTGCTGCTGTGAAGCCTCTCACCAAGAGAATGTACAAAGCCAAAGAGGAGCTTTCCCCCAGTGCTTCCAAGAAAAGCTGCTGAGGTTGGAGCACATGGACTCTCCTGTGTGGTGGTTTCTTGGAGCAGTGGCAGGGAATTGCTGCTGGGGTGGGAAAAGGTCCCTCTCCATGTTTGGAGAACACTGCTGGACACCACACCTCTCATCACCAATTCTCCTCCTGCCTGTGCTGCCTCATGAGCCTTTCCCAGCACAGAAAGAAAACTCAAAAATGCCCCTCAGGTAATGCTCAGATCACAATACTCAGAGCACGACTCCCTTTCATTCCCACTCCAGCTCATTTAATGATGTGGAATTGCTGGAGCACAGCACCACTGCCACAGGGTCCCTCTGATCCGTGGACACCAGGCCCTGAAAAAAGCCTGCAGGATTGCAACCACAAATGGATTACAGCTGATACAAGAGTCCCAGATGGGGGAAAAGAGATTTCAATCTGCATAAATGAAGGGGAAACACTGTGAGCTGTGTACCAAGTCATTAAGAAAATCAAAAGAGTGGTTTGATTAAAAAATAAAATAAAATAGAATATGGATATATACACACACCACTGGCAACTGCAGGGGGTTTTTTTGCAGTAACTGAAGTAAGAAATACTAACAAAATAGAACAACACAGGCACATCATCTCCCTGTTGTGGGTCTGGTTTGTTGTGGGGTTTTGGTTGGTTGGTTTGGGGTTGAGGTCCTTTTTTACCTTTGTTTTACAAATGATGGTGTTACTCCAAAGCAACGCAAGAGACTTTAGCCTGGGAGAGGTGGCCAGTGAGAGAACACAAAATATTGTTAAGGCAGCATCATTCACCTGGGACACAGCAGGGCAGAGGATGAGCAGGAGGTTTGGTAGAAAACTGGCAGTGTGACCATGGAACAGCACACTGGGCACGTAGACAGGATGGGCAAATTAAACCTTTTCAGACTGGATTTAATCTCATATTTCCTAACCTCTGAGCAAAGGACCTTTCAATCACATTTCTCTAAGTTTGTTTTCCATTTGTGGTTGCTTTTAAAACATCCACCAACCTGGATATCACCAGCTTTTCCCAGCACCGCTTTATGAAATGTAAAACTGCACATACCGAAGGCTCAGACTCAGGAACCACTGAGTGTTATCAATATGGATAATCTGCATCATCTATTTGAAAAGGCAACACTTCAGCCTTACACTGCGGTTCCTGCACGTGTGAGAAGCCAGACCCAGGACTAAAAATACACGTGGCATGTAAAGGTACATTCCTGCTTGCTCTGTGCCTACCCTGCAGGAGGAAACATCTCGTTGACCTGCCAAAACTCTGTTTTTCTTAAGCAGGGATTTTTTATATTTTTTTTTTTTTTAAGTAGTGTAGCTGAACCAGGCTTATCAAATCGATTTAAAACAGAACAGAGCAATGTGTCCATGATGCACTGTAAAGATTTTTAAATAGTCCATAAGCATAAATGTCAGTTTTAGTTTTCCTTAGCTTATGAACCATGGCAAACGTCTCCTTCCTCTGCTACTCCTGGGATCAGCTCAAAGTACTTAACCCAAAAGTCATTTTTTTTTCCACTGGATCTAGTGGGATCTGGATAAGACTCTGTTAGTTTTGATCATCTGTGACAAATCACTAAAAGCAAACTACTGCTGTCAGTGAACATTTTTAATAATATCAATATTTTTAAAGGAATTTATATAGTGATGAGATGTCAAACTCCAGCCATCTAACCAAGCCCCAAGCTGTAATGACTCTATCAAACAGGGGTGGATTGAAGCTGGAACAGCCCTCTCAGTGCCTCAGAAAAGAAACCAGAATCTATTATGACTAAAACAATACATTTATTTAAAGTGTAGCTTTTGGTTTCTGGACATCAGCAGCTCCTTTTCAAATGAAATGTGTGCTTGATATCAAAGCCTACACAGTCCAAAACCAATCAATCAAGGGGGATGAAGAGAAAGTGGTGTCAACGTTCAGCTAGAGGTTGTGAATCCATGGTGGCTCTGGACAGATTTTCCTATCCTTCCCCACCTCTTTTCATCACCAGTTTCATACAGATTATGGCTCTCCATGGTCGAGCTTGGCAGTCACAAAAACTCCTCATGCAGAAGGGGAAATAAAAACACTCCCCTATCAAGAACACACTTGTTTAAAAAAAGATACCCAGCTGCTGAAAGCACATACTTCATAAAGTTTACAAATCCATTCAACAAACTGGGGCTTTAATCTCTGTATATTTTGACAAAGAACAGTCTGGGACCATTACACAAATGGGGAATTATTGCAGAGCTGAGCAGCTCTTGCCTGGGACGGGAGGATGGGGAATATGAGCTGGGCCATGCAAACAGAGTCTCTCCATGCTAAACAAAGTCCACGCTGGCAGGTGGAAACTGAGACTGTCCAACCATGAAAACACTGAGAGAAAGACAGACATGAAGGGAATTTCTCTATTACTGCTGAGATTACCATCCTGGGCTCAAAAATGTTTGCACTGAAGGGCTTTGCAGCCCAAGGAAATGAAGCTGAATGAACTCACACAGCACTGCACGGCCACAAAAATCACCTGCAAGCCAGAATGGTTCCCAAACATGGCAAAAGCACAATTGGCTGGGATATGATGTGCCCCAAACCTGGTTAAGAAGCAAAGTGGTCACCAAACCTATCACAAAGAGAAAGGTATTTTGTAGGGTTCAGGAACAGCTACAGAGTATTCTCTGACTGAGGATATCACTGTGACTGCACAGCTGTGGAGCACAGGAGTGAGAAAATGAGGGTTTGGCTGTGGAAGTAAAAGCAGAGAAGCAGGAGAAGCTCATGGAGCCTCTCGGCCAACACCTCAAAGAGTGAAGTCAGTGCAGAGTGAACAATAAACAGAGAGGGCAAGGTGCCCGACAGAAATTAGCACCCACCTCTGGAAAATAAAGCACAGAATGATCTGCACTGCATTGCCCTTCATCTGAGGAGGGGAAGAACCCTGAACTCCCAGGGAGTTGGATCTCAACTCCCCCCACTCCAGGCTGTAGATATTTTTCTGCTTGATTTATAACGATTCAGAGACCCGTGAGGGGAAGAATATCACACTCACCCCTCAGCAAAGGGCACCAACAGACACGTTAGCTCTGAGAATTAAATTCAGTCAGATTGACAGCTTAATCTTTGTATCTTAAATGTCAAGAATTGGTAAGGCAGAGACCCCAGGCGAGGACCACAGAGCAGTGCCCTGACTGAGCCTTTGGGAGGAAGGTGGTGAAGTCAGCATCCTATTCAGGAAAAATCACTGACCAAGTGATCCTTAAAAAGCCTGCAGGAGTATAAACCATGGTGAGAAAGCCTCACAAGCTGCTGGCTTTAGGCTTGGACTGCTCATGTGTTTTCTGCAAGTTTACAGCTCCTGAGCCAGCCTCTCCAGCTTTGCTTTTCTACTGTGCAGACGTTCTTCAGCAGGACAAGAAGCAGCTTTCAACTGCAAAGCTGCTGCAAAACAGCCCCCAGGCTGCTTCTGGGAATGCTGGGAATAGAGGGTGAGGGAGGGACAGGACACAGGAGGCACAAATAAGTGCCAGGAGTATTTGGATGAAGTTGTATCCTGCAATAAAGGTGGATCACTGTGCCAAAGGGGTGATTTCAAAAAAGAAGTGGAGCAGAGGAATCTCCATACTCCTGGTGTTGGCTGGATTTGACAAGGAGAAAGGCCCAGATTGTGGTGAAGTCGTCCTGCAGAGCCCAGAGCAGTCCTACACTGCTGCAAGTCCTGCTGGGCTTTGAGTTTGTCTTTGTTGAGCTGTTTCAGCCCAGGAGCTCCAGCCTTTACTGACAGAAGGAAGGTGAAGCACTCCCCACTGAGACCTGCAATAATCAGCACAGAAAGACTGAGAATGAACCCTACCACCATCCATAACCACATACTTGGTGTAGGGAATGGAGCTTTCTGCAGGGATCTTTTCCTGAGGAAGACAAAAAGTAAACTGCATCTAAAACCACGCGCTGGCAAAGATGTTTTCCTGATTTAGTTGACAAGTTGTGTTTTCCTAAGCTAACATTACACACTTCCAGCTAATTTCCTACATAGCTACAAATGTTACACTAAATCAGCATTATTAAGGATAATAACACTGCAAGGGGCTTTGCTGACTGCAGGATCAGGGATTTATCTCTTTCCCAGGGCAAGCACAATACCGTTAGTTATTTCCTTTTCAACTTCTACAATGCTTTGTCCAGAGTAGTAAAATTGTAACAATTTCATTTTTACAGGCTGCTTCCCAGATAAAAGCAGAAATCAACTGGTTGCACAGTGAGTTTCACTGGAGAATTAACTCCACGCAGGAATCTCTCAGTAGTTAAAATAAACTCAGCTGCTGGTTACTTATAGAGGCAGAGGAAATGACAACAGTTATGTTATGATCTCTGATCTCCCATTTGCAGATCCAAATGGAATCTCCAAGATAACTTTTCAGCGAGGGAGGGTGAAGGTCAAGCCCAAACAAATCATTTGACATCTCAGAGGGGTTTCTCTCGTGCAAATGTGTCCCCATGGCTCTGCAGGGTTTTGCCATTGCTGGCGCTCACAAGCCATTAGCAGGCACCCCAAATCCTAAGGCAAACACTACTGCAGTAAAACAGGCTGCAGAATGTAAAAATCTATTACTGTGTTAATGCACAAATGCTTCACATTGCACGAGCCCCAGAAACTGCCCCGCTCAAGGTCAAAACAAAAGGTCTGTTTCCCATTTAAGAACGAGCCCTTGCAAGGGATGGTGTTCACTTGCCAACTTTCATAAAAAAGATTAATCCACAATATCAATATGAATATAATTTTTCATACTAAAATACAGATTTATTTTAAGGAAGTGGATAGTATTTGTATTACATTTTATAGGCCCCTATAGTTACATCTGGTCCTTATTTATTTAAATTTTATTCAGCTTGCATAATATTTTTGCTTACAGTTATATTCTCTAAGATCAGAAAAGCTAAAACCTGAAAATTCAATGGCACTATTCATTAACATTCCTTCGCTCTGCAGTCATAGACATTTGCAAGCTCTCCTTTGATTCTGAAATAATAAAACTAAGGTAATAAGATGTTTAGTGTAAAAATATATGACTTAAGTCAGAATGATAGAAAGAGCTATGTTCCTGTGAATCACATGCCAAAGCAAACCAAAGTTTTTCAAAAAGTATACATGCTCATTTTAGAGGGAATAATAAAACACAGAATGACATATTAAAACCTTAACTCTCTCACTCTCATTATTTTATTAAGTTACCAAAAAAAAAAAAAAAAAAAAGTTTGCAATGTATAGAGCATAGCACACGTTATAAAGAATGCATGAGGTCCTGGATGTGTGTGACACAGGAAGCCAAAAGCCAGGGGTTTCAACCAGCAGCAGCCAGGATCCTCCTGAAGCCCATCCTGACAGGTCCTGCTGCTTTTGTATATCGTTAGCCTAAATTTTCTGGTTGATTTACATTCCTGGAAGACACCAGCTCCTTCAAGCAAGGCCCTGCTACGCAAGCAAGCCCTACCATCAGCTAAACCCTTGCCAAAGAGCCATCAAAGACATGATTTGCAGAAGTTACTGCCCTAATTCCCTTTTGTGACAACTCATGTACAAAGCAGCTTGGGTTTGTCATGCTCCCGCAAGCCAGAGTCCTCCTGGAATGATGATGAATCCACCAACTCCATTTTAGCACTATCCAAGCAGGAGTCAAAGCCATTCCTCACAATTTTCAAGCTAACTGCATTTACCACCCTGTCATTAAATTGCCTTCTGGTTTTATGAATGTGGGCAAGGGTTTGGGAGGGATTGGATTTTTCCCCTCTCCCAACCGCAGACTCTCCCTCTGCGATAGCCAAGTTACAAACTCAGGGCTCCCCTTCCCATTTCTCATTCCATTGTTCCATTCATTGTGTGGGGGATTTAACAGCAGCAGCAGCATCTACAGCCCACATTATTGCTGGAGCCTCCCCAGGGGCCAATATCTCCCTTCTCATTTGTAGTTACAAGGTGAGCATATTTCACCAGAACACTCTCACAGCCTCAGCTGTACTGGATGTCTGTCTGTGCAAGCACTCAGATGCTGTCTGTCTGTACCTGATAAAGGTCTTTTAATATTTTAAAATATAATAAAGATATTCTATTTTGAATATAACTGAAGTGGGAATGAAAGCTCATCCAAGAGAGGAGCTGCTCAGTAATACAGGAGTCTCTACCCTTGTGCTCAGGTAGGTCCCCACTGCTGGCAGACAGGGCACAAAGCACAGCTCTAGGCTTGGCTTTGGAGCATGAACAGCCTGGTTTTGGCAGCATGGAGCCCTCACAGGGTAATTATCCCTCGCAGCTCCAGGGGCAAACACGGGGGCTTGAACAGCTGCAGCTTCAAGTCACAGTTTTCCTGATTATTCCCTTGCCCTTCCTTAACAGATGGGGTTTATTCAAGGGATGACTCACCTGGACTGACAGAATGAATCTAAATATTCTTCTGTCAAGCTGCATCCCACCCTCAGGAAGCTCCCCAGAAAACCCTCTGGGCTAACCCAGGTGATCAGAGAAGCTTTTTGCTCCAGAGTTACCAGCTCTCACCAACTCCTGTTAGCTGAGCACAGAATATTCTGTCATTTTTTGTGTTCCAGTTCCCTGGCTTTGTGGATCACTTTATTTTCCAGATGGAGTACCTTAAAGTTTGTTAATTACCTTAAAAATGCTTTTTATTAAAGTCAGCTGAAAGCAAAAGCACAAAAAGAAAACTTACCACATTCAAAGCAGACAACCCAGTACAAAAAAAATCCTGCATAAGAGGTTTGATGTTGTTTACAACAAAACCCACACAGGATAAAGTACATTTTTCATCCTTTCTGTGTAAGGTTGAGATGATGACCATCCTCTATCTCCTACTCCACCTTTGGAGAGCCCTAAGTTACAGACTCTGCAATCTTTTTTGATATCAGAGGTGCCTCTTCATCAATTAGCTGTGATTTCCAGCCCCAGCTGAGCAGCTGAGCCCTCCTCCCTCCCAGGTTCCCTAACCCTGCCTGGAGGAACATCCCCAAACCAGCCTTGAAACTGCTCAATGCCCTCTGGCACCTCTGAGTGTCTTAATCACCCAGGCAGCAAAGCCAGAGTCAATAATCAACAGTAATCAACTCGACCATCACTAAATTATTCAGCTGGCAGCAAAGCACAGCCCCCCAAACCTGCAAAGAAAATGTTTGTGCTGCCAGGAATCCAATCCCTGAAAACTTGACTGTCCTGGATCACAGAAAGATCATTGCAAGTTGGCAACTGGGCAGGATGTGGCAGCATTCACCAGCTCTGGGGTGAGAATGAGTTGGGATTTCAGAGAATCTTGGGATGGTTTGGGATGGGAGGGAGCTCAGAGCCAATTTCATTCCATCTCCTGCCATGGGACACCTTCCACTAGGCCAGGCTGATCTAAGCCCTCTCAACACCCACAGCCTCTCTGGACAAAGCCCACATCCCATCTGGGTGAGTAAAATTAAAAACGATTCCTTGATGACCCGTTCTCTGAGGATTTAAGGTGAAAATCTCATGGGTGTCCTGGAGAGCCTCAAACCTCATTTTGGGGATGTTTCTGAAAATGCTTCTCTTTTTTCCTCCCCTGTTTTAAATTCCCACTCTGAGGTTAGTTTTACAAGTTTGATTGGACTACAACCAAGGAAAAAAAAATAAAACTCACAAACTGAAAGCCCTGTGCTTCAGCCAGCTCCACTCTGCACTTTAATTGCTTTAAAGCAGAGGCCATGTGTTGTGTTCTCTCAGGGGTACGTGGGAAGGTGAAATGAAAGTGAGTGAAGAAAAAAAAAAATAACTTCATAAAAAATCAACGCTTAGAGGGAAATGAAATAGAACTGCCCCAGGGCTGGAGCAGCCTGAAGATCAACAACATCAAGACAACTCCCAAGGACAAGCCCTCCTTGCCCAAGCCTTTCCTGCAAGCACATCTCTCCAGCTGCTGCTCCCCAAGCACAGAGCCCCAGTCCTGGTTTATAAAACATCACTGGAAAAGGTTTGGAGTTTAAAGGGCATGGACATCTCCTCACCAAAAAACATTTCACAGGGGTTAAGACATCACTTTCCAACCTCCTGAACAAATTAACCTCTCTGCTCACAGGCTGTATTTTTCAAGTCTCTACTTGGTGATTCTTGATGAGATTCCTGAGGTTATGACTTAAAAGTTGCACTCCATATTTCATTTTGAAGCAGCCTGTCCCTGGCTGCCAGATTTATTATTCCAAAAGCTGGGCCTGTACATCTTGTGCTCAAGGAAGAGATAAAATATTCTGAGAGAGCTTTCCCATCTCATGTGAGCTGCTGTTGAGTACCCTCAGCTCAGCATTTTCACATCAAGAGCATTTTAGTACAACGTGGGTGAGGCCCTTACAGCCTTGCCATGTCCACTTTAGACTTGACACGCTCTGAGCAGCATCCCTGGCTTCCCCCATGCTGATAAATCACTTGTGAGACCCCCAGAATGTCCTTCAGGGGTCTGTGGGCACTTCTGCTAAAGCCAATTACAGCTCATTCTAATTTCTCTGCACTGCAGCAAACAAGCGTGTCTTGGACACAAAATTTCTACCACACGAGACCTTCAGGACTGATGAACTCTGATTTTGCCATTTTTTTTTTTTAATACAAAAGATGTCCATCTGTGTAACTGAGTTAAAACCAAATGACAGAGAGCAAGGCAGACACATCACTCAGCTCCATGGACCTGTTTTGTTATATTTTCTCTCTAAGCCATGAAAACTCAGAAAGACAGAAACTCTCCAAGAGCCCTGAGCACTATTTGCTTTTACTCCTCGTTATGTCACAAGAACTTTGTTTCAACTCTTTGCAAAAAGGTTTTCTGACTCCAGGGCAACAAAAAACAAGCAAAAAAAGAGGGAGGCATCAAAATAATTTGGAGAAGATCAGAAGCACAAAGCAGACAGAAAAATGGGAAGTTCCCTGCCCATGGCAGGGGGTTGCAAGTGGAGGATCTTTAAGGTTTCTAAACCAAACTCTTCCAGGATTCTGTGACCCCACCAGCTGTGGCCACAACCCTGAGCCCCTGCCTCGAGGAGAAGGGTTTGTTTTGGAGAAGGAAGTCATGGAGAATCCCAGAGAGGCTCTGAGCACATGGCAAATGACCAGGTGAGGCTGTGGTTTCCCAAAAGCACCTTGTTTCCTATGAAACACCATTTCTTGCCTTTTCAGATTCAGAATTATGAAGAGAAACAGGGATTCATTTTTTTGGGTAAGTCCTGTAAGTTGAGGATCTGAAAAGTGGGGATTTGGACCTCCCTCCCTTCATGGTTTCACTTACTGCACTCCAGTGCATAGACTTTTAAAATCAACCCCTAGGAGGACACTTTAATGAATAAACTAATGAAAGCATAATACTTAACCAAAACCATTTACTCAGTTTAAAGAATAAAAAAAACCCTTTGCATTTTTTCTCATCTGCTCTGTAAAACGGTTATTTACAATTTTCATTTATTTATATTAAAATCTCATGAAAGACACACACCATATTGCATCTGACAGGCTGCCATGTATTATTTCCAAATTCCATTTAAATGAAAAAGCAGGGAGATGACTAACACCAAGCAACTTATTTGAATTTACTCAACACTGAGGAGCTTGAAAAAAAAAAAAAAAAAGGGGACTGGGGACAAAACTGTGCATGGCTGGAAAGAGTGAAAACTAACCCAGCTCCATCTCCATGGGAAACAGAGGAATTCAGCCCAGCTCTACATAACTGGAGACTGGGAGAAATGGGACCAAAAGCTGAATTTTTTCCAATTTTGGCTTTAATGCTGTAAGAGATCCAGCCCACACTCTGCAAAACAAAACTTTCTTTTTCCTTTTGACTGTCTTTCTTCTTTCAATTATTTATTTTTTTAAAATTTTTTACTTTCTTTTTGCTCTGGAAGAAGACTACTACATTCCAACTGTCCCTGCTGACACTCACTGCACTCTCATGATGCACCACTGTGATATTTTTTTGGGGGAAAAATTGCAGGTACCAGAGCAGCTCCACCGCCTGAAGAGTCTCTGTGTCAGGGAATTCAAGAGAACCCAGCAAAGACACCTCTGCAACACACTTGTTTACTGAAAGAATTAAATCTGACATTTAAAAAACCCCAATCTGGCTTCTCTTACACTGCAGCAAAGCATCTCTCAAATGGGAAGTGGAGAGGAGACAGCAAGAGCAGAGGCAGAGAGGGGTTTGGCATCACTAATTTGCTGAGCTCACATTCAAACTGATACATTTAAATTCATCTGAAGATAATTTTTTTTTTTTACAAACCAGCATATCCAGGAAGCAGATTAGTCCAAAAGACACAGAAAACAATAAATGATTACCTTTGGTTTACCTCTGTTCTGCAAGGGCTTTTGCTGGCAGGCAGATAAATCACAGTTTGTTTAAAGAGCTACTGAACATTCCTGCTCTCAAGACAGAGGTGTGATCCTTGCTGAGACAGCTCTACCTCTAGAAACACTAATTTCTAGCCCAGCCATTCTGGTAACTTAGCTGCTTCCAACTCCTGATTGGTTAAATAAAAAAACCCCCATATTTGCAACCTCTGACCACAGCAGAAAAACTATTGAAACACCAACAATTTAAACAGGAGCATCCTCTGATCTGACACAAGGCAAAATCACTGATTTTTTTACTGGAGGTTAGAGCTGGCTTGTCCTCCTTGTCTTCAACAATTACATATTAAGGGCATTATTATTTTCCATGTTTGCTTTGTCTCTGTCTGCAGAAAAACATTATTTTAAGAGAAACTCACCAGTGGGGTGTCTTTGCCCCCGACGATGCTGAGCCCAAGACCTGAGCGACCCTTGGAGATCTCTATGGTCATCTCCTGCCCTGGAACTATGGCACAAGTTGCTGGATCCACAGGCAGGGGAGGTGGGAAGACACCTGAGAATACCAAAAAGGAAAGAAATAAGTCACACAGAAAATGAGAAAATGAGAACCACCAAAGAAATGGTGCAGCAAATTAAGCTTTTTTTTTTTTTTTTTCTCTTCACCTTAATAAAATTGAACTAGGGGACCACTCTGAGTCACTCCTGAAGTCTCTAAAGCAGAGTGACTTGAGCTCTGGGAATAAATGCTCCCAGTAAAAGCCTGTGAGGACATTTAATTCAGTTTTAACTTCTACAATTCAGATCATGCTGGAAAGGGGTATTCCTTTCAGGACAGGTAAGGCCATACCCCAGCACCATGGAATGAACAGCATGTCCAAAACTGTCTTTCCTTCTATTTCAAACAAAAACAAGATCATCTTTGTAAGTAAAAGTCAAGATAAACAAGTGAAGACACCTTCAATTGTGACAGGAGAGAAAAATACAAACACCTTATAAAATAATTTAGAATAGGTCATTGCATGTTCAAAGGAACAAAACTTCAGCAAAAGTTATCTGGAAAACGAAATTAAAACATCCATCTTGGGGGTGAAGGTACTAAAAATACATATTTTTATAAAATACAGGGGTTTTATATGTATTTTATATTATATTGTGGCAAACTCCCTGGTTCCTACCACGGCTGGGGACTTCTGCTTCTGGAGAAAGGTAAGAAGGTGCTGGTTCCAGGGGTATGTCCTGGGAGCTCACCGGGGCTTTGGTGGAGGATTTGGGCTGTTTGATCTGGCTGAGGACCTGAAAGCAAAGCAGAAGCAAGAGAGATCAGTCGCAGGAAGGCATGACATGGTGAGGTTGTTATCATCAGCTGTGGATTATTGTGCCTCACTAAATCCTCAACATCAACAGAAGGAAAACAAGCAGTTTAAAGAGGAGCCAGTAATTTTTTTACGTTTCCATAAATAAAATTATTTTAATGTCTTCCCTTCCCCCCATGAATCACTCAATCTTCAACCAAATCAAGCCCTCAGGACCCTCCCTCACTGCTGAACATAAACACACAAATGTTTTCCCAAACACACATACATTTTCTGGGAGCTGCTCCTCTGCCTCCTGCTGATCTGCCACCACTGCTGTGTCAGCTTTACACTTCACATCCTAAAAAGTCAAAAAAAAAAAAGAAAAAAAAGCAAGGTGTGTTGAAAACGCCTCATTAGCTTCAATAAAATATCCTCCAAAAACTCAGAGTGATGATTTCAGAGAAATACAGTGATGTTTTGGAGGGACAGGACACAGGGAATGGCTTCCCACTGGTTGGATTGGATATTAGGGAGGAATTCCTGGCTGGGAGGGTGGACAGGCCCTGGAATAGAATTCCCAGAGAAGCTGTGGCAGCTCTTGGATCCCTGGAAGTGTCCAAGGCCAGGCTGGAGCACCCTGGGACAGTGGAAGTTGTCCCTGCCATGGCAGGGGTGACACTGGATGGAATTTAAGGTCCCTCCCAACCCAAACCAGCCTGGGATTCCATGATTCCTCCATGGAAGTCCATTTGTACCACCAAACCTAAAAGAGGCAAAGCTGCTGTGAGCACAGGGAACATCAGGAGTTATTAAACTCACCCCCCTCAATTCTGAGGGGATGCAATGCACAGCAGGGATTTTTGGGGAGATTATCCCACATTGCTCTCTGTTGTTGCAGAGCAATAGGAAGCTCTGGGATGACTGGGACAGCAATTCCCAGGCTGTGTGTAGGGACCCCTCAGTGCCCACAGCAGGAAACGGTTCTAAGTCATCTGCTCTCTCCTCCCTCTCCCTTTTCTGGCTCTCTTGAATAAAGCAACTACTTAAAATGCATCCTCCAGTCTCATTAAAAAGGGTCCTTCACCTGCATCATCATCCACTGGTCGATCTGGTTTTTTTTTTGTGTGCTTTTTCTTTCCCTGCTCACTCTCAGAACATCTTAAGTCTTAGAACTCTCAGTCTTAAAGGTACAGAGCACACAGCACACACAGAGCAGAGAACTAGGGACACAGGCATCATAGTCACCCTAGGACATTCCACCCCTTATCACCACATCATCAACCTACCAAAACTAATTGAATTCTAACTCTACAAACACACACATTAGACATGCACATATCTCTATAAAAACAATACACAGCTCTATACAGACAATGGCAGTGACATTCAACAAAAGGTGATATTTACACATGGTTCCCATCCAGCAGTCAGATCTCCCTGAGGTTCACATCGTGTTGGAGTGTGAATGAATCCACTCTCACAGCAATTCCCAGGCTGTGTGTAAGGACACCCTCAGTGCCCACAGCAGGAAGGGGTTCCAAGTCATCTGCTCTCTCTTCCCTCTCCCTTTTCTGGCTCTCCTGAATAAAGCAACTGCTTAAAACACATCCTCTATCCTCATTAAAAAGATCTCCGACAATGGTACTTCAATCACTGGCTCCACTTGTAGCCTAATTTATTTCTGTACCTCTGCAATACACAAAAATATACTTTTATCTCCTACTTCTACAACTGCTTCCAGACAGGTACAGTGCCCTTTTTAGATCTTCACTAAACTTAGGCCACTTTGATCCAAGTAACAGTTAATTTTCTTATCCCATGTTAAAACCCCCTGATAAACAGCCCAGTTTGCAGAAAAACTAAGGACCAACTTCCAAAAGATTACCTCAAATCTTTTTCAAATATTCAAAAGTTATTCTGCATCTGAGAAAGGATTTCTAATTAAGATGACAATGTCTACTTTTTAAAAAGGTAAAGAGAATTGTTGGTAACTCAGCTTGGAAATACTGGCCTTGTTTTCTGGACTTCTATTATGTTAAAAGATGCCAACTCCCACAGGAACTTTTTTTTTTTTTACCCCTTGCATTTTTCTCTCCAAGCTTGCTATAACTCTACAACTGCAACTATTATCCCAAAGGATAACAGGAAAAAAGATAAAGTGGTGATCTCATTGTATTATCAGAGGTGTCAGGGGAGAAATGGGAAGACTGCTTTGTCATTTTCTGAGAGACTGTTTTAATGAGCAATGAAAAATGACTTCATGCTTCCCTTTTTCATTGTGATATGTGACTGAAATCTAAAGCTTCATCTTGCACCACAAGTAAGCACCAGGCACCAAATTTACTTCTCCCTGATCTTTTGACTGAGGCTGTGCTGGAGGTACCTGAACAAATTAAGCACCAAATACACTCAGCATTTGTCAAAAGCCTGCAGCCCAACTGGTTTAATCGAATTCAACCCCCTCAGCTCCATCCAAAAGCACTTTTACACAGCCCCTCCTCTCTGCCAGTGCTTCAAGGATGTGTTTTCTGTTTGTGGTGAGGACAAATTATTGCTCCAAGTTCCAACCTTTAAAGGCAAATGAATCCATTCTCATGTACCATTTTCACTTTGTCAGATTAAATCTTCCAAGAGCATCTCAAACCCCCTTCCATCATTTTTTTTCCAAGGACACCTTATGGAAAACCAGATTTCTTCAACCCTCAGAAAGCCAGGACCTTCCATGAGGCCACCTCAAACCTCAGCTAATAAACACACAGACTTTGCCTCACACTTCCACTGGCTCCAGTTCAGAAATAAAGTTGTTTTCCTTCCCCCTTCTTATCATCCAAGCCTACAATGATGTCCATTATAAAACTTTATAGCTTTTAAAGTGATGAAGTGACAACAAAGAGTATGTTGTGAGAGACTGACAAATTTATCAGCAACAGATGAATAGAAAATGATGTGAATTTTTTAACTTTCCTTTTATTACAGCTGTCACTTGGTGAGACATCCTGCCCATGCTTTGAGCTGTACAAACTTGTGGAAGATCTCTGCTGATAAGCACATACTTCTTATTGACTCAGTGAACTTGATCCTACTTGTTGACTTTTGCATTCCTGATTTCTCCTGACACATGACTGAGAAATTCAGCAACAATGGTGAAGCAGCACTGAGGCTCTGGTAGCAACATCAGGCTATCAAAAACAAGGCACTGTTTGTTTTTGCTTCCACAGTCACTACAAGACTGCAGGACAAATCTCCCTTCCCTAAACCACCAGTTCCTGCTGTGCTGCACTGCAGAGTCAGAGTCTTAATGCCAGTCGTGCCTACAAACCCACTCCCTTTGGGCCAGAACCATCAGCAGACTCCTAAAATTGAGATCCACTCAGAAATAGAAATATTTTTTCTATGTTGTTTTAAAATCCTGATGGTAAGAACACTCTGAGATTATGAAACTGGCTTTTGCCATTGTTTTTCATCTATTTAAACCCCTAAACCAAGGGCTGGCCCAACTGGAGGCATTATGGAATGAGCAGCTGGGTGCACAGGAATTCCAATACTTTCCTAAGTGCAGACCTTTGCCTTCCTTACCTCTCTGCCATTGCTCTGTTTTGGACAACTCTTTTTCTTTCTTTTCCTTTACCTTTCAACTTGTGCCCTTTGGCTCCACTGTTCCCTTCTTTCTTGCTCCAAGATTAAAAAAGAAGCTGCCAATATATTCTGGCTTTCCTGTGATTCCAGAGGCATCTTCTCCTCACACCTACCTTGGATTGCTGCAATTTCTTTTTCCCATTAAATTCACCCCTCCTCTAACATCACTCAAAGAGCTGCACAGCACCAGAGCCCACACCAATAGTTCACTTTTGTGTAACATATTTTATATCTTTTTTATCTGCTTCAGTCTTTGAGCAATTTCTCGTATTACCTCGCAATCCCTCTAAAATTTCTTGCCAAGTTGAGCAAGAACTCCAATAAAACCAGGTGAGTGACACCTGCAAATACATACAGGGAAACTCTGATTCATTTATATTCCAGCCCATCAGAGGAATCTGCACTGGGCTACCACAGAGCAATAACTCAACCTTTTTGTAATCCATTAGGGACATAAATCAATCCATGGGTGATTAATTCTGATGCTTGAATAGCACATAACACTTCCTAACTCTTGGAATTTGCAGACTCATTAATTAAACACTTACTAGCTACAGAGCATTATGTATATTCAATTTATATTTGCAACCCCCAAGACACTCCTGGCAAGAGACATGATGGAGCGGGAAGAAGACATCTAAGAGGAAAAATATCCAGAAAATGTCAGGTTTCCTGAGCTGAGGACACACAGCAAGTCCTGCACTCCTTGAAACTGGAGTAGGCAGCAAAAAGACTCTCTCAGCAAATTCTGAGGTACCTCCAGGTTAGTCATGTTTAGTGTTTTCCGTTTTAAACTTTAAACAGTGTCCAAAAAGAAGAGATCAGAGCTGCACCCTGAAGGACTTCCAGATTCCTGATAATGCATGATCCTGACCTATTAAACAACAAAAAGCTCCATCTGTATCAATGAGAAGTTCAGTATTTATGACAGTGCACACTGACAGAACCACATTAAACCACAAGTTATGGCCTTAATGCAGAAATCACTGAGAGCAACTCTATAGCTGTGTTATTCAGGAGGCAAGACTAGATTATGATAATAGACATCTTGGCCTCAGAATTTATGAAGCTACGAATATAAATGAGAATATGATTTACAGACCAGGCTTTTCCTAAAGTTTGTCACACATGGATGGCAGGAGTGGAAACTCAATCCCCTCCCTCACTCACCAAGAACCCAAGAAAGGGCCAAAATGCTACGTGAAAACTCTTTATCTTGGTATTTTAACAAGTGATACTGAGTGCTCAGCTCATGAAAACTACTGAGTGCTCAGCTCATGAAAACAGGCTGTGCATGCAAAGCTGAGTGTGATTCTGCTTTTACATGTACTGGATATTATTTAACAAAAGTGTTGCAACACTCCAATAAAAAGGCAGAGAGGACCAATCAAGCCCAGTGAGCCCCCACATTCTAAACTCTGATCATCATTAAATATTGCCTCGAGTCACTCACAGCTTTGTTGGATTCCTCATCAGCCAAGCTTTTCATGACAACCTCCAGACTTGGGTCTTCCTCACCAGTTCCAGGTTCAGTGCCACTGTGGTCCTGGGAGAAAGGATTGACAACAGATTTTAAACACGGCTCTGGCCCCCCATAACAGCTAAACAGAAAAATTACACAGTTTTACCCTTTTTTGTTGGGTTTTTGTTCAGCCAAGGGGCAGCATGACAAGGTGGAAAGATCCACAAGTAAAGGCTCCCAGTGTCAGGGGGAGAATGAGGGATGCAAGTCTGGGAAGGCAGACCTTGCTCCCCACTTGGGTGACAAAAAGCACCACAAGATATTCCCAAAACTGCACTTGGGGGCAGCTCTCAAGGCCAGACTAATCCCTATCAGTAGACTTGGCATGAAGAGCCTTTCTCCAGACCTCTGTCACACGCTCAGCACGTGAAAGGAGTCCCAATTTCCTCCACACAGTCTGAACAGCTTGGGAAAATCACTGGGAATGGTTTTGGGTTTGAAGGGACCTTAAAGCCCATCCAGTGATCACCACTCGAGTGGACAAAGCACCTCTGTTGCAAAAAAAAAAACAACCCTCACTCTGTCGCTTTCTGGTGATTGAAATGTCTAAAAACGTATTTTACAGCAATCAATATTTGATATTCTCTGTTTCTGGTGGCTACAGTATCACACCACAACACAGCCTTACCCTGTCCCTGATTTAAGGTGTATTTTCTGCTTATCACTTTTCACATAACAAAGATAAAGAGATAAGCTGCAGATAAAGAGATAAGATAAAGATCAAGAGATAAGCTGAAGAAAACTAACACAGTAATCCATGGTAACTCTGATATTCCATTCCAGCAGCCAGGCTGTTTAATGTGATCTGACAAGTTACATGTAAGGTGCATGTAACACACAATGTTAAATATTTATGTGGTATTTCGAAGATATTTGAAGATATAATTTTAAGATATAAAGCTATTTTTTCTTTATTTAAAGAGAGGAAGAGCTGCCAAAGAAAGCAATGTTAAACTTCTGTATAACATCACTATATTTGGTTATGTTGATTTTATATAATCAAAAGATACCAGCTAGAAGCAAAAACCTGCATTTACTTATAAAACAAACATAATGTAAATAGTAAAAACTTGCTATTAATGCTTGAAACTCAACCCACAAGCATCTACTGCTAAAGACAAAGACACACTTTGGTAGAGTCTAATTACAGCCATTTCACCACAATACAGAATGTGCCTAAACAAAGCTTTGAAGGCACCAATATTAAACAAATCTGGGAACAAATGCAGGTACTAAAGAGGCAACAAAACCAGAATGAATTCTGTGAAATGTAGAGAAATTTATAAAGCACCAGCTGCACCTGGGACATGCTGCTGGTGTGGAGGAGAGAAGGAAAAGCCAAGGCACTGTCCAAAAATGACTCAGCCTCAAATAAAACATGAGCAGCTCTTGCTCTGTACAGCACTGGGCCCTGCAAGGAGCAGCCATCAGTGGTAACATAATTTGGAAAACAACAGCAAGAGTGTAAACAGGAGATGAATCCAGCGTTACCTCCCGTGGCCCCGTGCTGAGGGATCCCAGCCACGCTCATGGAAATACCAGGAGTTCAATGCACATGAATTTATTGAGGCAAGACCAAGCCCCAATTGAATTACAAAACATCTTTTGCTTTATTAGCTCGGAGAGAAATAGAATTAAAAAAAAAAAGCAACAGCCAGGCTAACGGTGTAGTTTATCTGGAAAATTTAGTTACCCTGTATTGAGATGTCAAAATGATAACGAGCGTGGTGAGTGCAGGGATTCCTGGTGCACAGGGGAGCAATCAGTCTGCACTGGGGCTGAAGTAGCAACAAGAATCATGAAAAAACAGTGGCAACATCACCACACTGAGGTGGTTTTTGCATTGGAAGGTTATTCCAGGCAAAACTGCCTCACCACGACCAGCTAAAAAAGGAGCAGGACAGGAGGTGGCAAGGTTTTAATGTGGAGCCTTCTCTGCCTCCTGTACCCATTTAATACCTGCTGCTAATGCCATGTAGGACTGTCAGTAATGCTCAGATCAATAAAAAAGAGACAGAGGAAAATAAACCTATTTAGGCCAAAGTCTCTACCCAATGCATTTCATGATCCTGGGTTTAATTAGACGAGGTGCTCGAACTTCTCACAAGCTGCTAATTATGATTAATCTATCCAATTTAGCAGTCTCTAATTAAAAATAACAGCCCACAAAGCTTACCTCAATAGCAGAGTGGGAGCCTGAAGGCAGTGGGAAGGGAGTGACAGCCATCTGGTTGACAGCATCTTCACTTCTGTACAACAAAACAACCAAACAACACCACGTTAGACACCCAAGCAGGGTGGACAAACTTTTCCTTTGAGTTGGTTCTGCCCAGGAAGAAAATACCTTCACTGCTTCTTACCAGAGTTAGAGTTTAGAAAATCACTTCATTTCTGCTCTGGTTCCTTGCTCCCCAACAGATCATGTCCCTCCATGGGGCCAGAGGAGGCTCACCTGGGACACACTGACATCCTGCCCTTTGGAAATCTAATTTTGTGTGGATTAGCAGAGGATGCAGTTGGAGTTTATGGTCCCTACACATCCATAGATGTGCTCACACTTAGTTGGCCTCTTTTAATGGTCTCTACATCTGTAAACTGCTTGTTTATAGTTTCACATTCACGTTGCTGAAATACAATACCTGTAATGAAAGCAATAACATATTGCTTTTTCTTTTTTTTTTTTTTTTTTTTTTTTTTTTTTTTGTTCATTTTTGCTCTGGTCTTTTCTAAAAGACTCAATGCAAAAACTTGGAAGAGATTTTATAAAGTGCAGGGAGAAGAGGAGATGAAGATAGATTCTCCCTACATATAAAGTGAATTATTTTTCCAAAATGCTTATGATTTATGGCATCTTTTTCTCTCTCCTTAAAACACCTCTGAAGTTGACATTTGATTACTTTGTTTTTTTATTTAACAGCGCTTTGCCTTGCTGATGTTTTTCCTTGACTGCCATTTAAACTGATTTGTTTTCTGGAATTAGCTCTGCATTTTTTTGGCCTCTGTAAAACGAAACCAGGTAACAGATGAACTTCAGTGATATCATTTAAGGGAAATCATCACAGAATCAGAATGGTTTGGGTAGGAAGGGACCTCAAAGCCCATCCAGTGCCACCCCTGCCATGGCAGGGACACCTTCTACTGTCCCAGGGTGTCCAAGCTGGCCTGGGACACTTCCAGGGATCCAGGGGCAGCCACAGCTTCTCTAGGAATTCCTGTGCCAGGGCTTCATCACCCTCACAAAGAAGAATTTCTTCCCAAAATCCAATCTAAATCTACCCCAGTCAGCTTAAAGCCATTCCCTCCTGTCCTATCACTTCAAGCCTTTTCACAAAGTCCTTTCTCCAGCCTTTCTGCAGGAGGAACCAGTGATGCTGCTGCTCCACAGGCACAGCCCTTGGATGGAAGGAAGTGACTTCTCAAGGCTCTGCCAGGTCTGGTTTCTGCTCCTCTTCACTACATTCCATGTTCCTGTGACACGAGCAGGATCTTTTCCTCTTTAATTTCTGGAAGGAACTATTAGACTAATTATATGTTTTAAACACATTTTATGGAAGTGCCTGAAACAAAAAAAAGTCTAATTTTTTCCCCCCTGAAGGGGTTAAAACACACGGAGCTGGCACATTGTGATGGCTGAGAAACAACACTGAATCACCAGCTCCCAGCACAGCAGAGAAGGGGAGTCACAGGCACTGGAAATGATAAATCCTGCAGGCAAAGGCTGGTGAATTCATTTACTTATCTTCAACCACACAGCCACACGATTCAAAGGAGCTGGCTGGGTGCTGCTCAGAGCTGTCCTGGCTCCCAGCCTCTCCCCCTGGCCCTGCTCAGAGCCTTGCAAGAGTGAGAACCCAGGCTGGGAGAGAGCTCATGGTGCAGAGATGCAGGGCCAGGACAGGCAGGGCACCAAGCCCGTGGATTTCATCAGCATTTCACAATTTCCAAGTGCATTTTACCCCACGGGGCATATTGGGCAAGGACATTTTCCCTGCTCTTATCTTCGTGAGACATCGATCTCATTACGGTTGGTGCTTTTCTAACCTACAGGAATAAATCAGCACAGGAGAGGCCCAGAGATTTTCTGATTTTTTTTCCTTGACTTGCAGAGGTTTTCTCTGACAATAGTTTGTGTGGAGCACAATCAGCATGAAAACCAACCCCACTCTGCAGTTCACAATGCAGGCTGCATGCTGTGCAATTAGGAGCAAACATGGAAATAAAGAGGAATATATATATATTAAAGAGGAATATATATACACACATATATATACATATATATATACACACATATATACACACAGATATTTATACATATATATACACACACACACATATATATATATCACATATATATATATATAAGCTTTTGTAAGAAATACCCTAAAAATTGCAAGACAAAAGCTTCATGACAAACTTGGGTATAATTAATTATCCAAACAAGTTTTCACTTCATACACACACACCTTTGTATTTTGTTCCCTCAGTGGAGAAAAAAAAAAACAAACTTTATGCAGCTTTAAGCAGATGGCCATTTTTATTCTGAGCAATAAAAAAACAGTTATGGTAATTCCCTGGGGAAAAAAAAATGCAAAAATATAAAACAACCCCAAGGTTACACAGTGTCACAACTTGTAATCTCCCCCTGCTAGGACTCGTACATATTTAAATACTTTAATGCTGCTTCAAAGGAGAATTGCTTCAAAGCAGAATCAAAGTGGGAATATATTTTAAAGTGACAGATCTAATAATAAATTGCTGTTCCTGCTCTCCACTTCCCCAAGTGTCCTCAACTAAAACGTGAATTTATTTACGACTGAAAGGAGCAATCATTTTCTTTTGATGCAGGGGCAGACAGCTTAGAAGTCTGAACATCATATTCAAATTACAGGGGCTGCAGACGAGCATTCAACATATTTGCCAACAGTTGCTCCAGAACCACCTCCAAAAAAGCTGTTCCCAGTTACTGGTGCTCAATATTGTTCAGGGTTAAGGTGTCTAAACTTTTACATTCAAGATAAAGGCTTCATTCCTAACTACATTTTACTTCTTTCCAGTCTAAATAGGACCTTCTGGATGTTCCCCATCCTGTCCTGCAGACCAAAAAAATAAAAACTCCCGATGTTTTGCTCCATCTGCACCTTTGCAGCTTAAGCAAAGACAAACACATTCATTACTGACTTAAACACTACAAAAACTTGGTGCAAAAGAAGCCTAAAGAGAGCAACATGCAAATACAAATCCAGAGGGATTCCATGCTGCAGGAAGCTGAAGGTGGGTGCTGCAAGGTAAAACCAAGAGAAATCCCAAACCAGACCCATTGAGAGGGGCAACCCCAGCACCTGAAGGATTTTAATTCATCACAGGACACACTGAATTGCTCTCTGGGGGCTCCTGAATTTTGGACTCATCACAGACCTCCAGATGTCCTCTGGATGCCTAAACCAAGGGAGAAGAACCTCCTGCCAAAATATCTCAGCTCATCAACACTGAGAGAGCATTTGACAGCAGCTTTGCAAGGGGCTGTGGATGCTTTTTGTGGGAATACATCAAGCAGCAGAAGAAAAACCCAATAGCTTGTATGAAGTGACACAAAATCTCAGCCAGAACAGAGCTGTGGAACAAGGGAATAAATGTTTCCTCTGTAAGGGGAAAAAGTGTTGCAGATTATCAAAACTTTGTATTGTCCATGTCCTGCTTGTTAAGTTACAATAAATAAATAAATTAAAAAAAATCAAGATTTTGTATTTTCTCATCTTTGTCTTCCCTCCAGAAGCTCCTTTGGAAAAGAGGAGCTGCAGGGAAGCTGCACACTGAGCAGACACACTGGATTTCTCCTGAACAAGGCAGGACCTTGGTGTTGTGCATCTTCCCCAAAAATCTCTCCCACAGCAGCAAGAAGAGTCTTGTTCTGCACTTCCTCTCCCTCCACTCCCAATTACATGAGAGCCACAGGCACACAGGTATTTTAAATGAACAGCTAATATTCATATAAACTGCAGCTTAGGTCATCAAAGGTTTTGAAGGAGCCCAAATTACTGAATTTCCTGCACCGTGTGCCTGTTCCCACATGTGTATGACAGAGAGGAGGAAACAGCTCTGGAGAAAACAGGAAAAGTTCAAACTTGCACACACACACACACACACACACACACACACACACAGAGGGCCTGGCAAGGGCTTATTTTTAAAGCTTTCCCACATGAAAGAACCGCAGCAGTGAGAGCAAGTGAAAACAGGAGTTTATATTCTTAAAATATGGCCAATTATGTAGGTTTGGACAAAGGTAAAAGTAATTTCTAAAGCATGGCAGTATTTGAGAGTGGCACTAAACGTAAGATGTCACTTCTGGAGGCACTGAAAGAAGAGTCAAAGCCACAGCACTGGAGAGTGTTGAACAGCTCAGACACTCCCCAGTCCTTGGAGCAGAAGGATCTCTGCACATCACCACAAATAACAGGAGATTACACCTGGAAATGGAAGGAGGGGTTGGCTGACAGATTTGTGGGCTTTGCAATCCCACCAGCAGGAAGCAGCAATATCAGAGCAGTGATTGCAGTGTGGGAGGGCTCAGGACAGACAACAGATGGTATTTGAAATCAGAAAAAAATCCCTCACTATTAAAGCATTTCTCATGGCTCATCACAGCACAAGGCAATTTTCTTTTGAGGGATAAAGGTAGACCAAAGAATGACTCACAGGAGCAAACACAATGGGAGGATGGCTTGAAATCAGTGGAATTCACTTTGATTCAAGCATTCAGCTCTATTTGATCTGCTTATTATACCAGCACTGAAGCACCAAACCAGATTAAAGGCAGTTAATTGAGCATGGAAAAAAAAACCCAATGAATTTGCTGAATCATAAAATTCTCACTGTCAAAGAGCATTCTGATGTAAACTGGGTTTCCTACTCCAGGTGTAAAATGTAATTATATTGTTTCATTATGCCTGTTACAGGGATGGAATGGGTAAGAAACACATCCTTATTTTGGGAACTGAGGCACAGACACTCCTAAAAGAATCAAGTCCCTTTCTCATATCATTACCTGGTTAATTCTTGCTGAAGAATCAGAGCAAGAATTTTATAAGGCAACTAAGACATTGCATCCCTTATTGCCCCTGAAAAAAAGGAAAGTGACACTTAAGGCTGCAAATCTTTTAGATGCTCTTAGAAGCTCAAGTAATTAATGAGACCACTGGGAAACAGGGCTGTGTTTAAGACCTATATTTTGGAATGTGGCCAAAATCAACTGTTTTAAATAATCATTGTCAACTTAATTGAGGAAAAGATGCTCATAAAGCAGAGTGAGAAACCTTCAGACATAAGGGGGTGTCTGTGATTCTCACAACAGCTACTGAGCTGTGTCTCATCAGCAAAAATTCCAGGAAAGGGTGGGAATGCAGTTGTAACACTACCTGGGTGTAAAAATGTGTGAATAGACTTTTATAGCACACATGGTAAAGTCAGTATTTCAGCAAAAAGTCCAAAAGGCTGAGGATACCTTTTATCCTTTATCTTTGTCTAGAAAAAGAAATAAATTTGGGCTTGGAGCTGGATAATCTTTAAGGTCCCTTCCAACCCAAACCATTTCTGTGATTCTCTGAAGTTATTTAATGATAGTTATTACAGCTCTCACAGAAAGGCTTTTCTGTGCCCAGGAATTTCTGGGCTTCTTTCACAACTGATTAAGGAGTTTATGGAAACATCCCCCTGCCCTGCACATGAACCAAAACACCAGGAATAGGAAAACCTGGATGCTGTTTCCTGCTTCCAAGTGGAAAGTAGCACACTTATCACCCAGCATCCTCCATCTCAGGGGAAAAAAGGCCTCAGGGTATCAGAGAGGGCACTTGGAATAGCCCAAAAATTCCACCAGTTTGGCTTTTACGCCCTGAATCAGCTCAGACAGGACCTTTTTTAGGCTGTGGATTGATGTGTTTCTGGAAAATTACAATCTACTCAGGTTTTTTCCACTGGTGAAATGAGAATATTCATATTTTTATGAACATGAAGAACAAATTAATTTCTCTCTCAGCTCCTGCAGTCCATGTCATTTTGCTATGGTGAGCTGTGGTGTAACGCAGCCAAAACACACCCAGAGGCACAAAAAGGCCACAGCTCATGTTTTCACTCAGCAGCATCCACTGGGTTTGTGGTCTGGGGTGGAGGAATGGGAAGCACCAAGGCAGACTGGGCTCATGGAACATATTTTGCATGAGAAGAACAAATAATCCTTCTTTGTCCTTAAAATCCACATTTAAGAGAGACAGTCTAATTTGTCTTTGCTGGAATTGGACCACACTAATCAGAAAAAAAGGGACATTAGTTCTCTCCCCACATTTGGGGCAGTGCTCCAGTTACCAAGGACATCCTCTCAGTGGGAGAATTCCCTTTTATTGCTGTTCCAGTGGCTGCCTGGGCTGAGCAAACAAACCCATCAGCTGTCAGTGCAAAGCCAAGAGCAAGGAGAAGACGTTGTGCTCTTGGGAAGATGGAAAGTTTACAAGCTCAGCAGCAGCATTTAAAAGTAGAAATTGGGGTTTTTTTTAAACTCTGAGATGGAAACAAGAATCACCCAATGGTATTTCCAATATTTCTGGTGTCTCTTGAATATTTGAGACAAATTTTCACCTTGAAACTCACAATCTAAAAAGGAGAATTTTAGTGAAGGACCTGCACGACCTCTGTGTCTTCAAATATGATCCAAAAGACACACCAAGGATCTCCAGTCCATGGGAGGTGGATCTGACAAGGCCCTTTCCCTGGAGCTCTGCTTGGAGCCCCCACTCTTGGCTTGGGCTTCCACAAGTTGTGGTTTTGCCTCTGGAATTCCCAACCAGACACATTTTCCACAGGCAATTAAACACCGGTGAGCAGCCGTGGGACGTGACGTTTCATCCTCAGTGGCTGGGGGGGAAATAACAGGGGAGCTGCAGGCAGGAGCATCAATCTCCTCCAGATCCTCTGGGCTGCCAAGGAGAGCAGAACTCATTCCTCACGGTGCTAATGCTGCTCTTCCATCATTCCTGGGCACGCTGCACCAGGCAGAGCCGTGGCAGTAAATGTACACGTTTATATGCATTCACCCACAGATTATTACATTGTTCACAGGGAGGCTGGGGATGAGCCAGGAATATAAAACAATATCAAGTGTGATGTATGTGTTGGTGGGAAGACCACCTCATAAAATGGCATGGCTTGGTGGGGAGGGAAGTGCCCAACAGAAGTCAGAGCTGGAATTTATTCATAAGTACACATCTATAAAATGCCAGCCTGTTAAAGCATGTAGAAATCCTGGGAAAGAGGCAGCTTCTTCCCAGACCTCCTCCTGCCCAGGGTCAGAAGAGCAACACTTCCTGAACTGCTGAGGGAATGCATGCAGGTGTCTTTAATTCATGTACAAAGAGGAAAGATTTTTCATGCTTGGAGCAAAAAGAAAAATGCCCACATGTAATTTTTATGCAGATGAAAGGATGTTTTAGCATATTCCCTCCCACACAATCCACCCCAGTGCTCCTTGGCAAAGTCAGGCTTCCCCTCTGTACAAACAAGCCCTTGCTCACTTTCAAAATCCTCTTTTGATGCCCACACAAAGGTATCCTTCAGACTTTCACCCAGCTCATGCTCCATGTGCTCCATCCCTGCTCCTCTCCCAGCAATCCCAAGTCTCTGCACCATTTCCACTCCCTCCTGGCTGGATGAACAAGCTGCCCTCTCCAACCCTGTGCTGAACCATCCCAAAAAAACTTCAGGAAGTTGTGGGAGAAGCAGTTCCCAAGCCCAAGAGGAATAGCTCAAATTTTCAGCAGACACCCTTAAAATAAGCATTCATTTCCATCAGAAAGTTTGTGGGTTTTTTTGTTTGGTTTGTTTTTGTTGTTTTTTTTTTTTTTTTTTTTTTTACATTATAATGGAGAACTCTTTAAGAATAATCAGGGAAAAGGCTTATTCAGCTTCAAAGAGAACTGAGAAAGTTCAGCATGTGCAAAGCAGGCTAAATATGTAAATATGTCATGGAATAGGCTAAAAGTGCAACAAATGTTTTGGTGAGAACAGTTCTTACCTTATGAAAACCAGCTTGACCTTTGATGAGGCAGTTTTAATGATTGCAGAAGCATTCTGGTGGCTTCTTCCATACAAGATCTGATTGTTTATCTGTTAAAAGAAAATGATTTTCATGTAAGTGGAGGAGTACACCTTGTTCTAATTTATACCACCAAGACTTCCAAGTTTACTGTGGGATAAGGAGATAAGACTCAAAAGAAAATGTGGTCTCCAAATCTTGATCTATATGAAACAGGAACCAATGCAGAGCTAATTTACTGTTATTAGTAAACCACAAATGAGATAAATCTTTTCTTTTTTTTTTTTTTTTTTTTTTTTTTTCCCCCACAGATCCCTTGAATGGGTTTTAAGGATTATTCCCAGATTTTTGGAAAACAACTTGATCTGAGGAGAATTATACAGATGTGACAACAGCACAGATGTTTAGACAGACCCTCCTGCACTTTGCCTGCAGGCTGTGGCCTTTTAGGAAAACTGGCTGCTAAGACTGTGCTGACTCCTCAGTTCTGCTGAAGGAAACAGGAGTGGGAGTCAGGGAGATGAAGGACAATTTAAGGACGTGATGCTGCATCCCTTTTGCAGTGATGGATCTTCACCTGAGCACAGCAGGCTGTGACACCAAGCCCTGGACACAAGGAAATACTGCAGCTTTCAGCATGAAAACATGACCCAGGTGGGCAGCAGGGCCATGGCAGCTGGACTGGTCAGCAGTGGAGTGGCCACAGCATCAGGGCAGTGACCAACCCCTGTGCTGGGCACTGCTGAGGCATCTCCTGTTCTGGGGTCAGTTTTGGGGTCCCCAGGCCAAGAGGGACATGGAGGGGCTGGAGTGTGACCAGGGGAAGGGTCTGGAGCCCCAGGAGAGGCTGAAGGAGCTGGGAAAGGAGCTCAGCCTGGAGAAAAGGAGGCTCAGGGGGTCCCTGACAGGAGGGGACAGCCAGGGGGCACTTGGGATCTGCTCCCAGGGAACAGGGACAAGAGGAGAGGGAATGGCCTCAAGTTTCACCAGAGGAGACTTAAATTGATTAGAGGGAAAATTTCTTCATGGAAAGGGTTGTCCAGTCCTGGCAGAGCCGCCCAGGGAAGTGATGGAGTCCCCATCCCTGGAGGGATTTAAAATCCCTGTGGATGTGGCACTTGGGGACACGGGGCAGTGGTGGCCTTGGCAGTGCTGGGGGAACAGTTGGACTCTGTGTCTTAGAGGACTTTTCCAACCTAAACAATCCTATGCTTCAATAGCGCAGTTTTTTCCTCCCACTCTAAATTTACAACATAATATTTACATTCACATTTGATATACCAATGCTGCTTAAAACAATAACGACAAGGGAGCCCAGGAACAATTTAGTCGTGATTATAGAAGGAATTTTTGTTACTGCAGATGTTTGTATTGGATTCTGGGTTTGTGATCTTAGAAGGATTTTTTTTTTTCATTCAAACAAGAAGTAACAGGCCAAGTCTCCCAGCCTGGTGTGATAGGGGCTAGTCAGACACACTGGGAATATTCACAAATCTTATTTTCAGCAGGTCAAAACATGATACAAGTTCATCAGTTAAATAAGGACAATGCAAGGACAACAATAAACCCCCTAATACTTGATTACTGATTGGGATTGAAGTGCAAAACTTTTACCTACCAAGTCTTTTATTGTACAAAGAGGGACCCAAGAAAGGTGTAAAAGGAAATAATATCACCATTCCCAAAGAATTAATATGGTTCTGTCTGCAACTGCCATGGTGGAAGAGGCAGGGTGAGAAGCATCATCCTGGGTTTTGCTTCATTAATCGAACATCAATTTAAAAATCCAGTGGCAAAAATGAATGTTCAGCTGCATTCTGGCTGCAAGCTCAACTTGAAATTTTCAGTGAGTTTGTTGACTTAATTTCTCTAAGTTTGAGAATAAATTGTTCACTGGGAATACTGTATGCTTTACAAATTATTTGGATTTAGTTATATTACCATCAATTTTCCTAAACAGCAGACTTCTTAGATTAAAATTTATAGTCTTTACTCTGGCTAAATTAATCCTGTTCTCTACATGTATCAAATAGTCCAAAATTTAATTAGCTGTGAGCTGGGTCTCTAAGTTATAATTATTTAATTACTCCAAAATGAAAGCATAATCAAAGTAATATATCTCCACAAGGTTTTGGACTGTCCTACAGAATTATTACACCCAGTACTAATTTTTCTTTTTTTTTTTTTTTAAAGCACACTTGCTTTTGCAAAATAAATTAATGCTCTGTTAGCTGCAGATACCACAGTGATGAGCAAAACACCAAAGCCCACTTCAATAAAACAAAACAGAGAACATCAAGGATTTCAGAAGAAACACCACTTTAAATCTTTCAAATTAAATAAAATAACACGTCAGATTAACCAAATAGTACTCTGGGAGTCAAAACCTGTAAATCTGTGCTTTACTTTTTGCAGCAGAGATTAGGAAAGGAAAGAAAAAGCCTCGACTAAGCAAAAGAAATAAACTGATCTAAATCAACCTCAACTCTTCTTTAAATGCCTCTTTCCATAAGTCCTTGGGAAATCAGCAGAGCTCAGAGAAAGATAAAAACTTGCTGCAGATACGAGGTCAGGTCAGCACACAAGTTCAGCCTTTAATGTAATCACACATTGCTTTATGGCAGATTTAATCACGGATCCCAAATGTACTGTTGCCTTCACCTACAAAAGTTTTGGTTTACAGTTTCATGAACTGAAGTAGCAGAAAGTACAAACTCACTGAAATCCGAGCTCTTGAGTTCAGAGGGAAAAATCTCCAGGATTGTTTGCTTCTCAAACTTTAATTTGCAGAAGAGAAACATTAGATATGGATATTAAAAAAAACCAACCCAACCCACACTGTTTTTACTACGTGGCAGTAATGGAAATCCATAAAATTAGTATCATCTGATTTTTATGAAAATCAAGTTAAATGATACCCCAAAGCTAGTAAAAACACTGGCTTAGCTTTCTGCAATAATTATTTCTTTGTACAATGCACTGGGTTCCTTCTTACCACAGGAATTGTAGCATTTCAAGACACAACCAGACTCCCTGAAACAATGGGGAAAGCTTCAAAATCCTTTTTTTTATCAGTCAAATTTTATATACCGAAACCCCATAAAGTACACCAAACTCCCAAATAACAAAAGCATGGGGTGAAAAAAAAAAATGGAGAGAAAATCTAATTAAAAAGTGAATTTTCCCTCTCCTCACCAAATTTCTTGCTGGGCACATGTTCAAACATGTGCATCATCTAAAGTGATCAACAGACCGTAAAATCCGTAAGGACAGAAAATCTCCTGCTCTGAGCTGGCAGCTGATCCCTGCGGTTCCCCACCTGGGGAGCGTGGAGAAAGGACATTGGGAAGCCACAGATTGCCTGTGCCCTCCTGCCCAGCAGCCTCCCCCTCTCAGCTTTACCTGCTGCCAGCTCAGAAATCACCACCCAAACTCAGCCTGGGATGGAGAACCTGCACACAAAGCACAGGGAAAAAAAGGGATTTGCATCTTCTCCTGGAAGGACCAAAAGGACACTGGAGTTTGTCCAGAGAAGCTGTGGATGCTCCATCCCTGGAAGTGTCCAAGGCCAGGTTGGACAGGACTTGGAGCAACCTGGGATAGTGGAAGGCGTCCCTGTCCAGGGAATGAGATGAACTTTAAGGTCACTCCCAACCCAAACCATTCTGTGATTGTGTTCTGTGATTCCACAACAAATAAACTGAGAATTGAATGCCAATCCCCCACATCTTAGCACAAAAATGGCATTGTGAGTTTGGCTGGGGAATTAATTTACTTGGGCAAAATAACTGCTGTATCTATTATATTATTAAAGCATAACTTCTATTTATCTAAGCACCCTAAAATAAAACAGCAATAAAAATGCATTTAGCACAAAAGCTCTCTGGCTTTGAGCTATGACAAAAACGGCATAAAGAAATAAAATGTAATAATTGTCTCTTGGGCAACAGTCCAGAATGGACAACAGGCAAACTTCCACAGTGATTTTTGACTCTGAACTCTGACTTTTACTCTTTCAAGAGGTGCTGTGGCCTCACAGAATAAAACACAGAAAAGGTTGGGTGGGGAAGGACCTTAAAGCTCATTTTATTCCAACCCCTGCCATGGGCAGGGAAAACTCCACACCCACATGAGCAGTTTCTTTCCAAATTCTGCCCCAAAAGAAAGGGAGATTCAGAATAAGAGGGCTCTGAACGGCCTGAACACTTAAAGGGTTTCCAGGACCCATAATATTGTGTCTACAGTATGTAATCAACCACTGGCATTCTCACTGGGTCATCCAGATATTTTAAAAATCATTCATCACGTTCTGAATAATTTATGGTTTCAGAGCAGAATTCCAATCAGACTTAGCTGCTGAAGTTCACAGATCAGGATATTTATTTCAACTGTATTAAAAAAAAAATCCAGTTTACAATTATATGTTAAGCTAAAATTACAGAGACAAAGTCAGTTTGGATGTCTCTGCTCTAGGGGTATAACACAGCACGAGCTTGGTTTATTAATAGAATTCAGTGGACTATCTCACAGGGAGATAATAATAATAATAATAATAATAATAATAATAATAATAATAATAATGGCAGGGTGGATTATCCAGAGTGGAAAAAAGCTCCTGACAGGACAGGCCCATGCAGAGCTGAGGAGCAGCAGGACTCGAGGCACAGGTAGAGCTCCAGGTGAACCTGCTGAGCCCCAGCACTTTGCCCAGCCTAACAAGGCACGAAGCAGGGCAGACACCTGCACCAAACCAGCACGAGAGCCAGGCAGGAGCACCACAGATGGTTTCTCCGCTTGGAAAAAAACAGAAAAGCAGAACTTGTGTCCTGGGGAAAAAAATTCTCCTGCACAGGGACCAAATTCTGACCCTAATAGTTTTCCCAAGTGTATAAAAGTAGGATGAAAGGATCCTCTTCCCTCAAAAAGCAGTTTTCTCCATCCAAAATACATCACTGAAGAGGTATTAAAAAATAACCATCACATGAAGGTTTTTTTATGTGGCCTGCATTTCCCTCAGTGTCAGGCTGTGAAAACAAGCCCCAAAAGGCTGATGGTGTTTGCAGAAGCTAAAAGTGAGCTGGAATTTCATCAGTTCAGCAACAAAAGGTTTTATGAATAAGGAGCTGAGACAGCCTGGCAGCATCCCACATCCTTAAATTGAATCCAATCAAACTCCAGTTCAAAAGAAAAATGAACAGGTAATATCTATCAGTCTAAATGGCCATCCCATTAACCTGAGCTCCATCTAAAGCCACAGGGAATAATCTGCACACCCTGCAGTGGCATCCTCTGCTTTAATGGAGCAAGACTGTCCAACTGGGGCATCCCAGGAATGCCAGAGGTTTCCCAAGATGTGAATTCCTTCTCTTGCTGAGACGTTCCAGTACTGAAAACTGAGGTGTAATTAAAGATACAGATGCAAATGTACTTTAAACATGCAACCAGACACGAGTTCTGTCATCTCACTGCACGTGGCTAATGCACAACCCATCCTTTTGTAATTAAGGATGGGGGAATTTTTCCTTTCCTATAAGGAACTGAACTCCTGTCCACGGGTGGCACATCTTAAACAGGACTGCAAAGATAAACAGGGTAGTTACTAAAGTCTCCTTGAGGTTTTTATTTGAATCTTGGCATTTTTGAGGTGGAGAATCTCACTTTCCTTCTACTGAAAGGAAAAAAGAACCCATCCAAACATTTTATTTCCAACTTAACAGGGAGAGGAATGAGGGCAACACCATCACTTTGGGAAGTGCAAAACCCTCATACACTTGACTGAGGTATATGTGATTAATCCCAGATGGTGCCTCTTTCTAGTACCTAACTTTAGCTCCTCTGCTCTACCAGGAACTACCTATGATATGCAGAAGAAAACAGTGCCACGAGTTCTTTCAACACACCCAAAATTTAAAAATTCTCCTTTTTTTTTACCATTAGAATCCAGTGTCAGGGATAGAAAAAACAACATTCTGAAGGAAAAAAGCGATTTTCTTGCCCTAGTCTACTATGACCCAAACTTTCATACCTTTTCTCACACTTACAATGAAATCAACTTCAGATGATGGTGTTTTTATAGCCAAAAAAAAAAAAAAAAGTGCTTTTTGTACTGTGTGTATTGAAACCCCCTAATTACAGAACTGTTAGACAGTGACAAATGCTTGGACAATTCTGACTATTCCCAGGGTTCCCCAAGGCAGTCAAACTGCTCTTTCTCAAATCGAGAAATGCGAGGAAAAAAAAAAAAAAAAAATAGGTGGTTTTCTGATTGCACAGAGAGTTGCTGAAAGATCAAAGCATCACCACCCACGGAGAGCAGCAGGTCAGCAAATCCCTGCTCCTCAGTGAGAGTCTCTCTCCAAGGGGAAGATCCCCAGGGATGGATGATTTTTTAAAAACCACTGAAGCAATCACGACGTGGGGAATCACTGCAGGTACCGCAGCAAAATGTCATTTTTGCAACAGCCCAAAAAACCACCAGATGAAGGGAAGGGAAAGCTGAGTTTTCAAGCTGAAGGTGAAGCAAGGAGACCGGAGAAAAAGTGAAGACAAAATTCTCCACTTGCTAACGAGCTCTCTTGCCTCGTGGGTGAACTCGTGCCAGACACAACTAAAGAAAATCAGTATTTTAAGTCGCAACAGATCAAAACAGATTACAGCATGAAATTTATTTTCAGGATGGGGAATATCCCTGTCATCTGTAAAAACACATATGGCGGCGTTTGAGGGGGTTTGGGCTTTTTTTTTTTAACATAAAGTGTGAATTTCCCTGTAAACCACACATGCACTCCAAGGATTGATTTACTGTCCCCTTCCCGCCTTTCAACAGCCCCTCCCCACGCAGAGCCTGTGAACATGCTGAGAGCACAGACTTTGCTGACAAGACACTGCTTTTCACAGGCCAGTGATTTTTGTTTCACTGCAAACACATTTACCTGCCAAAGGCCAAGTTCTCAGTTGGCATAAATCAGCACAGCTCCTTGCTCAGCCACCTAATTCCACTTTGCAGGCTTTAAATAAAGGTTCAAGATGCCTCTCCCTCCTTAAAAGGAACTAAAAGGAACAATAACCTCGAGGAGTTCATCCCCAAAGTGCATCCAGGAAACAGTTTTACTTCATTCATACCCAAAGAGCATCCTGGACACAATTTTACTTTGAGGAGTTCATCCCCAAAGTGTATCCAGGACACAACTTAACCTCCAGGAGTTCATCCCCAAAGTGCATTCAGGACACAACTTTACCTTGAGGAGTTCATCCCCAAAGTGTATCGAGGATATAATTTTGGAGTTCATCCCTAAAGTACATCCTGGAAACAGTTTTACCTCATTCATCCCCAAAGTGCATCCAGGACACAGCTTTACCTCCAGGAGTACATCCCCAAAGTGCATCCAGGACACAGTTTTACTTCATTTATCACCAAAGTGCATCCAGGACACAATTTTACCTCCAGGAGTTCATCCCCAAACTGTATCCAGGAAACAGTTTTACCTCATTCATCCCCAAAGTGCAACCAGGACACAACTTTACCTCCAGGAATTAACCTCCAAAGTGCATCCAGGAAACAATTTGCCTCCAGGAGTTCATCCCCAAAGTGTATCCAGGGAACAGTTTCACCTCCAGGAGTTCATCCCCAAAGTGCAACCAGGACACAGTTCTACCTCTAGGAGTTCATCCCCAAACCGTATCCAGGACACAACTTTACCTCCAGGAATTCACCCTCAAAGTGCATTCAGGAAACAATTTGCCTCCAGGAGTTCATCCCCAAAGTGTATCCAGGACACAATTTTGGAGTTCATCCCCCAAAGTGTATCCAAGACACAACTTTACCTCCAGGAGTTCTCCAAAGTGTATCCAGGAAACAGTTTTACTAGCAGGAGTTCATCCAGGACACAATTTTACCACCCAAAAGTGTACCCAGGACCCAGTTTTACCTCCAGGAGCTCATCCCCGATGTGCATCCGCCCGTCCCGTCCCGCGGGGCCGTCAGGATTGATCCCAACCACAAAGATGCTCATCCTGGAGCGGTCCTTGTTGCCAGCCAGGCTGAGCCCCAGCCCATTCTTGTCTTTCTCCAGCTCAATAATGTGCAATTCTCCCGGGAGATCTGCATATCTCTGCCTGATTTTTTCTGGGGAGGTCAAAACATAAAGGGAGTTAGAGCATAAAGTGAGTTACACGCAGATGTTCAACAACACACAAAGATGTGCCAGAAATTTATGGGTTCTCAGCAAAGAAGTGTTTTTAACAGAGGTCTTTTCAGCACAGACTCTAAAATACCATTTGCTCTGCGTGTATCAGTCACACAGCGAAATGCAGCATCAGCTGCAAGCACTGCTCACCATTAAACCCACACTATTTTAATTATTTGCACAACAGCCTGGCTCCAAAGCCAAACTTTTCTGAAAGGAGGGTAAACAAGGAAATTCCAGAGGCACCTTTACCTTACAAAACCTATCAAATTCAGGAAACTCTCGTAAAGTTCGAGCTGGTTAATTAACCACTGCGGGGAACTGAAGCACTTAATGGCTCCAACATTACTGCAAGCTCACATCTCAAGGTAAAAACCTTCTGCTTCCTCCTGGTGACTCAGGAATCTTCTCAGCACGCTCTGCTTAACTCCACGGGCTGATTACGCAGAGCAGATGTCAGTGACAATGGAGATGAGTGATTGCATTTCTAAATGCAGCCTCACCTGATATTAAGGTAGTTATTTGTCTTTCATCTGCACTTCAAGCATTCCTGGGACAGAGTTTGATGCATTTACAAAGTTATTCAGAGCACAGAGCGTGGCTGGGGATGCTGACAGGTTAATCTGAATGTTTTTTCACCACTAGCCTGCAAACATCTATCACCATTGCTGGGGAGGGCAGTTCTTTCCTGTCTGCTTTCCCTTTTCAGATTTTTAAAGCCAGTTTAAGGCACCACCTGCACCCTTCAGCTGGGCCACACATTTGAAAGAGCAAGTCAAAGTATATCCCTGTGGCTGGCTGTCACCTTTAGCACAGAGCCCAAGGTGAAAGAAACTGCTGCATTATGCATGAAAAGGAGAAATAAGGGATATTATATGTTCAGCCATATCCCTGAGTCAGCAGCAGGAGTTAGATCAATATTAGCTACTACCACTCTCCTGGGGAAGCATATTTTAATAGTATGATTTAACTGCTGTAGTGAATGTTCCCATGACAACCAGAAAGAGGGAAAAGAGCTGGGAAAGGTGAGAGGGAGGCAACCAAAAGTGAATAAAAAACTGCTGAGAAGAAAGAAGATGAGGTGGATGAGGTTCTTTCCACAGCCCCTGTGCTGTCAGGGTGATTTAGCTGAACAGGGGACATTCCCAGTGGCTCTTCTCTCCAAGGGCTCTTCCTGAGTAATTGTTCCAGCTGCAGCAGCCCCTTGTGCCTTCGCAGAGCCCACTGGGGCATGGAGAGCAGCTTCCCATCTCCAGCTGCACCCACAGGAATTACCCACACTGACAGCAACACAGGCACCAACCAGCTCTCCCCTCTTATTTACAGGCTGGCATTTTCCTGCTATGCTCAAAATCCCCAGGGTGTACAGTCAGGGTGAGATGTTATCCCTGGAAAGCTGCTAAAGCCCTGCAGAGATCTGCACAAAATCAGAACATCACAAAAAAAAACCCAACAAAAAAAAAAAAAAAAAAAAAAACAAAAAAACCAAACCAAAACCAAAACCAAAACAAAAACAAAAAAAAAACAAAACAAACAAACAAAAAAAAAAAAACAAAAAAACAAAAAAACAAAAAAAAAACCAAAAAAAAAACAAACAAAAAAAAAACCAAACAAACAAAAAAAAACCCAAAAAAAAAGACTAAAAGTTTAAAAGCTCGTTTGTTACTATCAATTATATGATAGTATAAAAATTCATGTAACTGTGTTAAGTGGCAATCCATGTAGCTGCATGGTTCTTTAAATGTATTTCTGAATTAATGGGGTCAACATGTAATTAGAGGAGTGGTTGGCTACATGGATTTGGAAACTGTTCTGTCTTCTTAGGAAGGGTCTCAAAAATGGTGTTCCTGAAAGCAAAGGAGACACAGCCACACCTGGTTTGTTCACAGCTCTGAGGTTTGATTTCTTTGCCCACAAGGCCAAGTCCAGACTTGAAGAACTCTCAGACATTTGCTGCCCACCACAATTAGACAAATAACTCATTAGAGCACAGCAAGGAGCTGCTGCACACCCCAGAACAAGGCACCAGCAGAAAAGGGTTTTTCTTATTGATTGCATTTTTGTGGCTAAAACTCAAAGAGTTGGAGCTGGAGGGCTGCTGTCCATCACTCTCTCTGCCACAGCTCCCTCCACTGCTTGTTGTACACGGGTAACACATCTCACTGCTGTTTGCCAGGAGCAAGGAAACATGTCCAAAGCATAATTTCAACAGCTCACAGCCGGGTGCACAGGCAGGAGCTGGAGGAACAAGGAACTCACACGCATTTAAATGCAGTGCAGATGAAGCTGCACATCTTCAGAGACTGCCTCAAAAGTAATTTCTGGCCTGTCAGTAAAAGCACTTGAAATTCCCCTGCAAGAACAGCCCTGCAAATACACGTTGCTCCAGCCTCTGCCTGCAGACAAAGTGCCTCTGAGACCCAGAGTAAGTCTGTAAATTCCATGGTGTTTCCTCCCCAAAATGAGTTTTCTCACATGGGAGAAATGCTGGCAGTTGAGAAGAACATGTATGTTCCTTTCTGAGCTGGGTTGAAACTAAAAGCGAGCTTTAGTCCTTTCAAAAATCAGTAGTTTGGGCAACTGCCTGGGATGGGACAAAACCCCACTAAAATTCTTGGTCTGCCCATGTTGGGCCAGGTCTGGAAACCTGGTGAGTTGAATCCCAGCTCTGCGCTCCAGCTGTGCCAAAATGCCCCACTGTGGGAACAAATCTTTGGGCAAAGAAAAAGTTTATCTGGGCAAAAAAGCAGAGACCAACTCCAGGGCTGGTTGCTTTATTTGTTAAGGGGCTGGGGTTGTTTCCTTTTGGGTTTTTTTTAAAGTGTTCTTTAAAGTGTTCTCTGTGTTATTTGTTGGAAAAAATACTTACTTACTTACAACAGAAGGAAGCTTCTGTGTGGACTGAGCCCTTGATTCTAAATTATCACATTCATTTCCAAAACAACTATTGCATGGTTTGCCAGGCTGAGGTGACTGAGAGGTAAAACAGAGGGAGACCAGGGAGGGATGTTCTGTGCCAGCCCCATTTCCACCCTGGCAGGAGGCACTGCTGTCCTGGAGAAGAGACAAGTAGAGACACCCCTGCTTTTAAAATCAACCCTCTCCCTGGACAACAGAAGGTTCTGGCTCTCCCCAGTCCCATCTCCTGCAGTTGAGCCCTTGGAAGGGCTGTCCTGGCCAGGCAATAAATGACAACAAATTCCCAGCGGTGCCAATCTGCAAATAAATATCCTCTGGGCATCCAGCTGACTTCCTACAGCACTGTCACAGTAGTCTCAGTTTGCCTCTTAATAAGGATCTCACAAAATTATTTTAAACAAGTATTTACTGCTTAAACAAACCTGCTTCTAAGGCATCTTCTTTTTAACACCTTTTTCAGCTGTTTGTTTTTTTTTTTTTTCTAGCCTCCAGCTGGTATCAGTTTCCAGCTCCCTGCCTATGGCTGGGGGAGCCAGTTAGCATCTGCTTTTGCAAAAAATTCCATTATGTGCCTTCATTACCAGGCACTTTAGGCGAGGCAATTGTAATTCTGTTGTTGCTGCATCACACATGGGACGCGGCGTCTCTTGTTTTGGCACTGCGCGGGGGCTGTTTCCACACTCGGTGACAACATGCCCATCACAACTCCTGCAAACACGTCCCCACCAAGGATATTCCACCAGCTAATACTGCAGCCAGCTCCTCTTAAAAAAAAAAAAAAAAAAACCCACACACAGATGTAGCTTGAGCCAAAAGCGCGAGTAAAACGCTTTAGTGATCGCTCCTGCAATGATATTTCCCGGCTATATTAACAGACAATTACATTTCAAAGGGAAACCCTGGAAATGGAAGACAACAAGCTCTCGAGCAAACCGCTATTATGCTGCTGCATATGTTTCCCTGCCTCAGCCACTGTTGCTATTATATTAAACGGAAAGATAAAAGGAATAAATGGGCACAATATGGTCAGGGGTGTTGGGAGTTTGCATGATCTAGTACTGCAACAAATAAATACACAATCTATCTGCAACACCAGAAGCAGACACCGCTCATCAGGAAGGCAAAAGAGCTCTTTAAATGACATATATATAAAGCACTTCCAAAGGGCTGGAGAGGCTGTTTCCCAAACCTGCTGAAATCTCCAGTGAAATGAGCTGAAAGGGAAGAGGTGCTGCTTTGGAAAATGGTGTCTCTGTGTGATGCAAATGAAGAGTCCAGCCAGAAAAGGTGAAAAGAGGAAAGAAAAGGCTCTGGATGACTCAGCGAGGTGATCTGGTTTAGTACCAAATGCTCAATATTAAAAAAAAATGTCAAGGCAAAATATAAAGAAAAGAAAAGAGGGGAAGAGACCACAGAGAGAGACAACAGCTGATATGTGAATATTGAAGGTGATGCTGAGGATTTTCCATCCCTTTCATGCTGCCTCAGACCTCTATTAGCAGCACACGCTGCCTTTTGGAGATCTCATTTATCAGCCTGTGCTCTTTCTACTAATGCGTTTATCTCCCATTTTTATCCCAGAGCACAAACCCTGGTTAGAGCCCTGGCCTTCCCCAGCAGAGCTCAGGCAGCAGTGCTGCAGCACCACGGCCACTGCTCCTCTCTGGGTAGTGCCAGACATCAGAATGCAGGCAGCATCCCCTGCACAGAGCCAACCTTGCATATCAAGCAACCCATTCCCTTCTCGATTTCACTGCAAACATTAAAAAAAATTAATGTAGGAAGTCCCTGGGAAGCTAACCCTAGAGCTGGGAGGGCAGCCCGTCTAATTTACTGATTACAATTTACAAGAACCTAAATAAGCATATTGAAGGGACCATAATTGAACAAATGGGGTTTAGAATTCTCCCTACTACTAATAATATAATAAGCTTATTGTTTTAATCTTCCCACTAGCCCTCTGTTCAGCTCCAAGGAGGCAGACAGTTCTTCAAACCTTATCTCAAAAATGATGCACTCATCTGTTTTCATAAGCTTTAAAGAAAAAAAAATAGAGTACTGCTGCAATGCTTTTGTCAACTCCATCAAATTGTTGCAATTCTTCTCTCGGTGATCAGCAAATATGGGAAAAAATAGGGCAGTTGTATTCAAAAATGGAAATGGAAGGGCCAGAGATCCTGTTCTCACCAGTCCCCCTTGCTCAGGTGATGAGAGACATCCTTGTAAGTGCTGTTAAACCAAACCTGGAGGCATAGAGAGTTCCCTACCTGACCCAGAGACTCAGCATCCCCTCCAGTGTCCCTCTGACATCCCTCTGACACCACTTGGCTCCATATGCACCCTCTGGAAATCATTTACCAAACCTGAAGTGACGAATTCCAGAGAAAACCAACACTCAGCCTTCTTATTTTCCCTTTGGCAGACTTCAACCAACTCTTCCAGTCAATAAAAAAAGCCCCATGGCCCCTTCTTCCCCAAAATACTGTCAGCCAAAATACTCTTTGCATTACTTTTAAATTCCATAAGGGAGAGAGCGTGCACCAGGAGGCACAAACAGCCCAGGTGTGAGCTGCACACCCTGACAAACACAGCTCACCCCACCTCAAGTGAAAAACAAGCAGGCCTTCAAGTCTCTTGGGACATTCTTACCCTAAGCTGAAGATTCCCTCTTTCCTCTTGTTTTGTGTGCGGGATTCGGGCTCTTATTTGGGATCTCCAAGTTTCTCCTCGCTGCTCCCTCCAGCTCAGGCTCCAATTCTGTTTTGCTCTTCTCATCCTCAGCTCATAGAAAGAAATTTTCCTTCTCTCCCAATGCTCTCCTTAAATCCCACCTGTCCCTCACATCACTTTTTACAGCAGAAGGTGGAAATTTCTGCTGGTGCTCGTTAACCCATCCAGGAAGGAGGGGATAATGAGAGTCTCCACAATCCCACTCAAGTACCATTTCAGCCTGAGCAGGTGGCATTTAGAAATTGTTACCCATTAATTACTTCTTCCTACAATCAAGGGAACCATCACAAGAAAAGTCACTGAAAACCAGGGCAACTGTGGTCCATAATATCAGATAATCCACCTCCAGTGCTTGCAACATTTCACACAAATGGAGTTTTTACCAACAATTTTTTTTCCTTTTTCAGGCTCAAAGCTTCATTCTACAGCTGCACCTCATCTAAGTTCTCCGAGGAAGAGATATTGTGTGTTTTCCTTCTTTTAATTAGATTGAGAAGCCCACGATGAGTCTGTTCACACCCATGTTTATCTGGGACCTTTTAAAAGGAGATTTAGTGGAAGGGAGGTAAATAGAGCATCTCGATGCTAATAATTGCTGATAATAAGGGAATCTGCCTTCCCCTGCACACAATCCTTCCACTCATTTGCCCTTCAAATGATGCAGTAACCCCCAGGAAAGCACTTGGGTTTCCTCAGAAGTGACCTCCTCTGGGTGCTGTGTGCTGTGGCAATCAGTGACTCACTGGAGCTGAGCTTGGAGTGCTCCTGCTCAAGCTGATCAAGTTGCAGCATCCAACTGATGCTCCCCTTTGGGAAGAAAGCACTGGCAGTTCTGGGAACCTGGGTGTTTCCTCCAGATAGGAGACACTCTGCTGGAGCATCACGCTGCCACTGCTTGATTAGACACAATCAAAGAGCAACAAAGACCTTTTTTTTTTTTTTTTTGTCCTTTTGATAAAATCCACCATAAGGATTTTACAAATGGTGACGTGTAAAAACAGATCACGTCGTGGTTATTGCCTGGGCCATGGAAATGCCAGACTGAAGGCATTTAAATCCTTAAAAATGTGAGGTAGGCTCCAATGACAGCTGCTGTAGACCCTGTTTTAAAGAGAAAACCTCATAAAAACACGCTAATGTAAATATTCCAAGGTATTTTGTGGCACTGTGCAGTTGAAGTCACTCAAAGCCAACACCCCGCACTCTCTAGAGCTCCTGGAGCATCCTGGAGATAAGGCTCAGTTATCTCTGCTGCAGCTCTCTGGGAAGCCTGGCTGTGAGAACAGGGCAGGAACATCAGGGAAAGACTGCAAAGTCCCAGGGAAATTCCAGCTGTCACCTGGCACTGAGCACCAGGGATCCCCGAGGATGCAGCAGCATCACTCCCAGCTGCAGCGACAGACGAAGCTTTAACGACCCCTTTCACAACTGAGTTTTGGGGAATATCTCCCAGATGGGACAGAAATTTCTTTCCTAACCTCCTCTCAGAGAACCTCAGGATCTCAGGAGGTGGGAGGAAGCAGATTTTCTCACTTTGCTCTGGAACGACCCATTCCCTACATTTGGATTTGGATTTGGATTTGCTCGTTCATTTGATGTGTCTGAATATTGGGAATTCTAATCCATTGCTTTTCCCCACTTGGTCTCAATGCAAACAAATGAATATTGTGAGCATTTAAATTCTTCCTCCCCTGACAGGAATAATGTAAGTTGATCCTGACAGTGTTTAATCCTTAATAATGATGTTCCTACAAAGCGACTGGCATTATCTTGGAATCTTTCTGCATGGAGTCTAATTAAAGAGAACTGTGTCAGGCTCTTGTCAGAGACTGAGTTTGTTACCTAATGAAGACTTTTAGGGGACCAGTGGTAAGTTACTGCAAGAGGCAGAACAGACAACACCTCTTAGAAGTCGAAGTGATGAGACATTTCTCACTTAATGATTCATTTAATTCGAATAATTTAAGAACCTGAAGTAAGAGCCTGAACCTCCTCCATCTAGAGTGGGACTAGAGAAATTTGGATTTAATAATAAAGATTTTTTGAGCAGCGAACACAGCCTGGGTTGATGAGCCCGAAGATCTACAAAACATTCTTCAAGGAAGATTTCCAGGGGAACTGCCACGTGTTGTGAAATGCAGGGAAAAACTCAAACAATGTAAAACTTCAATAAAATCACAACAGTTGCACTAACAAGCTGTAAAAATAAAAAAGGACTAGGGAGCTGGTTGTGGAAGAGCAGGTGAAGAGGAGGAAAAGATACTGAGCACTGGGATAAGAGATGGTGCAGAGTCCCAGCCCTCTCTGCTGTGACACAACAAAACCACGTCACAGCAGCTCCACAATGACTACATTAAACTTTTGGATTAAAAACACCCACCCCACAAGCCTTAAGTTTGCTGGCACAGCAGTTTTTAAATATGCTGTGACAGTGATTAATCAGATTAAAGCTGGATGAATCACTGGGACTGTAAAGCCCAGGAAAATGCCCACAGAGCTGGGCTGGGAATTACAGAGAGAGCCTTAACAGCCCCACAGAAGATTGATCATGATCAGCTACTTCAGCTGTGAATTAATTCAATGGCAATCTTAATGATAAATTTTAATCCTCTTTACTATTTTTAGGTTTTAGTTGTTTTGCTGAAGATTGATTGTAACTGTCAAGCCAGTTACTACAAAAATAGATTTCCTTGCACCAAACTATTGTATTGACATTGCACATTCCTTTCTTATGCCTGCCATGGGGATCTAGGTGTTTTAAGTATATATATATATAAGCTATATAAATATTTAAGGAAATATAAAATTTGTGATACGTTTGGTTAATTAATTAATTAACCACGTCAGATATGGTGAACAACTTTCCTTCTATACTTCTTATTTTTTCTTAACACCATTTACTGTTTGCATTTGGACAGAAATGAGAATGCAATTAAAACACCAACAACAGCCTTGTAATAAAAACCCTGCACAGGAACACGCCAATTATGATTAACACAAGGAAAAATGTCTTCAGTGCCACGTTTTCCTTTAAAACTGAGATCTTTAACAGAAGCATAGTTATTCTCCTGGCAGATAAGTAGTGATCAGACCTGGTTTTAAATGGTCTAATTTCCAAATTTCCACTTTGCCAAGGGTCCCCTCCTGCCTGTCTCTGGGTTTCACACACAGCTCGTTGTGCAGTGACCTTGGAGGAGGCTCTGCCACCCCACAAACACCTCCACAATTCTCCAGCTGACAACTCTCAGCTTCACACTCCCAGCTTTTATTCACAGGCCGGCAAAGAAAAATATCCTCTCTCAGCCCCTAACAAGTTGCTCAGGTTTGATAAGCTATTTTCATTCCTGCTGAAGGGGTTGTGCAGAGAAAAGCTCTTTTGTTTCAGGCTGCTGAGGAAAAAGGCAAAAGCTGGATTTTTACTACGGTCAGTGCTGGGTCCAGATTCCTCTCAATTCTCTGGGTGCACACATACTTTAAATGAAAAAAAAAAAGCTATTCAGGAAAATTATGCTAATGGGTTAGAGTGTGCTCAGATCTCCATGCAGATTGCCTTTTAAAACTTCCAGTGCACGTTAAAAGCAGAAAATGCTTGATTTAAATGAAATGCAAAGCCAATTTAAATTAAAAAGCAGCTAAATATTAAAAAAGCTGCATATCTAGCTTTTAGAGAAAATGAGGTGACAGTGAGTTCACTTATGGAAAAGACCTGACCAGCTCCACAATGCTGTTCAGATGGTTTATCTCTATTTTTTTTTAATTTTTTTTTTTTAATTTAAGTGGTTATCATTATTTTGTTTAAGGTTCACACCTGCTTTGTCTTCCATCAAACCACCTGCAGCTCCTCAAACATTTACAAACTACCTGAGTTTTGAGCCACCAAACTGTCCTTGAGCCATCAGGCTCTGTTTGGGTACAAACCTGAGTTTCCCAATGTCACGGCTTGCCTTTGATTGCTGAGGTAAAACAAAACATGAGTGAAAAATGACTGCGACACCTGGCACTGCTGCAGGTTTTCTGTGCCTTGGAACAAAACAAATGCACACCCACAATTCCACCTGGAGGCCTCTCCTGTTGATAAACACACAACAATCATTCTCTTGCTATGCATTTCCGTTTCTTCCGTTACCATGTCCCAATTTGTGGTGTCTCCTGTGTCAATCACAGCTCTCTGATTTTAGATCATGTTTTAGCCCTGAAGAAGTGGAGATGAAGGAGAAGGTCCTTCCTCCCTCCTATGTCCAAGTCAGTTCTTGTTCCAGACCTCTGCAAATCCATTCCTCCTTCCTAGAGGAGGTTTTCAGCAGAAGAGGATGACAAAGTGAACACTTCTCATATAGATAAACCACCAAAATATAAAATTCCAGGCTGAAAACACACTGCTGGATTATGGCTGTGTGTTGCTTTGGCAAAAACCACTACAGGCTGTTGTTGCAAAAAGAGAGAAGCACCAACTAAATAAAGAATTCATCCAAAGGTCTCTTCTGAAAATGAGACAACAAGAGTTTTAGGGAGAGTTTTCAACTGTCTTATGTGACATAAATTGAAGGTAAGTGAGCACCCAGTGCTAATGAGAACACAGAACTTTTTCTCTTTTTCTAGCACTGCAAATGTTAGTCAGGCAGCAACTTCTGCATTTACAGCTGTTAAATTCCTCTCCCACCAGGTGAGGCAGAGGAACCTGGACAGAGAAATGGGTAACAATTTCTCTCCACACAAATCCCCCACTGAATAATCCTGTGAACTCACAGAGCAGTTGCACGTTCTCCCTAAATAAGCCATAAATCATATTTAATCAGCTGTCCTGAGAGTCTATTGGAGAACTTAATCAGGTTTGTGCTGCACTTATGACATCATAACACTTGACAGATTTGATTAAATAAACCAATATTTTTGTATTAGAAATTCTATTCTGATTATTTTGAAGCTCTCCAAAGGACAGAGCCTGGCAGACCTGTTTCCTCTTCCACAAAAGAGTAAAATGAAAGTGCCAGGGTCAGACACCTTTCCCTCAAGTAAGAGGTGCTAAGCAAGACATTAATTTTTCTGCAGAAGGAAAACTGTATCACAAAGAAGTGAACAGAGTATTTGAAGAGTTGATTTCTCTTTTTTTTTTTTAAAGAAGCAAAGTATGTTATTAGACAACAAATGGCTTCTCTTCTAATGTATTTAATGAAATAAAGATATTAATGCATTGCGCTTTGGGCATTTTTGAAATGAACACAATTATAACCAGGAAATTGATGATGTATGTGAGCAGAGACTTGCAATATGTCAAGCACTCTCTCTTTTTTACCTTCTGGCAAAAGAAATCCATCTCCAAGGATTAATCCAGGAGGAAGAGCTAAATGGATAAACTTTACTATATTAAATAGACGCACTTTTTCCACTCTGACTGGAGGAGGAAATCAACTAAGAGAAAGTTAAAAACTAAACGCCTGAGGGAAAAGTAAGAGTGGGGTATGGTAATTTTTACTGTAATTCTTTTGGCTTGATATTCAATAGAATTTTTTTTCCCCCTCTTATGGAATTTAACCTTCAAAAAAAGATGATTCAGATGCATCCACAAGTTACTCCTCAGCAATAAACACTGCCTTTTGGGTGAGCTGGAACTCCGTGGATCCTGCTTTCTATTCTATTTTATTTTTAAATTCACATGGCCACCTGACCTCTGGGAACTGTGGTGTGGAGCTCCACAAGTCTCAGGATGCTCCGTGTCTCTTCTGACAGATGGCCAAGCAAGGCATCCAACAGATGGCAAAGCCACCAAAGAGATGCCAGGTCTTCCCAGTGGCAGCCCAGGGGTCGTGCTCCAGTGTTTATTAATTATATTTCAGTCTCTTAATAGAGATTAAGTGTAGTTCTAATGGGGTAGCTAATTTTATTCTGGTTTTTGTTGGTTTTTTTTACAGGAATGCAGCATATCCAACCAACCTCCCCCCTGTGCAATCCAAGCTCCTGCTCCCAAAGCTCTGGACTGGCAGTGAATCTCATGGTGGAGCAGGGGTCTCAAAGGTGCTGTAAAAAGTCCATGAAAATAGGCAGGAGAGAAAGCTGATAAACACCCAAAGGCTTTGGTGTGAGCTCACACTTTAATGAAGTCAGAGAATTCTCTCCAGGGGAAGCCTCAGGGAGGCTCCAGCCACAGGAAAAGCTCCAAGTGGAGCTCACACCTTCCTCAACACCCAAGCCAGGTGAATGGGAGACACAAATCTGCAGGATTCCAGGTTCATGAGCTGCAAAACTCATAGCACCACTCATTAAAACCCTCACAACCTTCCCCATCCCCATTCCACAGCATCCCTCCTGCACACACAAACAGCAGCCACATCCTTCTGGCCCCAAAAGGCTCTGCTGAGCTTCCCAATTCCTCACAAAATCCCTTCCCACCTCTTTCACAAGCTGCCCCTGCTCATCCTGGCAGAGCTCTCCTTGCTCCCTCATCCATCACATCCCTGTCTCATCCCATTTTTTCCCCTTCCACTCTTCTCCCAGGCCTTCAGGGATACCTCACCAGGCACCACACTGGCAGGCTGGTCCCTCAGTGGCTTTCTGCCCTTGAAAAACAGTGTTTAAAAACCCACATACAATCAATATTTTAAAAATTACATGATCTACACTTGTAACAACTCAATCTTGAAATGAACTCCTGCTCTAAAATTACAGCATTGTCTACTTAAATCCATTAATGATGCACAACAAAGTGATACTGTATTAATCCTTAAATAGTCTGTCATCTCCCTGAAAGAATAACAGGTTACAAAATGGATGGAGGAAATGACAGCCAAACCTTATGGGTTTAAACCAGATTTTTTTTGCCAAACACCTGAGGAAAAAAACCCAACTTCTTTCTGGTTCAGATCCTTGTGTTAAGCTTTATAGCTCAGTGCAGAAAAATGTCAAGATCTGCAGGTCCAGGTGGAGGTGAGGCTGGCACAGGGAGCACCAAGGGAATCTCATCCTTTCTCCTTACTCAGCTCAGACTGAGCAGTGATTGCACAGTCACAGCTCTGGCAGATTCCAGGACTGTCACACACTGTAGTGACACAGGAGATAAACTCTGGTGATGTTTTGGCACACAGGGATGGAGGCCCAGTAGCACAAGGCCTCCAAAAGCCATTTGGGAGGTGAAATCTCTCTCTGCCCCCACAGCACAGCATTAAGAGCCATAATTTAGCTCCACATGCAAGTGCACACACCAGAAAATGCCCTGTGCCCTCCCACCCTCTGGCTTTTCCATTCAAATTCCTCCCAGTTTGGAGAACATGGCTCATCACTAACAGCACATTGCAAGTGTGAGAACTTATCTTCAGTATCTTGTAATATTCCCAGGACCATCACACCATGGAAATGATCATTTCTCACCTCACCCTAAGGAGTGGGAAGTCTGAACTTTTCTAGAGATACAGAGTTCAGGGTACTACACAAGCATAACATTCATTAGGTTAAAAAAACTCAACTTTGGCTTACAACTCTGAAACTGCAGAAAAAACTCACCAGAATTTATAAATCTGTGATAACTTGCTTGTTTTTCAGTTAAAGGGACACAAAACCCCTCTGGAATTACCTAATGCATTGAAACAAAACAAAACAAAACCCCCATTGCTCAAAGCACTTGGTACCTACAAAACAATCACAAATGACCTGGGCAAAGTCAAGGTTTCCCACTCTCAGCTTCAGATCATTTTTATAACTCACCTGCAGTTCTGTCCATCACCTGAGCAGGAGGTCTCCAGTTCAGCTGGCTCAGCTGCTGGGATGGCTCCTGGCTCTGTCTGCACCAAGCAGAGGAGCAGAGTCCTCCCCCAGTGCTGTCCTTCCCCCATGAGCACAGACAGTCCCCTCACCTGCCCTGTGCTCCTCTCGTGCCCTCCTGACTCACAAATCCCACTGGCTCCACTCAGCTCCCTTCTCCCTCTCATTCCCCAAACAACCCCAGCATCTGATGGAGCATTAACTCTGCCCTTGAATCCTGAATTCCAGCTGTGGATCCTGACAGGCAGGACAAGGGCAGGGCTGGGAGCTCACAGCCCCTGACCACTGGTACCTGATGTGCCATCACTGATGCTGGAAATGCCTTCCCAGTCCCCTGGATTCAGGAATGTCTCAAGGGAGGTGTCCCAGCCCTTCCCAGCCACAGCAGCCCAAATTTGCTGCTTCTTTGCTGACAGAATCATGGAGTACTTTGGGTTGGAAGGGACCTTAAAGCTCCTCTCATTCCTGCCATGGGCAGGGACACCTTCCACTATCCCAGGTTGCTCCAAGCCTTGTCCAACCTGGCCTTGGACATTTCCAGGGATCCAGGGGGAGCCACAGCTTCCCTGGGCAACCTCAGATGACAACATTTCCTCTAACAACTTTTTGGGGAAGCAGAGAGAGAGAAGCACAAGGCACGATCTCCAAGCACTGATGAAGAAAAGAGACATGCCCATCATCACTCTGATTATAAAAGGCTCATTATTGCTTGTGGGGCAGCAGAAAGAACCACCTGCCCTTCAGCCAGCTGTCACATCTCCTCTAAAGGCAATATGGCAAAAAGTCTTCTGAATTTGGTGATAAAATAGAGCTGCTCATCTGATGCAGCCAGCACACACACACACACAAATGTATCTGCATATAGATTTCCTTCCTTAATGTCTTTAGCTTGCAATCAGTTTTCAATACACACATGGCCACTACAAGGCATAAAGCAAATTTTCACTGGTCTGCCACACTGTACTCTAGCACACCTGGAGATAAATGCTCTGGATTGCTCTTTAAATGCCACCTACCCTGATAAAGAGCAATTACACACCTGCTCAAACTGATGAGCGGCCCCTAAGCCACGACACGGAATAAGGGAGAATCAAGTCTTCAGACTGAGAAACAAAAAAAAATAATTTCAACTTTCTCCTGACAATACAAGAAGTGGTTCTGGACAGCTGCCTCAATTGCTGCAATACTGTGCAAAACTAGGTAATGCCTGTAAAGAATAAAATTATTGTCATTTGACATTTTTTATATTTCCCTTCTGTTAGAGCCTTACTTCCTCTATACACTGGGAGCAGCTACTGCTTAAAACCGAGCAGACCATTTTGTTACAGAGCTATTATGCAAATAATGTGCTCTGTATTCTAACTAGAAGCAATGCTGTGCTAGTCTGGGCAAGACATGAGCCACTGTGGAGTTTTCTTTTTAATTTTTTTTTTCTGTGCACTGGAGCAACATCATTTACGGTGGTAATGATGAAAGAGATATCTCCTCATCTAAAAATCAGATTATTAGTCAAGAATATAAACACACAACCACCTTTTACGAGCCGGTGTCTGCCTTTCATTTATCTGCTTAAATATTTACATCCTTTTAACATATTTTTAGTTGCAAGTCATTGCAGTGATATTAAGAGCACTTTGGTGAGAGCAATGCATAAAAAAGACCTACTTGGATCATCCTCTCTTAGCAAGTTTGTACCTGTGCTCACAGATTTATACCACAGACATTATCTTCTATCTGAAATTACTTATCTGTAGCACCGGAGTGAGATCAAAGATCCCACACAACATCAGCCACCTGCACCCAGCCCCAGACAATGTAATAACGTTGTAACATCAAATCAGGGTATTTCATGCCCAGCATCTCTGGGTACCTGGCTGGGGTTGGAAGAAAAGATCTTACCTAAGAACAAATGCAATCTCAGGCAATATTTAAAGATTAGATTATCCTTCACTGCAAATAGCTCATTTGTTTACTATCACGTTGCTTTATTCTTGCTTTGCCTCCTTCTACCAAGAAAATGCTGAATATTCAGTTTAGATTCCCAGCAGCTTTTTATTTTAGTCTAAAAACATTTACCTAACACATTCTTAACAAGCAAAGTTAAGAAAATCCAGCCATCTGTCTCTGCATTACAATAACAGTTATGGAAGAGTAGATTATTCTATACAGCAAGAAATTTAATGCTATGAATTCTTATACTTTAAGCACTGTGTGCTCCAGTCAGTTTTGTATACAAGAATGTTGAGCACTGGCACACACAGAAGCAATGATTTATCAGCAAACACAAGAGAAAAGATTTTTTAAAGATATTAAATGCATTTGATATTCCAATCATGCTATATGTCCATGCTTCAAACTGAAGGAGGTAAAAAAAAAAAAAAAAAATCTCTGCTATTATTTTCTTTCTCCAGCACTTCACTAGTTCTAAATTATCACTAAAAATACTTAAAAAATGACTTGCTGGAAACAAACACGACACAGAGACAAGACGTGAATCCTTACCTGGGAAACCCCCTTGTACCATTGCTGTACCAGCATGTACTCAGGAAATCTGCATTCCTGACAAACATTCAGGGCTGTAAAGCAGCTCAAATCCTCATCACACACAGGCTCAGGGCTTGTCTTCCTTCTGACGACCTTGGGCCTATTTTCCTGAGATTTTTCTCTCCTTAAGGGCAAACCGTCTGTCTGCTTCTATTACTAGATGCCATCAATTACATTAATTTCGGGCTGCCCACGAGCTCCCACTTACATCTGCCAGCAGAGGAGAAGCTGCCTATGGAAGCAGGCAGGGAGAGCAGCACATCCCTGGATTCCCACATCTGACCCAGGGATGCTCCCAGCTGCTGTTTGTGCTCTGCCAGCATCCGAATGACATCTCCATCCCCAAACACGAGTCACCCCCGGCGTGTCTTGTGTGGCTGGCAGCCTGCAGGTGCCTTCCTGCTTAATGCCTGGCAAAGGAGCAGTTAATAATCTTATTTACCTGAGCATCCTTTTCTCTGTGAGCTAAGGGGGTTAAAAATTAATTTCTCCCTCGCAAATGGCTTCATTAAATCCGTTATTCCCCGATGCTGCAAAGCCTGAAGCTTCCCAGCACTGATGTGTGCTTGTGGCACAGGGTTTGCTTGTTTTGTTTTGGCTTTTTGTTTTTTTTTTAATGTCAGAAAACAAAAGCAATCTGTCATTATAAGCATAAAAAGGCTCAAACTTCATCATAACTTGTGTTTTGTTGAAACCCCAGACAAGCAGTATTAGTTTCGCTGCAATGAATGCTGAACTGAAATGCTGAAAAGACTCAAAATCCTTCATTTAGTAATTAAAAAAAAGCAAAGATAAAAATCTCTCTCTGAATTTATAAACATACTTAGTTATTTTGGGAAGTCCTACTAATTCTCTCTTCCAAAAGCTACATTTAAAAACAACTCAAACTACTCGGTTATTTCGTTAATATCATTAATTTGTTCATTTTTAAAGTTCATTGTCCTTCCTTTAGAATATGTCTCACAGCACACACACAGCCATCTGTTCAGTGCATTATGTCAAGCACACAGTAAAAAAACCACAAGAAGTCCCAGCTGCAATTTTACTATTACTTCATCAAAAATGTAATTTCCTCTCGCAATACTTCATCAGATGATAACTGTGCGTGTGATTCACAAAGAGAGTGAGGAAACCAGCCCAATAACAAAACCCCAAACGAACCCACAACCTCAAAGTGCAGTGACACCACCTCCCTCATCCATCCCAGAGTGGCAGAGCAGCTCTGGGGCTCTGCCCAGCGTGTCCTGGATCTGATGTTAGGGCTGGTTACAAACCCCACGTTATTTGAGCTAATTAGGGGTCAGAACTAGAATGGGAAAAGAAGATTAACAGCACAGAGTCACATTAAATAGAGATTAACACAGAGCTGAAAAATGAAAGTCTCTGCTCTATTTGTCTAATCCTGGCTCTTGCCTGATCTAAGGAAATCCACCGTCCTAAACACACTTGGTACTATATTTAAGAACATGAAATCTTGCAATTACTACTTTTGCAATATTTTATTTTTATAAAGCTTGAAGCGTTTTTTTTTCCAAGCTGCATCTTCCCCTTTGAGCATCATCTCTGTTTGCTGTTGATTGCAGTGACATCTATTGGAGAGGCAGTGCTTGGCTGCACGAGCTGCCTCCACTGAGGATCAACATTTTCAGGTGATCCCCCCCAAAATGAAAACTAAAAGTTAGGATTGCTTTTCTCTTGTTTCAGCACAACTTTGTTTAAATACCAGCTCCAAACAGAGACGGGAATTATCAGTGGGTTGGCTTTTATTTAGTCATTTGTTAATTATCCTGGCCTTTTCCCAAAATGCTGATCATCACGTTGCCATCCTTGCCCACAGCAGGGCAGAGACACTTCCAGAGATCCTCCTTCTGCCCACCCCATGAACCTGACCACACCTTCCTCAAAGCCTCAACTGAACTGGATTCCTTTTTCTCCATCTTTTATTTTTAATGAAAACCACTCTGCTCTCGCTGATCACAGCACCTGGATGCTGCTGAAAACCTCAGGTGAGATAAGAGCTGCCCAATCCCAACCCAACCCTCCTGCTCTCATAGGGAATCACAGAATCATGGAATGGTTTGGATTGGAAGGGACCTTAAAGCTCATCCAACCTGGCTTTGGACACTTCCAGGGATGGGGAATCCACAACTTCTCCATGCCAGGGCCTCTCCACCCTCTGAGTCAAGAATGCAAAGTCAAAAATATCAGAGAAGTTTTAAAACCTCTTGCTTTAGCAGAGAAACCTGAGTGTTCCTCAAAAAGCACCTTAGGAAGATAAATCATTATGCTTCCTTCCAGCTTCATTGATTTCTACATTATCTAGAGACAAAATAAGAGGAAGGGGGCATTATTATCCCCTTATTAGATACAGTTAAATATCCTTGCAGACAGGAAGTCTGAGCACAGCAGTAGCTTAGTCCATTATCCAAGCCACCTTCCACAAATTTTTTATTACCATCTTATTTTTATTATTTTAGACTTATTTGAAACCAACCAGGTCGATCTCAGTCAACTAAGTGACAAAAGATCCCACTAAAAATGTAACAGCAATTGAAAGTAGGGATTTCAAGTTCTTTCAGCAGTTGTCCTGTCAGTTTTTCTAGGATGGTTTTCCAGCTCTCTCCTGTCTAATTTATGTTTGCTGTGACTGGGTCACAAAAGCATATCCAAATTGTACAGCCAGGAACTCCCCCCCAAGGAAAACCTCACCAAACATTCCATTACAAGCTGCTCTGCCCATCCATTTCCTCTGCTGCTTTTTACTACCAACCCCTCATTATGGCAATAAGGCACCACGGGGTGCACACAGGTCCATTAGCAGGTTCTTGGAGCACACCTCCAGCCATCCTCACTCCAGGAAAACACACCAGTGCCTACTGAATGCCTGCAGCACAGCTGCTCACAAGCACAAACAGCTCCTTTGTCTGCTCTCCCCTCTTTTTACTTGTTTTGATTAAAAAAAAAAAAAAAAAAAAAAGAAAGAAAAAAAAAATGCCATTCACAACCCGGTGTTTTTCTGATTTGGGAAGTCTGGAAAAAAAACCCAACAAACCTCTTTCTCTGAAACAGGCTCAAAACAAAACCCACACACAGGGTTAGAGCTGGGTACAGATAAAGGTTTGGCAGTGTCACCAGAAGAAGAAATAAAAAGAGAGGAAACACAACTTTCAACTTGCCTTCAAAGTCTGGGAAAAGCCATCTAAGAACTTAGGAAATGATCTTGGAAGTACTGGAGGCATGAAACAAAGGAGAAGCAGATCTGAAACTAAAGAGTCTTGGGTGCAACAGTCACATTTGGAAAAAAAAAACAAAACAAATGACAAAACACATGGAAATTTAACCTTCTTAAACCACAGAAACATGAAGGACAAGTCTGGAGCTTCTCTAAAACAAAAACTATCTCCCAGTTCTATACCCAACAAGGATTTGCTCCCTTTGGATCAAAACCAACCCTTGGAAAAAAAAAAGGGAGACCATGTACAAGAAATGACTGTTCCAACAGGTCAGCAATGAGAGCTACAATTTCAATGGGAAAGCAGAAATAAAAAAGGAGCATTGCCAAAAGGCAAGTGAGTTTAGGTTTTAGGGGGAATTAAATCAACACCAAAAGGTTATTCAGCCAGTTTAAGGGGAGAACAGACAAAACATGGAGACTCTGAGGCAATGTGGATGGGACAGAAAGGAAAGAAAAATTCTCAAATATGGCAGGAAGACTAACAATGCTCTGCTTTTTCAGTCTGGGGAATGATGGAGGATGTGGAGACAAAAGATGAGAGGGAGGGCTGAAAGAAGTGATAAGCAAGGACAAAAAATGTCAAGCGGAGTAAACAAAGTATTTCTGGAGTTTGAAAGAAATTGATGAGCAGGTTCCTGACACTGCAGCTGTGTTAATAAGAATGCTAAAAAACAAAGCAAAATCCATCAGGAGCAAAGCAAGAGGACAGATTTAACAGCTGTCCCACCTCAAAATGCCCTCTAAGGCTTTCCATGCTATGACAGAGATTGAGAACCACAGGAAGCAAATAAAGGAGAGGTTATGATGTGAATTTACCTGGGCTGACACCACAACTTCCTTTTGGATACCTTATCTTCTAAATAAGGAAGTCAGTAAGTCCAGCTCACCTGTTGATATATTTTAGTTAAGGTTCCAAACCCAGTAGGATTAGTTGGGTAAGTGGGTAAGGAACAGAGCAACATGGACATACAAATGGGCAGATAAGAAAGACAAGTTCTTATCTAGGTTGGGGTTTCTGGAAAAGGTGCTCAAGAACCAGGACAGAAGTTATGAGCATCAAGTAGTTCACAGAAACAATACTGTACTGGAATTTGCAGAGAAAACTTTGTTTTTCAAGTAATCACAGAATAGGGACTCTGTAAAAAGCCCATTCCACAGCTGCCAAGATGCTTAATGTCATTAAGCACAGTTGGATCATTTCTAACATGCTTTTTACTGCAAGGGCTGAGGCACAAACTTAGTTTAAGCTTCCTTGGCCTGCTCCTATTTTCAATGGAACAGAATGAGGTGAGGAAGAATGTATCTCTGCTTCCCAAGATTCATGGGAAAGATGGCTACAGCAAAACATCCAACCTCAGTCAGTAAAAAGGAAAGAGAGGAGATTCCCCTGAACAGATCTGTGTGCTGCTGCCAAGCCTGGTAGGATTGATGAATTTAATATCAGCAGCAGCTTTACCTTTTCAGCTTCTAGACTCAGCCAGCAATATCATTAGGGATGGCAGGAGAGCTAAAAAATTACCAAGGCCATGAATAAGGAATTACTTCTGTGCAAAGTATTAACTTAGGCCCAGCAAGCCCTTGGATTGAGGCATATCCTAATTAGATAACTCAGGTGTCAGCCTACTTATCACACCTATCCTTTAACTGGGAATTAGAGCTTCAATAACGAGCTGGAATGAGTTTGTTACAATTGGAGCTTTACCCACTGGGTTTGAGAGCTCAAGATGATGAGAAAAATCACTGTAGCAAAAAGAAAAATACAAATTAAACCCCAACAAAAGCCCACACAGAATGAGAGAATATTAAAGGGATGGATGGGACATTAAAGATCATCTCATTGCACCTCCTGCCAGGGGCAGGGGCACTTTCCACTAGACCAGGTTGGTCAAGGCCTCATCTCACCTTATGCTGATTTGGTACAAAAGAGCATGAAGATTAAAAAAGAAAATAAAAGATAACCCACTTTAGAAAGTAATTTAGGACTCCTAATTGCAAGTTCAGTATTCCTAAATATTTTACTGCAAGAGAAGCTATGGATAATAATATTCCATTTAACCAAAGTTGTAATTAACCTAAGTTGTGATTCAAAAGCAACTGGAATGTAAATCATGCTGCCAGGAGCTCTCCACTTGCACTGCTCCCTACTCCTTAGGTCCCTGCTCTTCCACAGAGAGAGCAGCAACACAAACCACTGCCAAACCCAAAATGGGACAGAATTTGGGAAATTTGACACAACACCCAATTTGCAGAACCTTTCTCATGCAAAGTCCTACAAAAGCAGGGGATCCTTTCTTCAGCAGAGCACCAAAAAAACAAACTTTTCTTTTAAAGGAACTTATCTTGCTTGAACAGCATTTCATAGCTTGCTGGGATCAGCTCCAGGTTTTCTGGTTTTTTGCACCAGTGGTCCTCAACCTACAACTGCTCGACTACCACTGAAATCAGAGCAGTAAAACAGAACATCTCCAGTCACTGCTGACATCTCTGCCCAAGCAACTCCTCCAGACACAGCTGAGATGTTCTGGGACTGAAAATAAACTCAGCCCTTCCTTATCTCCTCAGAAAAGCTGAGCTTTGGGGAGCCTGGCTGGGGAGAGGAACCATCTGAGTTACAAACCAGGCTGAGGACTGATGCTGTGGCCACACTGAGAACCACTTCCCACACGCAGTAAAAGGCTTATCAGTACCTGATTGTGTCCCACAAATGTGATGTGATGCAGTGATTGGAGCACTACTCACCCTCTGCACAAGCATCCTCATCCTCCTCTTCATCTCGAGCTGCCTCTTCTGCGTGATGCCTCTCGAGTGCTCTGTAAGGAGGTGGCAGCTTCATGGGAGGTGGAGCCCCATATTTCCTCTGATGGATTCAAAGACAAAGAGTTACATGTTTTGGAACCTCTGAGCACATGGAAAAAAAAAATAAATTCCCCATTGTCTGTTGCACTGAATGTGTACAGACACAGCACTTAATTACAATGCTAAATTCTGCAGTAAAGGCATTTTGTGCAAGAAAGCAGAGCAAGAATTGACAGTGAACATCAAGAAAAAGAAACTAAAACACAATTGTGCATGCACATTAACTTGTTGATAAAATACCTGTGTACTGTCATCAACATCAAAGTGTGAACATTAATCAAGGGTTAAAAACAAACATTAAATTATACATATAAATCATAATATAAATATATTATGTTTCTTACAAGCCTCCATAACAAAATTGTCTGGTGCTGATAAACATCAATATTTTAAAAAAATATATAAAATAAGAACTCAATCCTCTTAGTCCACACATGAATATTTAAACAACACAGTCCCTCCGTATTTTGGCATGAATTTAATAAAGATTCTGAATTATATCTCCCAATAAAATTCTATTACCTCACATAAATACAGGCAGCTCCTATAATGATGCATATAGCGGCGCATGGCAGGAATACAGAGCAGGCTCTGAGGCTGGAGCAGGCTCTGCCTCAGCTCAGCAATTGCTTTTACAGCTCCAAGGAACTGGGTCCTGCCTGGGTTTGCTCAGCTGCATCCCCTGCAAGCCCACTGACAGCAAGATGCACTTCAGAGAGGGAACACCAGGGAGGAGATGCCATTAGAGCACCCAGAATTCCTGTAATTAATTCCCTCTGTGCCTGAGAAATATGACACAACACCCAAACACATCAAGCCCAGGATAATGTTTGGGTTTGTTTTTTTTTTTTTCTCACTGTGCACAATGAAAGCTGAACCCGTGTATTGATTTTTTAAATTCTCCAAGTTGGATTTGTATAGAATGGTACAAGCAGTGAGCTGCAATATGTGGGGAAATTTTTGAGAGGTAAAGATATCTGCCATCTCATCCATTTAAAGGACGTAACAGGAAAGTGCCGCACTGAACACAGAACACAATAATAAATGGAATTAATTCAATCCACCAGTAGCAAAAGTGAGTGGTGAGAGCACTTGGAAGCACAACAGCTGTTTTCCAAAAGGATGGGACACACTTAATGGTGCCTCCCACTTTCCTCCTGAAGCCAGCACAGACAGAACTGTGCAAACTCCAGATGATGCAGGAAGCAAGGGAGGGCTTGGGTTCTACTTTACTGAGCAGGTAAAGATGGAAAATCTGCAGCCTCACTCTCAGCTGCCTGTGACAAATGACTCACTTTATTATCGCTGTAATTTAGTAATAACTTACAGTCTAAATGTTGACCCTTTGGCTTTTTACGACCTTAAACATTTGTTAGAAAGTCTGTGTGAAATTACACGAGGCACCCAGGCTTACCCAGCAGTTTTCTATGGCTCAGAGGGACCAATATCTCTTATCCCTCCTGTCCCACTGAAAAGCCAGGTGAGAAAATTGTGCCTGGCTACTCCATTACACCACATTTTTGTATCAACACAAATGCAAAAGCACAGTTCACACAGCCAACCAGCAAAATATTGATGACATCTGGTTCCTTCACTATTGTTTTAAGTGGTTTTATATAAATTAAAGTGCTCATTTTGAAACCAAAAGATCAATAGAGGACGATAAATGCCAACAAACAAGAGAAAAACCTTCAGCATTTGAAAAGATACAGGAAGAGGCAGATTTTCCAGCTGGAGGTGGCTGCTTTCAAATCAAACTCTTTTGTGACTCTCTGAAGACTGGACTAGAAATATCACTGATTCCCCATAGGGACGTGGACTAATAATCCACTAAATAGCAACTCTTCCCAACTCTGAGACGGCCCCACAGAAGTGCAGTAGGACTGCTTTGTGAGCCCGTGTTCAAAGCCAAAAAGGAGCTACCTATTTATGCACTGAAGCTCTTCTATATTCCACCCACCAGTTTATAGCACCAATAGATGAAAAAGGTCTGAAAAAGATGAGGCTCCCTCTTTAACCTCGGAACGCCGCAGAACGCGACACACCGGAGTGCTGGAGATTAAAGGCAGCACGTTGCCAGAGGATGAGAGCTTTTGAGATTAGAAATATAGATAAAAAAACCACAAGAAAAGGGGGATTGTAAGTGCTCCACTGGAAGTATTATCCTCTGGCATGAAAGCATGTCTTCAACACCTTTTCTGATAACTGAGCCTCGCTGCTCCTGTCCCCGACAGGATCTGAAAGGAGACTCACAAAAAACTTTTGGAGGTAAAAAGAGTCTTCTCAAGTACCCAACAAACACCAGAGTGCTGAGTAGGATCAAATGGAAACTTCGTCCTATTTGTAGTTAAACTGCACCAGGCAAAACTTATTGTCTGCATTAATTCTGTCTCTGCTCCTGCTGCTCTCACACCCTCAAAGTACCTGAACTACACTCCTCAGTCAGGGCAGATCCCACAGGAAAACACCAAAGCCATGAGAGTGATACAGCTGAAAATGAACAATTAATTTTTTCCCTTATTCTCTTATTAACACAAACTCCCTGTTTTCTACCAGAGTTTTTTTAAAGCTGCTATGAAGTTATTTGGAAGTCACTGTGCAGTAAGTGCCTCGCGATTAGCTGAGCTGCCACAGATCCCTCACTCATCTCCTCATTTTACACAGCTGTGGGAAACGCAGGAGAATGTGTGGATCTCATCACCCCCATAACGTGATTTCACTGAATTTCAGGCAGCCTCACATTGAGGATATTATTTGTGTACATGTTGCCATTTCTCTGTTTCTGCTGAACAAAGGGAATCAATTTGCCTCCGCACGGAGCAAGCCAGGTACTTCAGAGAGATGACAGTGAGGAGCTGTGCTAAGTACAGGGTTTCAGCACCCAGCAGACACCCACAGAATAAACGTCAGAATATTTGGCAGGAATTTGGCAAAAAGTCATAGAATCAAAGGTATTTCAACAAAACACTTCAAATTTAATTTCAGACCTCAGAGGAAGCTTATCATGGAGTTAGAATACATGCTATTATACTGTTTGATTTAGTAAAACCTGTGTGCAGCTCTGAATGGAATAAATACCTTATCACTCTTATGTTCTTTGTCTGCATCCTGATCCTTGCTGACTTTGATTCCCTTAGGCTGGGCAGGAGAAACCACCTGAAAACCAATGTACATCACCCACATCAGACAGAGCATTACAGCTGCAAAACAAACACCCAAAAATCAGCTCCTGACAATGACAAAGCTCCCCAGTGCACTCTGCATTTTACCCCATGCAGTGCAGTCTATAAATGACATTCTTTCACTGGATTTACTGAATTATATTCTTACATCAGAAGTTTGGAGTTTCTGGGTGTACTTCAGCAGAGAGAATTGTGTGCCTGTTCTTACTGAGGCTTTAAAAAGTTTCATGCCTTGGCCTCAAAGATTGAGGAGATGCCTCAAATCTCCTGGAAATGAACTTGCTCCCAGGTAACTATTTCAGGTCCCTCTGGTGACACATTTCACAAGGAGCTACTGGTGTGAATCCGACTAATTTTAATTATAGCTTTGTTCTTCTGGGTAACAGAGTTTATTTCTAGATTATGAAATATGGACAAATTAAAATGCATAGGGCCAGGCTCTTACTACACAGGTGAGAGAGTTGAATTGACACCCAGTCATCAGATTTACACCTACTCCACCTAAATCAGACAAATGAGGTTTCCAATCAGGCCAGAGAGGTAATCAATCCATCAATCAATTGGTCTGTAACTGACTGAAAGGATCCATCCTCGGACACAAAAACTGACAGAACTGGCTGAAAGGAATCCAGCCAAGTTTAAAATAAGATGCATGTTATGCATTTACTAAGTTTTGGAATAAAAATAGAAATAAACTTACTTTTGGTACGTTAGCCAAGCCTTGGACTACGAACACCACAGGATTTCCTGCATTCTTGATGGCTTCTACTGCTTCCTCGTGGGTGGCATTCTGTAGGTCTACCCCAGAAACCTGACAAACAGTGTTTATTTTCATTAGGTACAGAGTCATTACAAGGCATCACACACACTTGCTGGAGATTAGTGTATCTGAGGAAGGCATCAAAAACAGTCAAGAGTAATTATTTGTAAAGTATGTTTCGATGATGGTTTAGAGAAAAGTGTATTGCTTGGTGTTCATAATTAAAAGATGGCCATATGTTGCCCAAAACAATTCTTCTAGATAAAAACACAAGGAATTAAGATTATGTGCTACATAATGTTAGATCTTAGTTTTTCAGGTTTTACCTGTTTGCCAACTAAACCTGAACAGCACTATCAGCTTGCCACCCCAGATTCTGAAGTATTAATTTGGAGAAAAATTAGTAAAAAAAAAATAAAAATCAACCAGAGGTGAGAGGCAGGAATGACATTTTCCCCCATAGCACCTGCCAGAATCAGGGATTTATCCCAAACAGTGGTTATCAGTTAACTACTCTAAATCCACACACACAAAATAACAGCCCATAATTCAGTATGAACAGTCTGTGTCCTTGTATATATTAAATTTATGCTTACAGACATGCTATAACTTATTCCTCATTTGTATGGGAGCAGGACAATCCCATTTTTTTTCACTTCCCCCTCAGACACCAGGACACCTCTTTTCTTAAATACAGAGGAGAATGTTAAAAGAGCTCCACAGTCAGACCTTAAAGAAAGAAACACCACCAGAGGTTTCCTTTGGTTTTCAAAAACACAGTGTTGTCAATACTTCACGAAGTGGTGGCAGCATTTTGTCCCTCTCTCCACCCAAAGCTGCTTGAGTCAATTTCTATTTCTCACACTAAAAAGGAAGGTTTATCTCCATTTACCTCAAGTATTTTATCTCCAGTTTTTAAAGCCCTTGTTCTTCCTGCTGGGCTGTCTTCCAAAACTTGTTTGATAAAGATCCCTTTAAGTTCTTCTCCATTCTTCAGGCGCTTTATGACAGTTTGTCCACCAACAATGCTGATTCCAAGGGACACGCGAGGGTCTCTGAAGATCTCAACACTGAAAAAAAATACGTGGTAGTTTCAAGAGCTTCAAACAGTTTTATTTTAAACTACAAATGTAAAGCCTCAAATAAATGCAAGCTCCTGGCCTTTCAAGAAGATTTAATAGAGCAAAGAGATAAAACTCAACAGAGTTGAGTTTTCACCCTGAGCAGATCTCACCCCACAAAAAAGAGCAAAACTCTGCTGCCAATCCATGCCCACTGGGCAGAGGCTTTATTTCAGAGAAAGTCAGATCTTCAAGTAAACACTCATCCTCTTTCAGCTTGAGCAAAGTGTCTGGGAATGGGAAGCCCTGCAAGTGGCACGTTAGACAAATAATGAAGTATTTCATACAACCCTCTGAACACTGACTTCAGTGCATATTCATCAGCTCAAGCAGGAACTTTCTGATCATATTTTACTTGGGCCCATGAAAACAATTCACCTAAAAATGTTAACAATACAACAAGGATGTGGCTAAAAAGTTGGCTTGGCAATCTGGAATCCTGCCACGGGGGTTTATAGCAGGGAACCCGTGGAAAGGGAGACAGCAGAGCACTCTGTGCATTGTTCACACCTAATAGTTATTAAATGAGCAAGAACTTGTAGGTCACCCACAACCTAAAGCAGCCAAGCTTTCCCAAGTCAGCTGTATAAATAGAAGGAAGAATTCTGCTGAACATCTGTTAAAAATTCCCTGTCTTCAGGAAAGCCCAAGGTACACAGGTACCCTAAAGTTATTGGCAGAGGAGGAGAGAAGAAAAAAAAACTAACACCCAACAAGAACTAATGTGGCTCACAGGAAAAAAAAAAGACATAAGGTAAATTGGAAGGAATAATGCAATCATATGAACATACGTCCGTGGTGGTCCCCAGTGGCTGAAGTTTGGAGTTTCTTCTCCTTCTCCTTCTTCTCTCTCGGGTAATTCACTAATTTGGGGCAGAGGGGAGGGGAGGAATGAAAAATAAAAGAGGTATCACCCATGCCAGGTCACAATTCCTCACATATTTTGTATCTGGCAGCGAGACAGCAACACCTTCTCACACTGCCCAGTTTAAAGCAAATGTACAGAGTCAACAGACCAGACAGGAATTTTTGTATTTAGGTTTAAATGTACTTAAGGAATGCTCCAGAAATAAACATGATGGGCAGACCAAATTTATAAGCTGCTCTGTGATACACAAATCTGCACTGCATTTACTCATTCGAAATGACTATTTAAGCAATTAACATTTACTTTCTGATAAATATGCTGTGATGCTTGGAGAGGGATATAAACATGCCAAAACCAGTAAGCAGATCATGATCCAAGTGGGAGAACAGATCCTGTGTGTTCCATTAAACTCTACAGAATAATCCTCTCACCTTATTGTTGAGCTGCTTTCCATCTGAGAGGAGATTTCAGATGGAATTAGGGAAGCATTGAGGATTGGAATCAGCAGACCCCAAACTGGTAGGGAAAGACTGGGACAGACAAGGCAAATATCCAGAGCCAGGGCCAGCTCAAGGCTTTTCAGCACCACTGGCAGGACTAAAGTTTCCTGCAGAGGCCTGAGAGCTCTGCCTGAACTGCTCTTCCCAAAAGGAAGAACAAAGGGAAGGGAAAAGCAGGAGAGCTCCTCAAGGAGCCACATCCTTCTCCTCCAGGCCACATCCACACTCCCCTCACTGTGGAGGGGTGGCAGAGCCATTTGCACATTTCTGTCCCAATGCTCAGGGCAGGAAACATGGGAAGTTTTAAAGTCTTAAGCCAAACTCCATCTCCTGTAAAAGCTACAGACTTGGCCCTCTATGTCTGTCTGAGCATCCCACACAGCCTTTAATCATGATTCAGCTGAGTAAAGCAAGAGGACAGTTAAGATCATTAAACAAATATCTTTCAAAACCTGCAATCTTCCTCCATACCTGCCTGATGCTGTTCTAGGCTGAGCTGAGGTGGTCACTCTCCCAGACTCCTGGTTCTTGGGAAAAACATAATTCTCCTCTTCAGGTGCTTCCTTTCCAGTTGCTTCCGAATCAGCAGCAAACTCAGGTCCTTTGGAGTCACTCTGAAGCTTTGTCTCTGAAGGAAAAAAGGGGGAAAGATGTGAATTTTGCTTCCTCTGTCCAGGCACCCACCAATTATTTCACCTTTGGAATGAAACCCTTTATCCCACCAGGTTCCAAATGTGTTCAAGGCCAGGTTGGACAGGGCTTGGAGCTCCTTCCTCCCAAGCAGGGAGTGCCACTTCAGGCAGGTTGATAAATTCATTTCTCTGATGAATCTACCAAATCCCAACCATCCATCTGTGGCCATTTGGCAAGGAGAAACTTTGCTCCTGAGCACAGATCACAAACTCAAGATGTGGGGCAATTATCTGCCTCACAGAGAGCACTTGGCAAATTTCTGGTTGTGGTGAAATCACCTCCAGAGCCTGGCACTTCATTTCTGTATTTATTATTTATCACTGGGCAGATTTGGAGGGGGAAGCAAGATTATAAAACTGAAACCCATTTAATGCAGAACTCTTGATTTGAATATTTTGTCGTTTGAAAGTACTCCTGTTTTGGTAAAAAAAAAATTAGATTTTTAAATACAAAATTATGAGATAAAGAGAAACCTTCTCACAAACCTAAATCCATCTCAGTTTTCACTTCTGACTGGGCAGTTTCAGTATCAAATATGTCTTTTTGGTAGCTGCTGTGTTCTGTGGCTCCAGAAAAGTGTGACCTTATAGCAGCATTCTCTTCACACTTCAGAGAGGAGAAAAGAAGTAATTAAAGTTAGAAAGCAATGGTATTAACTTACACAGGAGTATTTGACAGGAACATTAATTTTTGCAGCAAACACACACATTTGCTCAGCTACATTCATATTTATTCAGGTAACTATGAAATACTAACTGCTCATTTAAATACTAACTGCTCATTTATGCACTGCATTAAGAAGAGACACAAGAAATGTTATATGCAATTGAAATAGAAAGCAACTTTATCTTTCTCCTCACCTCTAATTCAGACAAAAATTTCTTTACTCTTGCTCATTTGTTTTTTTTTTTTGTTTTGTTTTAATAAGTAACAAGTGCATAAATTTAATATTGTGCACTCAGTAGAAACTTCATTTTATCTGTTTATACACACACTGCTTAAGGGGACAAGCCAAACAAATCCTGAAATTCTCTGTGGCTGTGATGTCAAGTCCTTTTCCACTCCATTTTTTTTCCCATATAAAAGCACACACACCTCAGAAGCTGGTGCATGGGGGGTTGATAATATCACTTTTTTGTTTGGTAAGGGGATGAACAAAGAATCAGAAGGAAAAAATAATTCTCAGTACTTGAGAAAGATGGATAAATAAGAGTTTTGCAATTTACCTGAACCTGTCTCCTCCTACTCCTTTATCCACCACTATCCTTGCCACAAATCCTTCCACCATTTCATTTTTTACTCAACTACACAATCTGGCTGAAGGAATTGATTTGGGTTTAAAAAAATGAGGAAAAGAGGAAGTTTCTTTCACTGAAACTTTCTTTTCCTGGACTATCAAACCCATGGAGTGACATCCTGCAGTTACTGACATGGCCCATATCAGCACAATCTCCAAAAAAACCCACAAAATCTGCAAGTTTTTGGGTAAAAAGAAAAATTCAGGATGTCTCTAAATAACACCAACCACATATTTCACTCCAGCAGGTAAATGTACAGACAATAAGTTACCTAAAAAACCTTCCAAAACGTACAAAAAGATATGCTGGTGTCTGCTAGAGGTACACCACTAAATAAATGAGTTAAATTCTAGTAATTAAAACATTAGAGAGAGTTCTGAAGGTTCAGTTTTGGAGTCTGCCCTGAGAGAGACCAGCAGAGCATTCCTTACCATTTGATCTTCACTGAATGGATATTCCAGAGACTCTTTGGGACTTAGGCTAACACTGGATCTTAAATCCTCTATTTCAGCAGTCTCCAGTTGTTTTGCCCATTGTTCTCTGTCCAGGCTCCTGTCTGAAGTTGCCTTCTCTCCACCTGATGCATCATCACACTTGAGGAAATCTGGATCCTCCTCATACTCCTCATCCACCAACATTTCCCGTTCCTCCTCCACGTCCTCTGCTCTGGGTTTCAGAAACTCACACATCTCCCAGGACTCCTTCCCATACTCATCATCCTGCTGAGAAAGCTGAAATGACCTTCCCAAGCCCAAATGGGGCTCATCAACGAGTTCTTCTTTAAAAGACACCTCATCTCTGAAACCCTGCAAAGATCATTAAAGGAATATAGATTTTATACCGTGTTTCCTCCCCACTCTTTTAAAGCTATGCATTATTTTTTTCTCACATGAAAAGTACATCCTTATTTTTAAAGTGCAAATCTTCTACCTTTTGCATTTTCTAAAAGCAAATGGACTCTCTGACTTATGATTTTAAGACAGAAAGTGGACAGTGCAATTATTTTTTTTTTTTCAATATTCAGAAATTTCAGTCTCACAGCTTCAATACTGCTGCAGCCATTTGGAAAAACCAATCTGGACTGAAGTTAGGGAATGAAATTATTAATTAACACTAAAACAACCACAGGGAAAACTACATATAAATCTAGTTAAAGTATCTCTGTGCTTCAGACATATCTGCTGTTGCTTTAGGAATGCATGAACATTTCTTAAAATGCTATCAGCTAAATAAACAGCCTAAGAGTTTGCTTATGCAATGGTGTCAGCAACTGAAAAACCCCCAAAAAACCCCCAAATAAAAGCCATACTTGCTTGTCCCTACCTTGGATATTCCATCCAACTTTTAACCTGGGGCAGAGGGGAAATGGATGACCCACATGCCCAAAAAAAGAAAAAATATATAAATGACTGCTCATTACCTTCCTGTTTCAAGGAGAACAGTGCTCACCTTTCTACTGAACTCAGAGCAACAAACCAAAAAAACAAACAACAAAACCGAGGGAAAAGGCATTAAAACCCACTCTGAAAGATCTCACTCAACAGTTCTATTTCTGGGATTTTGTGCTTCCCCAACTTCCAACAACTCCTGTTTTTCCCACATGGAATGGGGAGTCATTCATTGGCTCACAGGGAGTCTGCACAGGCAGCTGGGATTTTATGCCCTGCACTTATCCCAGGATTTTGCCACACACTGAGAGCTTTCCCCCTCTTTTCTTCAGGCCACCAAACCTCACTTCAACACCCCAAGCCCCCAGACTCCAAAACCAATGGACAGATTCAGGGCTCTTTCCTCAAAAATGTTTTTGTTTCTGCTTCCTGCCCCTTCCCAGACTCCCCAAGGCACTGCTCCACTTCTGACCTTGGGTGTCAGGATCCTGTTTTGTTACATTTGTACAAATACAGAAGGAAAGCCCCCAGACACTGCCAAGATGTTTGTATAATTCAAGTGAGAGGCAGGAGAGAAAACAAGAGAGAAGCAGGAGCATAAGGAAACAATGCAGCCAATAGCTGGCACGAGAGCAGAACACCAGCAACCCAGAAATCAGCCCCTTTTATTAATTTAACTAGCATTAAATACCCCTTTAATCTATTTGATCCGTGTACCTCGATCTCATAAAACACCCAGTCTGATGAGATCCTAATTCTCTCCATTCTCACTTCACTCCCCTCCGTTCCTGCAGCGTTGCTCTCCCAGCACTGCCCCAAGCCCAGGGCACATAAATCAGCTGTTTCTGCTCAGAACCACTCAGGGTTTGTGTCCCTGACCCAGCAGTTTGCTCTGGATCCTCCCTGACTGCTGCACTGCAGCACCAGACACCACCAACAGCACAGGGAATGCTGCAAACACTTCAAGTCCACACTCTGGCAGCAAAGCAGCAAAGGAAATCCTCAAATTCCATCATTTTGGGGTTGAAATTCTGGCTGCCAGTGTCTCAGAGTGGGAGCCACCAGAACACAGCACTCCTGGCTACCTGTGTGAGCAGGTAAGGTAATTAATGGATGGGAATTATGGCTATTACCAAAGCTGTCACACATGAGGTAAAACAAAATGCAAGTAAATCCCTCTGTGGGTGTTTTGTCCAAATTGATCGTTCCAGTTTCAGGACTTTTAAGAGAAAAGATTTTCTTTAAAAATACTTAATGACCTTGGTTTTTATTTAGGAAGTAGAAAACCAATCTGAGCTGGCAGAGGATAAATTTTCTGCAACCCTTCCTGTGCCCCCAGAAAACAACAAACGCCAGTTTACATTGTGAAAATCAGTAAATATCATTTATCCTCATCCAGGCTAATTTCTTCAGAGTATACCCACATCTACCCTATAATACTTCTCCTTTTGGTGCTTCTAATCTACCATTTCAGCATTAAAAATAGGTTTGCATCCAGAGACAGGCACACATATTCAGCTACACGAAAATCTGGAATTTATTTTGTTGCAGTTCTGGATGATCCTTTATGTGTTGTATTTACTGGTATAAAAAAAAATAAAATACATTTACCAGCACGAATTTTGCAAAGCACTTGAGAAACAGATGAAAGTTAAAAGATATCCACATCTCTCTAGCTCTGCACTGGTGAGAACTGCAATATTATTGCCTATTACCCTGGTATCTGAGTTTCTCACTATCTTTAATGCCACATCCTCCCACCATAAACAGAATTATTTCTCAGATAGTAAGAGAGAGGAGAGTTGAGGCAAGAGTAAAGAAATCACTCCAGAGAACATTAGAAGGCTATGAAGAAGAAAGTATTTCAAGAGTGCCTTATACTCTAAACTACTTTTTTTTGCTTTGCTTCATGATAATTAAAAGCATTCTGCTTTCATACTTTACTTTCTGTGCAAAGCTGAGCCCGCCACTTCTGACTGTAATAACAACACAGCATTCCTACTTCATATCCAAGGTAACCCAAGGTATTTTAATGACATAATAAATTTGATAAGGCAGTCTGGGAGCTGCATTGGTAAGTGCTCCCAATGCACTTGGCACAGTTTGCTGCTAGAGGCTTTTTCAGAGGGAATCCAATACTTTCAGTCTTATCTGAAAAATATACTGTATTTTTTTACTTTAAAACATCATTTCCTGTATGTATAAACTGGAGTTGAACCAAAAAAAGTAATCAAATACCTGTGGTGCTTCAAGTATTACTGAGAAATTTGTGTCATCTGTTGGTTCTGGAGTCCCAGGTCTGCTTTTGATGCCACTGGTATCCACACCGTGCATGTTCTCCTCCTCTCTGCTTTCTCCCTAAAAAAGGTAATCCAAACAATGAGTCAGGAAAATGACAACAACAACAACAACAAAAAAATCCCACATCTTTCAATAAATTAAAAGGGAGAAGGAGAACCAGCCATTAGAAAAGAATTATAAAAATATAGAGTCAAAAATGGAGAAGATTAAGTCAATATCTTTTATTCTTTGAAGATATTGGTTCAGATGCACTAAAACCTAAAGAGATGTGCAGGAAGGAAAGACAAATACAAGGATATGAACAATGACATACTAATTTTCAGAAAAGGAAATAATACATTTAACAGCTTTCCTACACTCCTCTTTCACAACTCCTCTACCACTTTGAATTACAAGCACTTTCTATTAACTGGGGCTTTAATTAATTTTGCCTGGGTGCCCTTGATGAACAATACTGCAGCATTCCCTAGTAAACTACTGTTCCAAAGCCCTGATTCCAGAAAAGGGAAATTCTCCTTGAATTTACAGTCTTGACTTCAAACAGAGTAGGTTTCTTTGATGTCAGAGGAGCTCAAGCAAGCACTCAGCAGTGTCTCAGAGAGAAATGGGCTCCAGCACACATTTAACTGGGTTGCTGAAGTGCTGGAACCACGTTACACACAGCGCACGTGGGTCTGCCCAGGCACATCTCCCAGTTCCACGTGGATGTTCTTGAAGGAAGAACTTAAGGGTGCTGGTTTTCCAGGCAGATCCTTTGGACACTGAGCTGCCCCTTTGCCAGAACTTTTGGCCCTCTCATGGCACAGCAGCTCAGTTGTTTCCCAAATTCACACTGAATTCTCCCCACAAACACAACAACCCCCACCCTACGCACGCCATGGGATGAAATAAGAGAAAAAACATAGTTAAAATCAGTTCTTACCACTAAAGGCTTGCAGATTCCAAGGGAAACTGTGCCTGGGGGCACAGATTTCAGCACTTCCACTGCCTCTGTCAGGGTGGCACCATCCAAGTGTTTCTCGTTGACGAACACCAAGCGGTCGCCCGGCAGAATCTGCCCCCCACGCTCGGCCACTCCACCTGGCACCAGGGAGCTGATCACAATGGCTGTTCCTGCTGGATCCAGGGGATCCTGGGTGGAAAAATAAAATAAAAACACCCCTAAGTGAAGGCCTTGAAAGATGAGGTTTGTTTGGAGTGTGTAAAGAGCACTCAAGCACGTTCATCCTCTAACGCTACGGGAACTGAAGCCTCTGAGACGTCCAGAAAACATTGTCTGCTGCCACTGCCAAGGCTTACAGTGTGCAAAAACGGAGATATTCCATCACTTGCCTAATCCATTAAGAAATGTTAAGATCTGAAAGGTGACCCACACCCTGCCTGCCCTCTCCTTACACACACAGACACAGCCAGGCCAACCTGCAAACAGAACAACGCTGGCAGCCTTCCACCAGCCTCCATGCAGCCTGGGCTGTGCTCATGTCACAGAAAATAACCCCTCTGCACGTCACCCCAGGGCTTCAGAGCAGCAGAAATGATGGCAAAAGGAATCTAAGAAGAAATTTAATTCAAAAGGTTGAGTTCAAATGAAACCCCCAAATATTGAAGGAACAGCAGTTTAGTGGGATGTGTTACTGCAGCGTTTCTGCTTCGTCAACTCCACGTGACGACTTAGAAGAGACATTTTCTCCACCTTAACAGGGAACAGGAGGCAGAAGAGTAACTGTGGTTATTACTGAAGGCAAGGAACACTGTAGTGGTGGATACAGAGAGTGTCAAGCACAAAATATTATACACATTGTAAACTTATGCAAAGATACCCACTTTGGTTGATATTTTATCCAGTATTAGCCTTTGCTTTGTTTCCTGCACCGTTTCTATCGTGCCTTCACTCATTAAAAAAATTCTTCTCAATTCAATAAAATTATAAATGATTATATGGCAGAAAGACATACAAAACAAATGAATGTTTTTGGTTTTATTAAAAAAAAATTGTTTCCTCATTTGTTTTTTTTTAAGATTGCAATTAGCCTTTCTCCCCCTTGCTAAGGGCTCATAAAGTTCAGAAATGCTCCTTGCATGCACTGGGTCTCCAAATGCACAATCATGGACTATTTTTCCCTCAGGACTTGCATCTTATTCAGGGCATGGGAGGGATAAAATAAAGGGCAAAATTCAAATCACAAAGACCACCATGAATTCAGCACCTCAGTGTTAATTTGAAAACAGGAATGCTCTTTAAGCTCTTTATTTTTATATGACTATACACTCCTTTCCAAGGGCATATGTTTTTTAAGGTACGTGCAAACACATGAGGCAATGCCTGTAATATCTGTAAAAGGCTGAAATTAGAGAAGTGAAATTAAGGAGTTCAGCAGGAAGAGCCACACCAGGGCTGGATTCAAGTAAATAAAAATTAGCAACAATTCTCTGCCGTTCTACTGCTCAATCCTGCTCTTTTTACAATTTTATAATTTTGCAGTTTATCCGCAGTGCACACAAGATGTTCCCTCACCAGTGTCAGGTCTCAGCAGCCAAGCCCAGCAGGCTCCCTGGGCTTGCCTCCTGTGCCAAGGTGCTCATGCTGCCCGAGTGTCTGTGCCCAAACCTGCTGCACCTGGTGCCGAGGGGAGGATTCCCTGAGCTTCCAACAGCATCCCCTCGGGAGATTCTCAGCAATGAACCAAAGCCCAGCAAGTTCAGAAGAAGATTCCAAAGGGACTCCAAAAAGAGCTTTGCTTTAAGTGCTGAATGAAGAAAATTGAAGTTACTGCTGCTCTTTGTTTTCGCCAGCAAACCCCAACCAGCCCAACGACCCTGGCACCAACACAGGCTTCTAAATTTGCTTTAATTTGGGGGTTTGCTCTGCTGCAAATTAGAAATAACCTTCTGGACCATCTCTGCAGACCCAGGATCCAGCCCAGACAGCCCCTTCCCAGCAAGCAAGGCACTGTTCATGTTAGGGAGGCTTTGCTGGAGAACTAAACCAGCAAGTTTTCCTATCATGGACTCATCTTGCCGTGGCCAGGGGGGTTTATGCTGGTTCCCTGAATGGGTGAATGCTCTCTCAGCAAAACTACACCTTTGCTGACACAACAGCTTTTATAATATGACTTTTGCTGGCTTGGCTATATTGATAAAAAATGAACAAAACAAACCCAGCACTCACCCCCACCCATGCAGATAAGCTGACAAAATTCTGTGAGTGAATGACTGGCCCAGTAATTACTGGGCTGGCTGAGGATGGGGGAGAACCGGGTTCAAATCAGTTCATTTTGGGGTTCTGGATCAGAATCACTTAAGCAGGACCTGGGAATCTCACCATTAGCCATTTCTATGCTGGGTCAGTGGCCTAACTACCACATTTCTGATGAGAAACAGTCCTGTTCCAACTCACCACTGCAATAAAAACAAGTTTTGCTCAAAAAATCATCATGTTTTGGTAAGAGATAATTTAGCTGAAAGAAGAGAGTTCCTGCAAAGAAACAGTTCTAGGCAGGGAAGTTTTGAGGACAATGTGGTTATTTTCCCTGCTTCACAACACACACGAGCACAAGCCATGCACTGGAATTGTTCCTTGAAGAGCAGCAGAAATCTTAAAAAAAGGGGAGCCCATGTTGAAAACTGTTGTCCAGACAAGCAGAAAACAATTCCACTGCTGATTTCAAGCAGAGGGAGCTATTGTACAGGGAGAGAAGAGCGGGATGAGCTGCACAGTGAGAGCTCAGCAGCAGCACCAGCAGTGCTCAAAACCTCAGGGTTCACCAGTGGCTGAATCACAATGTGATTGCCACGAGGAATGCAACAAAAACTGCACAAGAAGGCACAGACCCACTGAATTTCAAGCTGTGATCCTGCATCCATATTCTCTCCGTAATTTAATGTTCTGTCACAATGGTGGATTGCACTGTGCTTTTCTTATCAAAACCAAAGGAACATTGAGACTTTTTTGAAACCTTGCCTTACGATTTACCCTCAACCCCAAGCACACCCTAAAGAACCACCTGCTAAAAAAACAAGACAGCAAACACCAAGTTCACCAAATTCACATTTTCTAAATGGTGAGTGCAACTGTGTCTGTTGTGAGAAGTGTTGTCTTGTTTTTGAAAGAAAGCAGTGCTTGCAGCAGGATGAAAAACAGACCCTTTCCTTCTACACTAAGTGCAAAAGGTACAGTTTGTATGTGGTTAGTGTAGTTAAAAGGCAAGTTCACTCCCACAGAGGGATTTCAGGGCTGCCTCCATGTTAACAGACCAGCCAGAACCATTCCAAGTTACTAAAGAGCACCAGAGTGACTGCACAACTACCCTGAGGCTCTAGACTCATTTTACTTGGCTCATAGTGATTTTTAGTCACCAGCAGGCAGCACCAGATTTCAGCCTCTATTTTAAAGTGAAGGCTCCTTTACTGAGATGGAGTTTGTCACTCTCTCCCCCAAGCCAGAAGTGATATAATTTCAGTATTCCAAGAAATGACCACCTGGCTTTGTATCAGAGCACAAGGGGAGTGCAGTGGACAACTGGCCATGTTAAAATGAGCACGAATCATACAAACATTAAAACTGGGAAAGACCTCCAATATCGTCATGAACCGGCCTTGGCACATTTAAAGAGGAGCTTTTACCTTTCCTGAAGGATTCCTTTACACCAATGAATCATTTATGAACAACGAGGAGAAGAACTGGACCGCAAAGCAGAGCCGTGAGGAGACAAACCCCCTTGACTCAAAAAAGCTCATTTTAAGAGAAGAATTACACGTTTGCCACTTGTGTAAACGCTGAGAGCTGCCCCCTGCCATGCAGCAGCAGCAGCCCAGGACAGTGGCCTCCAGGTAACCCTTGGAGGAACTCGTGTGCTGTGGCTGCTGTCCTCCCCTTTGTGCCCGAGCCAGCCACGGATTCCATGAACTTGTTTAAAATAGCCACAATTTATTCATACTTAGCACACCATATATTTAACTATGCTGAACCATAGGTTTTCCCTCCTCCCCACTGCTCCTCATCAAAACCCACAAACGTTTCCCGGAGTCCAGGTGTCAAATTTTTCCTCCTTATTTTCAGAGCCTCATTTGTTCTGGATTCATTTAGCAGTGCAGAGTCAGGCAGGGGCCACTGCAGTTGCTGCCTCTGGGACCCCTGGGTTGGGGCAGTATGAAAGCTCTTAAAAACCTGAGCTCTGCTAAAATGTTAAGAGTCCCAAGAGGTTAAGAGAGTCCTGCATGCAACGCTGGGGCTCCAACTTTATTGTGGCTTCAGTGGAGGGGCACCAAACATCCACACTCAGAGGGACTTAGGAAGCAAATCTGGAGACAAAACCAGTGCAGCTGCCCATCCTGCTGGGAAATTAAAGTGATAAACCAGGCTGGCTGTTCTCTTGTCCCTCCCAAAAGGTGAAGTGTGCAGCAGCCAAGAGAGGGCACTCCAGGCCAGCCCAGCTCCCAGCACTGCAGGCATTCCCTGCTCTGACAACCCATTCCCATCCATCCAGCCAGCCCCAGCAGACCCTCCCCAGGCTGGGGATGAGGAGCACTGAAACTCCAGCTCCACTGGATGGGAGCAGCTCCCACGTTTGCTGGAGTTTTGTTTGTGTTTTGCTTTTTTTTTTTTTTAAGGCTCCTATGAAAATGTAAGACAAAGCTGCGGGTGACTGACATTCCCTGTGCAAAGTCACTCTCACTTAGTTACAGGCTATATTAGTTTTGGCATCACTTGAGATCTAAATCCAGCTAGCCTGACTTCCTAGAATATTTCAGCTTTCTTCAAGCAACAAACTGCCTGCTGCCACAAAAACACACATCCAAAATAGCATGGCAAAGGATCCCAAAAGAAACAGTTTGAAACTTTTTTTTCCCCCCTCCCCGTGCCATTTTTTGATTTATCTGAACATTTTTACAAGTGCCAATTTGTATACTGCAGGTTTCTGTGAGAGAGCCAAAACAAACGCCTCAGAGCTCAGAGGTCAGAGCAGCCCAGCTTCATTACATTTTGCATGGGACCACTTCCAGGTCTAACACACATATATATCCATATTTAAAACTCTTCAGTGAATAAGATACCAGGCTGGAAGACTCTCAGACACGACAACTTTTGATGCTGAACAAGGAAAAGACACCTGTCAACAATGAAAAGAACCAGAGGCATTTTGTGTTTGTCTTGCTGTTATGTAGAACAAAGGTAGAAGTGCACATCAGCAATGTACCTGCGTGCTCAGCCTTGTTAAATGATTTAAAATACTCATCCAGGCTCTCATTCTGTGAAGTGCCTGTGGTTCCCTTTGCAGAGCCACCCTCCACAGTGACCCCAACAATGCCAATGGGATGCAAGAGTCAAGACTGACAAAGCACCCTTTTTTGTGCCTTTTCAAAGCACAAAAGTGCCTCCCGGCAGACAGGGAAGAGAGGGAGAGCCAGCTGTGAGTGAGGTCTGATTCCCTCCTTAAGGTGGCCTCACTTTAGGGTAGAGACTCAAGCTCCAAACCTTCTGTTCACTCACTCCAACATGTTTACAGCACTTGGCCATAGGAACTGCCAAAGGCGCTCTCAAGGCCTGGAAAAACATCCCTGAGGAAGTGCTCGACTGGTTTTCGTTAGATCCATTGCATCTGAGTGAAATTCGAAGCATTTCAGACCTGTTTCTGCCTCTTCCACTCGGATTGCAGTCAGCAGGGCTGCTCAGGAAGGAGATTACACAACGCACAGCCTCTGGCTGTACCAGAGAAATAAACTGCGGGCTGATGTGCTGAAGCAACACAAAGTTAAATACGAAGCGGTATTCAAGGAGGAACGCTGAACTTTGCTGTGATGTAAGGCAAAGCACTGGAAATAAAACATTACTATTTATTGATCTGCAGTGAGGGAATAAAGCAATGAATTTCAGAAGCTCTGGTGTGCAGCCGGCATTAATCAAAACTTCTGTTGTGGGAAATGTCAGCAAAGAAACAGGAATTCGCAGGGAAGGGGAAAGAAAAAAAAAAAGCACAACACAACAAAACAGAAACAAACCGCACAGAGCCCCACCCAAAGGAGGAGAGGGAACAGCAAAATAAAAAGAGGAGGAGGTGGTGGCACAATGGGTTTCCCACACCAGGCTTTCATCATCTGGGATATGAAATCCTATCAGCCTTCCCCAGCAAGAACCAACACGGTGGCCGGCGGTGACTCAGAACCGCGTGGGTCTGGCAGGGCTGGAGAGCACAGCACCATCCCCACCCCTCTGCTGTGGACCAGGGACCCCAGGGAAAAGACCGCACACACTACTGCTCTCCCCAGACAAAAAGATCAAAGATAGACACCAACTCTGGGCGTTTTCGGTGTCACCGTGCACTGGACTCAGGTGCCTGTTGCTATCTTTTAATTTATCAAACTTCTCAATCCATCTAAGGTTTTATCCGCCTTTCATATTTGCTCTCGGCAGAGCTAAAGTCTCAGGGATTACATTCATTAGACTCTCTTAATATCTTAGACTTTCAGACTTTCCAGCTCCAGAAAAAACACACTGAGTGCTGACTACAGGGAAAAGCCACAGAGATAAGGAAAAAAAAAAATAATATCCCTGAACTCATAAGGAAGTGGAGGAAAGCCACTGTGTGATGAGATAAAGAAGGGATAGAGATGTGTGGGAAAGAAGAAGAAAATACCAACAAGCAAAGGAAAAAAGTATAAATGGTATCACCTACACAGCCTGTGCTCAGTGGGTCTCAGGTTGTGGGTTTGATCAGCTTTCAGACTCAAAGAATTCCTGAATGCAAAATCCAACCACGGAGCCCAGCAGCACTTGCACCAGTGGTGTGAGCTGGCCTCAGCACTGGTAAAAGTCTGTGGAGGTGCAGGATGTGTTTTTACACAAACCAGAGCTCTCTCCTGCATGAAAATCTTGCTTCACAAACAGCAAACATATGAATTATGGAAGACTTGCTGCAGAAAAAGCTGCAAAATAAAAGTTGGGACAGAGGACAGGTTGGGTTCTGTGCAACAAGGATCTGCAAACAGCAACTTGGCCCAAAGAATCACAGAATCCCAGACTGGGTTGGGTTGCAAGGGAACTTAAAGGTCATCCCATTCCACCCTCTACCATGGGCAGGGACATCTTCCACTGTCCCAGGGTGCTCAGAACTCCATCCAGTCTAGTCTTAAACACCTCCAGGGATGAGGAACAGAGTTGATGAGGGAGCAGACAGAAAGGTTGCAGAGAATGTTAAGGCTACAGTGAATCACATTGAGAACAGACAGAAAATTCCAAGTGCAATAGGACTCCCTGGATTTGGGGAGCAGCATCTTCCAGAAGGGTGAGGTACTAAGAAAACAGAACACCTCATAACTTCCATGAGTTTTCAGGATGCTTCATGCTCATCCATCAGCACCAACACACGTCTCAAACCTCATCATTTCAGAACAAATTTGGAGCTGTCTGGGCTGAGCTCTTCCACACCCACTGCTCCATCATCTCCACTTGCCCACTGCCAGGCCAGCACAGCTTCCTCCAGCCTCATCCACACTATCTCAGCCTGGCTGAGATTTACTAAGTGGTTAACAGAAAAATCCAGCTACAGTTTTGTCCCTTTAAATTCTCGCCTTCTCTCGCAGGGAGAAGACATCTGTGGAATAATAATGAATTTCTTTGGTTTGGGGTTTTTTGTTTTTATTAAAAGCTATTCTTTCTAGCAGGAAATGAAAAAGAACAACCAGATTGGAGAATTTGGGGGAAGAAGGGAAAACATTTCTAAAGGTTAATAGTAATAATACTGCTCAGCATTTATTTCATGGATATGCGAGAAAGCAAAGAAAAACAGATGTTCTCGGTAATGCTCCAGTTTCTCTGCAAACTCAGGTATTGTCCAGAACTGCTGCAGCTCACAGGGACAGGAGGGATGTTCCTACAGTTTGCTCTACAAGACAGCAAAGGGATAAGGAAAATCTCTGCCTTTTATTGAATGCAGGACAACCTGGGCATCAGCATGGCTTTGTGAAAGGCAGGTCCTGCTCCACCAAAATCTGCTGCCCTGGGTTTAGCTGGGGTGATCCATGGCTGAGATAAGAACCATTTAATAACTGAATAAAGCAAAAGATAATAGCAATGCTAATACTAATAAATATAATGAAAAGGGACATGACAAAAAGAGAGGAATAAAATCTGAGAAAAGTGAGGCATAACTCTGATGCTCAGCCTGTTCCTGAGCAGTGATTCACCCCTTCTGGCCAAGTCCTCCCATTTATATACTGAGCATGATATCCTATAGTATGGAATATCCCTCTGGCTAGTTCAGATCACCTCTCCTGGCTTCTGCTGCTCCTCCTCACTGGCAGAGCATGGGAAACTGAGAAGTCCTTGACTCAGAGTAATCGCTACTTAGCAACAACTAAAACATTGCCCTGTTATCAACATTGTTCTCATGCTAAATCCAAAACACAGCACTGCACCAGCTACTAGGAGGGAAATTAACTCTATCCCAGCCAAAACCACAACACCTGCTTAGTGGATGACGGAAGGGCTGTGGATGTGTCTACCTGGAATTCTGTGAAGCCTCTGATGCTGTTTCCCACAGCATTCTCCTGGAAAAACTGGCTGTGCATGGCTTGGATGGCCAAGGAGGCCAATGGTACCTGGTTTTTGTCAGCACTGGTGTGGCAGCAGGGCCAGGGCAGTGCCTGTCCCCTGTGCTGGGCACTGCTGAGGTACCTGGAATTCTGAGGTCATGACAAGAAGGACATTGAGGGGCTGGAGCATATCCAGAGAAGGGAATGGAGCTGGGAAAGGAGAGGCTGAGGGAGCTGGGAAGGGGCTCAGCCTGGAGAAAAGGAGGCTCAGGGGGGACCTTGTGGCTCTGCACAAGTCCCTGACAGGAGGGGACAGCCAGGGGGGTCAGGCTCTGCTCCCAGGGAACAGGGACAGGAGGAGAGGAAATGGCCAAGTTGCTCCAGGAGAGGTTCAGGTTGGATATAAAGAAAAATTTCTTCATGGAAAGGGTTGTCCAGCCCTGGCACAGCTGCCCAGAGTGGTGGAGTCCCCATCCCTGGAGGGATTTAAAAGCCCAGTGGATGTGGCACTTGGGGACATGGGGCAGTGGTGGCCTTGGCAGTGCTGATAAGAACGGTAGGACTGAAAGGTCCCAGAGGACTTTCCCAACCTGAATAATTCTAGAGATTCCTCCGACTTCTCATTTAGAGTCCAGCTGATGGCCCCCTCCAGCCCAGTGCCAGGGAATACCCAACCCCTAATGTGCCTCCAGGTTCTCCAGATCTCTTCCTCATCCAGCTGTTCCTGCAGGTCTGTCTGCATCTTTGTGTGAGATACACAGAAATCTTTCTGATTCCTTATTAAAGTGGTCTCTGCTCTCCCAATGCCTCAGTACTGCAGCACTGAGGTTTTTGGAATCCACTAATCGTGAACACCTCAGAAACTTCTCCAGGAATGTGCTCAACTGCATTCACCAGCTCTGAGGTCCTGCAAAGTCGTTTTTAAGCTGAACTCCAAGAGAATTTTTCAAAAAGCTATACTGAATTCAATTCATGACACACTATTAAGAATTATTTTACACATGAAGCAGCTTAATATGATTTAGAGGATGTAGAACTTTCCCATAGGGGGAGAGAAGCAAATCCTCCGTGAGATGAGTACCAACACAGTTGGTACTGAGGCTTACAGAACTTTGATGTTAATGAATGTGGATGGGTTGTAGAGATGGGAGAAAAGCTGCCTTTATCAGTTTCCCCAGTACCAAGCTGATAGCCATTGTCAAAGTGCTCTTTAATACAGCTGTGCAGCTTTTGCCAGTAAGCCACAGGTTCCCATCACATGATCAGGTGGAAATGTGCTGAACAAAGACGTGAATATCCTTCTTTGTTCATAACAAACTTATCACAAGAACAGACAAAGCTCAAATTATCACAAGAGGGCAAACGTTTAGCCAGCGACTTGTCAAAGCATTCCAGCCTGCATCTCACCGCTGAACAGACCAAGAAAGTAAAAGGGAAAAAAAAATAATATAATCTACTTGAATACCACCTTCTACAAATAAGAAGTCAGTTTGCTTTTTTTTTTGCTTTTTTTTTTTTTTTTTTTTTTTTTTTTTTTTTTTTTTTTTGGTAACTCTACATCTGGAGCCTGTTTGGGGCATAAAGAAAAGAGGAAAGATATTTGGAGACACTTAAATTGCTTCACTTCCTGCCGTGAATGACTATGCAGTGATTTTGTTAGAAAAGGGAAAACAATTGTTTCCCATGCTCCCTGGGAGAAGGACAAAACATAACCTGCTGAATGTGCAGCAAAAGAGACTTCAGTTCAGCAGCACGAAAAACTGCTACTCATAATAAAGGGAAGCCAGGAATAAGGCAGCTGTGGGGTCCCTGTTGCTAGACCACAGGAAAATCCCCCAGAGCACTGACCCAAGGCAGGCACAATTCAAGCTGCTTCTCCAGCTCAGGGTAACTTGAAGCTCCTGAGTGCTGAAATGCCTTTTTCTGCTTCCATGGATGGCTTGGAGCAGGTGAGTCCATGAGTTCCTACAGGCAGGCAGCTCTCCAGGGCAGCTGGACTGTGGCAAAGCAAACAGGCACTGGGGACTTCTCTCTCAGCACAGAGAGGGAGAAACAGCATCTCACAGTCCTTCCCAAGAGTTATGTAAAATGTCAAACCTCCCCATTCCACCCCTCGCCCTCTCCAGTTTCATGCACTCTCAAACAGCTGCTTTAAAAAGACTCTGACTTCAAAGCACAGTAAATTAAGCTCCACATAAAGTCCATTCAGCTTTTTGTTTAATTTGATAAAAGCTCATCAGACCATTCAAGTTACCTTCTGGTCAATACTGCCTCAAGAAATCTGCAATTCAGCTACCTGTGGTTTTTCCAATATTTCTGTAAAACATTACTGACAGGATCTGTTGGCCTGCAATGCATCAGGTCTGTGGTAAACACTATTTCAGGGCTCAAAGGACCTTCTATCCTGCTGGGATGTCTTCTTTTTTCCCCTACAAGTCTTATGGGATTTTTATTTCCTCTTGCTCTGGGATCACAGTCGTTTTTAGACAGCATTTCTTCTCTATTTTAACCTGATAATACATCTTTCAATTTCTTTCTAAGAAAAAGAGAAAACAATGGCTTAGATCTTGACTTGCTGGCCAGGAGGCTGGATGGGGCTTGGGTCTAGTGGAAGGTGCAGGGCTTGGAACTGGATGAGAGTTAAGATCCCTTCCAACCCAAACCACTCTGGGATTCCATGATTAGTTCCAGGCCAGACAGATTTACTGTTAAGCTGGATCCTTTCAGGTCTGCTGACAAAGAACACACAATGCACTGACTGCAGCCCTTTGCATCCCAGGTGATCCCAAACCACTCCAGCCTTAACCATCAGAGCACACTTGGCACCAGCAGTGCCAGCAGCACCACATAAAGGTTAGTGAAGAGGTGAAAGGCACAGCAGCCTCTCCAAGTGAAAGGAGAAGGAAATGAAGGGAGGCAGAGTGTGTTCACTTCACTGAGGGGTTGGCCAGGAGGCTGAGCAGTTTTGTCATGGCCAGGAGACCTCTGCAGCTTCCCCACCAAAGCACCACCAAGAAAAAGCACTGGCTGGCCTAGGAGCTTTGACCAGCTCCCAAAACAGTGATGACAGTAGAAAAAAAACCCCAAAAACCCCTAGAAAATTTCTTTTTGAGACATCATCAGTGTTTCTTATTTAAATAAAAGAAAAAAAAAATCCAGTGAAATCCATCATTTCGAGAATCCACAGGATCAGCTTCCACCTCTCCTCTTGCCAAGTATTGACCTTGCTGCCAGCAGAGCAGTGGTCTCAAAAATTTTAGATTTCCTACAACATAATTACACATTACAACATTCAAAGGGGAAAAAAGGTGGTTTTTTAATACACATAGACACCACAGGAAGATGAAGAATATCCTGTATAAATACTATTCTGTCATAGCAACAGAGGTAACTCTACCCCAAAGTTTTAAGAACCTTATTTAAAAAAAAGGAAGGTGGCTCTGTTTTAAGCTTTTAAATCCCTAAAGACAATCAAAAGAAAACACAGGAGAAAGTAGAAATACTATTGATTATGCATAATTGGTATAATTAATTTGTAATTAGTTCATTAAAATATATAGGCATTGGAATTATGCTTGTACATTTCTGGGAATATCCTGCAAGTCACTTGGGATGTGCTTATCATTTATTTGATAGATGAAACATTATTAGAAAGACAGCCCATTAAAAATTAATATGCCAGAGTAATAATTTTCTTGATCTCAGCATTCAGTTTTCCACGTACTCAGACTCCTGCCTCACAAAGAGTTTTTATTAATTCTGTTTTCCAGAGCATGACTTGGGAAGTGCAGCATTTAGGACAACTGAGGCACAGCATCCTTTATGCTCAGCATGCAGCCAGTTTTGAGAAACAAAATGGTAAATATTACAAATTATACACCGTAGGAGTGTTCAGCACAACGACTAATTCTACAGTCAGAATTAAGATGGAAAGGTAAAAAAGCCTTTTGCTTGAAAAGAAGTAGGAAGAAACTTCCAGAGCACTGAGAGCAGCCTGGTCTGTAACTGCTGGGCATTCTTGTGCTTCTGCAGCATGTCTGGCATCTCTCACTGTCAGAAATGTGTGAGCAGGACTCCTGAAACACTGTAGGGAACAGCCCCATCCCACCCTAAGGCTGGGATCCACTGGAATCCATCATTCCAAAGGTTTTGCTCCACCTTTGTGTGGTGGAAGGTGAGGTTGGACAATAGAGCATCACCACCTTTTAACCCTGACACCACTTCCCTGCTCTCACTGAGCTCCCTGAAGTCCTTCCAGTATTTCTGAAGTGTCATTCCAGCCAACAGCTACAGAAATAATTGGATCTTAAAAGCCCAGGATAGTCACCTCACTTCCTCCAAGCTGGGAATGCAACACCAAACTTTGCTTAAATTTCTGTAATGGACAGAGCCAGTCCTTGTGTGTTAATTTTAGGCTTCCTGCTCAAAATATCCCCTTCAAAAGCATTTTCCTCCCCATTCTATCTCCATCAACTCTGTGGCAGCCCAAAAAGGCTGGTCACTCACTGATGATGAAAATGGGCCATGGGAAGACCCAGTTTCATTTTTATATACTTATAAAAAATTTAAAAATTGTATTCCTCAAAAGCAGCAAAATCAGCAGTGGATACAGAGCACAAGCAGTATCATTTGCCATTATAAGGCTTGAATTTTCTCTTGTAAAACAAAGAGTAAGTGCCTAAAAAAACACCTTTTATGTTTTAAAGAAGGGTCTCCAGGTCCTTTAAGGCACAATTAAACACTGCTGTAATTCTGTGCTTCCCAGCAAATCTGTGTTAAGAATTCCAAACACCCTCCCAGGAACCACACACAGTTTTTTTTTTTCTCTCTTTTTCCCTTGCCTCCACTGTAGCATGGACAATTATTTATTTTCTTTGCCTTGCACTCAAGGATGTGATGGATGCATTTACATAAACGCGCACACAGCCACAGATATCTCTCTATAAAAATTAATCTGCAGATGATGAAAAGTGTAAAAGATCTAAGAGGCAAATCCCAAACAAAAGAACACACTTTATACACTTTACACATAAATATCTTGAAATTATAAAGATCTGAGATTAAGTGGTTTACCACTCATTTAGAATTGATTAGAATGTATTTAAATTTAGCTGCAAGTACCACAACATTGCTCGTGTATTTGCATCTGCGAATAAGTAAATAAAAAGCCTGCTATTAAAGCCTTCATTAATTCTGATTATATGAGAACTTAAAAGCAAATCTGTGTATTACTGCTCTGTAAAGACTCCCAGCAACTCTAGAGTAGAGCTGGCACTGCAACACAACATGTGTCAGCTAAAATGACTAACGGGATCTATTTTCAGTAATCTTAAATCGCACTGGTAAAATATAGAATTAATGGGTTTGCATAATACTTCAAATATTTTTTTTCCCTTCTAATTTATTCCCAATTCCTGCCTTATTGTATCAGAAAGTGAATTTTATATCACTTGACATTTATGTACAACAGTTGAACACATTTCATTAAACTACAATGTTTAGGCAGCACTCAGATGTGATGTGTATATTATTATAAAGAGTGATCCAGCTATTTTATTTCCTTATAAATATGATGACTGGGGGTTTAAAAAAATATATCATGTTGACTAGAAACATGAAGAGCGTTTCATTCTGACTACAGATTTTGAGAGTTTCTACATATTTAATTGAAGCCAGTGTTTTTGAAAGAAGGATTTGTTAGTTTTAGTAGCATTTCCCTCCAGTTAAAGGCTTGTCTGTTAATTTCTAAGGAGTTTAACAATTAAGAATATAATCATCTCCAACTAATACCCAAGAACCTTCGCTTGTCACTCTCAGAGCTGAAGTGTCATTCTAAGTTAGAACAAAATACAACAAAAAAACAACCTTGCCCAACACTTAAGGCATTAAAATCATATTTATGGGGTGAAGCTTGATTAAAGATTTTACATTTTGTCACATCCAGTAATCAGATGTTTAGAACACTCCCTACTTTACAGAGTTGGCCTCAAAATACATTAGTTACCCCTATAGTTTCTAGGCCCAAGTGTCAAGTCCATTACCAGTGATCAACATCACAAAACATTTTATGGCACCACGCAAGAAGAAAGGATCAAAGGGGTTTTTAGCATTTAGTTACATAAAAAACCATACCTGATAGTCTAAAATGCTGAATCCTAAACCATTTTTGTCTTTCTCCAGCTTAATAACCTTCACATCAGGAGACCATAATGCCAATTCTCCCTCTTCCTCCTCAGGATTAAAGTCTTCCTCAGGTTTCACCTGGAAAATAAAAGCTCTGGTCCAAACACCACTCTCTCAGTTCTTCACAAACACTATTCCTTTAATATTTTGATTATTAATGGTGCATACACACCCTCAAATATGACCTTTTATGGAATTAAAACTTTCCTGAGCATTATGAATAGAGTTTTCTCCATCTTGCTGCTTTGAGTACTCCCCTGGGCACAGGCCTACATGTTTTGAGCATCAGAGCCCAACCTGGCACACAAATACCCATGTATTAGTCTAATTAATTGTTAGAATATTACTAACCTGTTACATGCTGATGAACTTCAGCTGTCCCATTAGATGCATAAAGGAAAAATAAATAGCATAAAAGATTTAACCACAGACAGCTAATAGAAAGGCCAGACAATCAGAAAAGATGAGAAGCCAAGCTGTAAACACTTTTTGCAAATAGGAGCAACCACAAGTGTCAAGCTTTAGTCTGAGACTTTAAAGCTCCTGCGATGGAAAGAAACTTTTCAGTTTCCTTTTTTTTTTTTTTTTTGCCCCAGTTCTATAAAAATCTACTCAGAACATGGAAGCAATCAGCTAATGGTGGCAAGGGTGTGATTTAGTGTAATTCAGAGCTCTCAGTCACCTATTAAGTGTTGGGATGATGAATGGGATGTACAGTCAGCAAAGCAGCTCAGTGATTTACCTACCTTGTCTTCCCAGGACAACCAAGTTCCTCAAAACCAACCCATAAAAATCCAGAAATGCACAGACTTTTCCAAAAAGTCCCTTTTGTGTTAGAACTCTGGAAACTGAGAATTTCAGGCTTTCTGTGCTAAAAGGCACTGACCCTCAAGCAAACACTACATTTGACCTGAGGCTGTGGAAGAGGCTTCCTAAATTGAGTGATAGCACTGGGGTTGTGGGTGTGGAGTTTGAATGGTATTGTGTGATCTCACAGGGTGAAAAACTTAAAAATTAAGGGTTTAGTATATAGTAATATATGTGAAGCAATATGGAGGATTTAGGGTGTTGTCTTCACCTTCTTCTTCATGGTTTTGGGTGGTTTTCTCTTATTGGGTGGAAAAGTCCACATTGCTGACCTCGAGTTTTTGGTTATTGGGTTAAAAGTATAAATAATACAGATGTCATCTGGTTATTGGACAATTGACACTTAAATAACCTTGGAAAGAGTTAGAGACACCTCCATGTTCTGCTTTGTTAGCCAGAATTCACAACTTGAGACTGTACTATAGATAAGAATTAATAAACACCAAGTCTGAACACGAAAAACTGCAACTCCTATGAATTAATCCCGGATCCAACACAAGGAAAAAAAGATAAGAAACCAACACTTTTGCATGAGGAGGTGACAGAAGAGGTGTTACCTTCTGCTCTGGAGGGCGAATTGCCACGGGGGGCTCGTCCACCAAGGACTCGGTGCCGTCCCCAAAGAGCCGCCGGCAGCACACCAGGGTGAACGGGGGTGGCACTTCCTTCAGGAAGGTGACAGCCTCACGTCGGGATTTTCCACACAGCTGCACCCCATTCACCTGCAGGATGGGAACACCACACAAAGGAAATTAAAGAATATCCAACAGATTTTTTTTAATTTTTTTTTAAAATTTTTTGGCATATATTTTTCCCCACCTGAGCGTGGAAGTCTGATTTTACCTGGGGATTCTGGCACAGCCTGCATGGTTTTATTAATATATGTTTCTGAAGAATATATACATTATTGTAATTTTTTGTTTACATTATTGTCAAATACATCTCCAAGATCTTGTAACTACTGACTGCTGCATCACATCTCTTTAGCTTCCTCTAACTTCTTTTCTGCTCACCACTTTTCCAAGCCTAAACCTTTCCTAGGATTCTTATTCTTTCTCACCCATTTCTTTGTTGGGGATCTTTTCTTAGCATTAGGCGTATGTGTTTGAATTTAAAAAGAAAAAAAAAAAATTAAATTTCACACAATATTTTAAGTGAACAGAGGTTCTGAGCTCCCATCAGAAAACTGAAGTCAGAACTACCACAATTAATTTCAAAGTTTGCTCAATGACCTTAGAGGTGTTTTCCAACCTTACTCATCCTGTAACTTTGCCAGTTTCCAATGTAACAAAGTGGCCAAAACTAAAATAGATCCTACAGAAAACAGGAGAGAACATTTGTACAGTGAGAAACAAACCAATTACAGTAAGCAATTAACCAGAAAGGCCTGACAGGGCTCAAAGCTTACCATACCATAAACTCAGGATTGTGAGTGATAACAGATCATCGTTAATGGATGCTCTAAACCACAGGCTTTGAAACAGGAAAAATAGATAGATAGATAGATAGATAGATAGATAGATAGATAGATAGATAGATAATGGTCCTTTAAAAATGGGATACTGCAATTGCACTTTTTTTGTAGCTGTCCCATCCCTGGAAATGTCCAAGGCCAGGCTGGAAAGGACTTGGACCAGCCTGGGATAGTGGAAGGTGTCCCTGCCATGGCAGGGGTGGCACTGGATGGGTTTCAATGTCCCTTCTAACCCAAACCATTCTGTCACTCTATGATTCTACTTCTGCAGGAAAAAAAAGAGTGATTCGTCCTCTTTTACCTGTTTTATAACCTTTATATCCTGAGGGTTCCTCTCTTTGCACCACAGGGGTGTCCCTAAATATGAGGACAGCAGGATGTCAGCAGGTGTCATAAATCACTGGAGTTAAGCAGCACTGCAGCCCCAAAAGAGCAGGGGTTTAACCCAATTAGTGCTGTGGACTCAATCCCAACCCCTCGTGTGTTCCAGGGATTTCTTTTAGGCTGCCTCAAGCCTCTCTCATAACCAAATGTCCACACTGCTGGAGTGCAGCCACTGGTTTGGGAATCCAGCACCTCACCCAAGTCACTCCACAGCAGGAATCAAGGCACAGCAAGTGGGGATGACTGAGGATTACCTTCAGTACTTCCCTCCATACCCACACTGCAAAAGAACCCACATCTGATCCTATAAAACAGAGCATGGAAACGCTCACCAGACATGGACACACCTTTGCATGTCTGCACTTGAGGCAGAGCCTCTCCATAAACCTCCCAGATCTTGCTGATTAGAGAGATTCAACCTTATGCAAGGCTCCACAGCAATCCCACTTCAGCCAACATTTACTTCCTGATCACTTCTATTTTTTTCCCCCCCCTCACTTTGTGCTTTTTGCAGTGTAAATATAGTTTGTACTGCTGGGAAACACAGAGTTCCTCTCACACTCCACATCCCAGCCAAGCAGAGAAATTGAGAGTGGTGGAACTGGCCTCCACCACAGGCAAGACAAACTGCTCTGGGCTTTTTTTCCTGCAAGAATTACAGCAAGTGCTGAGCTATCAGCCTCGTCCATTAGTTAATTATTTAAGCAGAAGGATCTACGCGTAAGGATTTTTTAATGCTCCGAGAGTGGCAGCGTGGTGGAAAACTCCCAGCACTTCTCAGCATCCTGTGATGGATGGGGAAGAGCTGCTGTGCTTCCCCCTCCCAGCAGACCTGGAGACTCCCATTTCTCCTCCTGCAGCTGCCAGAAATCAACCCCCTGAGCAGGCAAGGTGCCCTACACACCCACTCGTTCAGCTCATCAGCCAGCCAGCCCTCAAATAGCAGGGAAATTGTACAACAAAAGGGCACAAAAAAAAGCAATTTATTCCTAAAAAAGAATACAATGGAATCAGCTGAAATGAAGGGTAGGGAAGGGGTATTGCGCTGTCTGTTATAATTCAAACAGATCATTAAAAATAATCAACATTCAGCCTTACTGTATATTGAAAAAAAAAAAAAAATAAAGTCCTTGCTGATCATATTTCAATCCCAAATGTATCAAGCCCAGGTAAGGCTGCTTGTTTGGGGAATGGGGCTGTCACTTTTTCCACTGCAAACCCCTATTTAAGGGGATTTATAACTTGGCTGCAAAAACACAGTCTGGGCTAAACCTGGCACTTACAGCTTTAGCCCCAGAGCACATTTTTATTTTGTTGGGGGTTTTTTCCCCAATGACAGAGTAGCAAAAAATTTACACTCACCAGGTCTGGACATACCTGTGAACTTCATTCTGAGTACAGAGTAATACATACAACTGTTAAATATACACAATTAAAGTTTCCTAAGTTACTCTACAGCACTGCATTATTGCTTTTTGTATAATTTTTTTTTTTTGTTTAGTGGCCAAGCAATTCAAACAACACTTCCAGCATTCCATTAATCCCTTCCTTCAGGAATCAAGATTTCCTCCATTAAGCAGTAAGAAAATGTTTTAGGTCTTAGTGATATCAGTATGAATTTTTGATGTTAGAGGGTGAAGGAGTAAAAGCAAAATAGCTGTACACCTAACAAATCAATCTTTCAGAAGGCCTAATTCTGTTTCCATTAAATGTTCTTTGCATCCACTAAAAAAAGGTTCAAATATCAAAATATTCCACAAGGAGTAAGCATGCAATATGAAATTAATGTATTTTCATTTGCAGGCTGAGATACCAATGGGTAGATGTATACACACATACACACACAATAGGAATTATTTTAATTTTATAAAATAATTATTTTTCCGGAGAAAACAGGTCTGGTGTGACTCTGGTAAATCCAAAGCTGCCCCAGTGCCTCTTTATACACATTTAAACAAACTGATGTATTTGCTCATACACATAAATATCTTTCAACACTCAACAAAAAAAGTTTTATTGTGTAACTGAAACCACTGTTCCTAAGACTGTTGTAAATTTTTTAGGGGCGACAAATATTCAGAAAGATTATCCACCACAAAAGCTACAGCCAAATTGTGCAAAAGACTGGACAGGACCACAAATAATTCAACATAAATATTATCCCTGCCCTTGTAACTCTTGATACTCATGTTAAAACATTTCAGAAAAAATACCCATGAAGTCAATGAGAGGTCACAAAAATTTGACCTTTTGTCCATAAATGTGGAAGGGAACAGTGAAGAAAATGAATATGAATTCCAAAGCACAACTCTGCTTCCACAACTAATCTGGAATAATCCTATTGCACACACAACAGCCAAGCCAGAACTTTAAAGAAGCATTTTAAGAAGGCCAAACAAACAGGAGAGACATAATTTTTATTTTTGTGAGGGTTCTGTTTTATTTTTTTTACCTCCAGAAGTTCATCCTCCAGTTGCAGAAGACCAAGGGCTGCAGCTGGGCCATCTGAAGCAATGGATGATATATAATGATGTCCATCAAAAGTGTCCAGCTCAACTCCTAATCTCAGAGTGTGGATGGGTAACAGCTGCCAAAAGAGAAATATAAGTAAATATTTAAGTATAAGTCTTTATCTACCACGATAAAAACAGATTTAGGAGTCAGCAGCTCACCAAACTGAACACACAGAAAGATGATTAAATGCTCACAGTGACCTCACCTGTGTTACAGCACAATTGTCCACAATTTCTCTTTACAAACTGTTTGCACAAATAAAACCAATCTCTGCTCTTTGGGGGAAAAAGCAGTATCAATTAAAAGAACTGTATTCTCAAATAATTAAAGTTAATGGGGAAAATACAGGGAGAAGTGCCACCCTAAAGGTGAGGTGTCAACAAATCACAGAATGGTTTGGGTTGGAAGGGACCTTAAATATCATCCAGTTCCAACCCTTCTTCCATGGGGTTTGGAGCAAAACAAAAATAAAACAAATAGAAATAAATAAAGGAATTAAATAAATTCCATAATTGCCCTAAAGTCTCAGCACAAGATCAGCTGTGTTACTCCTTTGGGAGCTACACTACTTTGAGGTAGAAAATATATCCATGAAGTGTCTTCTGTAAGTAGTTACTAAAACTGACATTCTTTTTTCTGCAAGGGGAAATCACTGATTTTGTGTCAGGCTTTTCCCACTGGGACTTTCCTAATAGGGAAACTCCAACCCTGAGTGCCTTAAGTCTGATAATATTAGGAAAAATAGAATAAAAGTGATACACTATCCAGACAAGGCAGAAGAAATCATGGCAATCTGGGGAGAAGAGATGATCAGCACAAGCTGCTCCTTCAGTTTGGACATTTTCTGGCTTTTTATTACTGGAGTTCAAACATTGACTGTCCTGCTTCCCAAATTATTCTGGATATTCGAATAAAAGGAGCAATCCAGTGATCCACAGCATTCCTTCACAGCCATGTCTGATCATGACTTTATGGCCCTTCCCCACTGAGGTGTCCCCACAAATACATAAATGCATCACCTCTAAAAACCTCATTTTCTACAATATTAACACAGGTATCTTGAAAATCTCTTGGAAGTGAAATTAATTTAAGATCTGACAATTTAAATGAATTACACATCCCTTTCCCTGAGCCAGGATCACTATAGCAAAATCCTCTGTGGGACGAAAGAGTTGTTCAGCAGAGTTTCAACCCCTTCTCCGTTCTGTGCAATTAATTACCTCAAAATTTGGGGTTTATGTGCATGGTTTGAGGCTGTTTTTCTGTTGTTTGGGAGTTTGGCAATGAACTGTTTAAAGGTTCATTTGCCTGTGCTATGAAAAGGTATTGGATCAATCCAGGAGATAAGCAGAATATTGCTTATTCTGCAAAGAATAGGCAAGAAAAGCCTTTTTTTTTGGAAAATACAGAACCACAAAACCACTAAATTCCTGGAACACATCTGGAATTGTGTCATGCCCTCCCAGGATAACTCTGCCAACATATACCACGAAGGAAACCACCATGGAAGCCTTACCTTTGAGTACTTCTGGAGCTCTGAATCGTCTTTAAAGGGCATATCCACATGCACAACCTAAAAAATTGGACATCAGAACATTTTTCAACAGCGGGACAATAAAGACTTTACCAGAACGATGAAATTCTGGCAAAAAAACCCCCAACCCCAAACTCACAAGCAAAATAAACCTTACTTAAACAATGTCACATTGACGCAAAATAATTTTAAACAAATGTTAGAAAAAACCTTTCAGGCACAGAACATTTACAAGTAGGAATGTGGTGATTATGCACTATTAGCAGACTCCAATATTATCCTATTCCCGGAGCCCAAATGCCAATTTTAGTCAAGTTCAGTAATCCTGTGTAAGCACAAAATGCCATTATGTTTGACACAAATACCCACACGGACTTGCCAATCAGAATTTGAAAGTATGACAGCTTAAGTTGTTACCTCAGGCTATGGTACAGCCATCTCCCATCCAGACCAACCCACCAACTTCTGTTGCTAACATGGCTTGAAATACATAACTTTAATTACCAAATGGGAATGGAAAGTGGGTTATTCAAACCAGGGACAGGAAATCCTTTCGGTGTCTTTTCTTGTTTTGTCCCTCTTTAACGTAACAGATTTATCTGGAACCTTAGGTTATTTACTCCAATTTTAAATGTAATTAAGACAAAATCATATGATGGTTTGGGTTGGAAGAGACCTTAAAGATCATTTAGTTCCAATCTATGGCCCAAGGTTGGAATTTGAGACACTGAAATCAAATGTTTAAAGGAAAGTTACACTTGGTAGATCTGAAAAAACAGAGCCTTGTAAAAAATCAGGTAACTTTTCTTTGAAAACTTCTAGTTTGATAGAGATTAGACTTTTCTTTTGGATTAATTTTATACAGGGCTTCAAGCATGTTGTTTTCCAGCACTCAGGGTGTTTGTCCTGACAGAGAGAGCTCATTTCATGTCCATGCATGTAACTAAATGGATTTATTACATGTAGCTCCTCAGCCTGTGACATCACACGGTCCCTGCTCGGGATCTCAGCTCCTTCCACTGGCACCAAAAAGGACCAGCAGCACCAGAAGCCACCAGGGACACCAACCTCTCTCTTCAAACAGCTATTTCCTCTCAAGGTAAATACTCCTAAGAGAATCCTGGGCACCCTGGGGGTGAGTTCTGGGGGCTGAATGAGGATGGTGGGACACAGGGACTGTGGTGTCATGGGCTGGACTCAAACTGGACATTGCTACAGAATACAGGAGGGAGGTACAGGCAACCAGAACAAAAAAATGACTTTCAAAATGGGCTGCCAGGAGAGTTTCCTTCTATTATTCAAGAGGTAACATTTCCACTGCTGACATTTCACCATCGGCAGCCAAAGGAGGATTGGGAATGGTTGGATTCACCAGCTAAGCAGGATTTCATCCTCTGTGGGAAGTGTGATAGTGCTCAGGGAGGTAATATCAGCCCCTGGAAATGTAAGGGTGGGAATACCAAGCAACTGAAGTGGGCAGCCAAACAGATTTATTGCATCATGTACATAATCCCACACGAGCCTCAGATCTTAAAGGGGCGCTAATGGAAAGGAGGGAAGCGAGTTTCTCAAGGCAACTCTTAAAGCTACTTTAAATCTCCCAGCGAGTGACTGCAAACTGCAACGATGGCCACCCTGAGTAGTAAAAAATAAGTGTCTCTAAATCAACTGGACAAGAATTGCAAAGACAAACAGGGCATTTTCTTGGTGGTGGTGAGAATTTTTTAAGGCTTTGGAAAGAACGGTGTCCTGTGTCTTTTATCTGTACTCGCTGGCTCACCCAGCACTGGAAAGCACAAGTGAATTACAATTTCCATCAACTCCTCGTGACAATTCATCAAAACAATCTTTTGCTAGGCAATTATTTAATATGAAGTGAAGAAATATCTACTAGACACCGGCACCACAAAGTTACACTGTTGAGAATTAATTTGTATTTTCCCACCAGCATGTTGGAAAATCATTCTCCCATTCTTCAGATAAAATGGTAAGATTCTTCTGAAAACAGAAGCTCTGTCTTGAGCCTTTTTTTAATTCAGTGCCCAGTAAAACAAATAGATCATGAATGAAATAATAAAAATGCCATATATTTTAAGTGGCTGCTGTGATGCAGATTTAACAGGACAGCTGATTTCCTTAAATCACTGTTCCTGTCTCGTATTTGTACAATAGTATCTATATAAACAGAATAAAATAAAAGGGCAACAAATCCCCCAACTCATTATAACATACATTTCAGCCCTGATGTCACAGGAAAGAAAATTTGATGTTACTGATCTGTTCCAAACACTAAATTGTTCTATAAACAGCCTGTAATGCTAAGCTCACAGATCTGTAATTTAAAGAAATAACATTCATGAATGTAGTTTATTGAAATAAAACATACCACAACTTCATATTCTGGTCCCAGCAGGTTTTCCCACTTGGATTTCAGCTCATGTGCTGGAGGGAGTGGGACTCTTCCTAAATATGAAAGTGAATATTAAATTTACAAGCATATTGTACATTCAGAAGTACATTTACTTCTAAACACTCCAATAAAAATTCAGTGTAAATAAAAGATTAGAGGGAATAATCCCCAAAGGGGAAGCGCATTAAGCTGAGTCTATCAAACAGCGCAAATCAAAAATGTCTTTCTTAGGAAAACAATGCAAAATGTCAGCTCCTGTAAAAGTGTGATTTATTCAGCTGAGAGGCAGGAGAGGTGATGCTTGGTGATGAGATGTGAGTTCTGTACATTGCAGCACTGTAAATAAATCATTCTTTCAGGCTGCAAAACAAATTTCACACGACTTCATCGTTTGTTGCCGTAAAAACGCTTCCCACTCCAGGGAAACATCATCTCCCACCCAAATGAGCCCCCTTAAGAAGGAAAACACCTGACAAGATATTGCTGTTATCGAGGGGGCTGTGTCAGCACAATGCAGGCACAGACTTTATTTATACATTTGGCAGGTATAAAGCCTTGTCTGCTTTAATTAGGCCAGTAAGTAACATGAGCTTTAATATAAGCTCCAGTTCTGAACCAGTCTTCCGTGGGAACTTGGCTATCTTGACATTTATATCTTTTCAGCTTTCTTACTTATGCAACCAAGGCAGTTGGTTACAGTCCTGTAAGACAATTTGACAGAGCTAGACAGCAGAAAATGACTGGCTGCCCTGCGTTTGACCTCAGCCAGAAGCTCAGCTCACATATAAAGTTCCAAGCTGGAGCAATGTGTAACTGGTAAGAATCAAGCTCTACAGCAAATTCCATCCAGCAGCGACAGCAGCAGCATCTGGGGGCTGAATTACCAAAAACTGGGGTTGTTTTTTTTCCTCTTTTTTTTCCCCCCTGAATGACTGCAGTAGTTTGTCAGATGTCTAGACAAGGCACAGACCACTCGGCCTTGCTGCTGTGTCGCCCTGAAAATTGGGAATGTGGAGCACAAATTCACATTCTGCACACAAACTGTGAGTAAAATACATCAGTGGGGGGATTGTGAAGACACCACGAGGAGCTCAGAGCCCACCTAGGAGCAAAACCCTGCACAAATGGCATTGTCAAGCTGCCTCTGCTTTCAACACCTCCTCAGACTGCGAAGATAAAGCTCTGCAATACAATCCTCGTTACACACTTCTGCAACTTTGAAGTTTCCCACTCAATAAAAGCAGAGATTGAAGTTTACTTCTATGACAGCACAGCCCACCTCTGTACCTCTCCAACTCACTTTCAGCCATGCCAGACAGGCAAATTCTGTCTGAGAACCCACAGTGCTCAGAGCCCAACAACTGAGGTGTCACTTGGAAATGTCCAGAGGATTTTGGACCTGCAGGCTCAAGCAGACACAGATATCTGAGAATTCCAGCAATCCTGACAGCTATTTTCTGCTACCAAAACCACACCCCGCCAAGATTAAAAACTTGGGTTTGTAAATACAGCCCACAGTTGTCTCTGAAATAAATTATCTACTTAAAAAATAATGGGAAGACAAATCGTCCTAAAATTCTCAGCTGCCAGTTAAAGTTTTTAAATTTTATTGGAAATTAAAGCTTCTAATGTGTGACTTATTACCAAACACAGGTTTATCACTGTCTTTACTTCTCAGCTGTATCAAAACCAAAACAAAGTACGTTCTTCTGCTCCTTCCATTTGCAGAAAAACAGAAGGACAGAAATTCCCGAGTCTCTTTTTCTGCTATTACACAGTTACAACACAGGACCTAAGCACCTGTAATCCCCTGTGCAGCCAAATATAGATTTTAAGGTTCACCAGGAGTAATGAATCTCAGGGTCAAGCTCAAAGTTCAGTTCAGCAACTGTAAGCTGTGTTCAGCTGGCTGAATACAGATTTTTTTGTCACTTCCAAAACACATTACCAAAATCTACGGGTTGTTCAGAGCAGGTGCTGATGCATGTCTCCATTTGAAGTTTTCCCCTTTCCTTCTTTCAAACACACTTTGAAGTCTCTGCTTGGAACTTCCTTAGAACTGTGGAAATGTGGGCTGAAGGGATTTGGATTGAATAGATTCAATTCCAGTGGCATCACTCAATTCACTTACAACGTTCCTTTTTCCCCAAACAGCTTTTTCCACATGGCAGCTAATAGGAAATTTCTTTCTAGTCTCTCATCCAGCTGAATTCCTCATGACCTGACATATGTACCATGTCTTCTATAATGTGCAAGGCCTCAGAAATGAAAACACTTCCCAGGGACAGCTTTTATTAGCAACAACTTTTCAGCATATTTAGCCTGTCCTTCTGCCTGCGCTTCCAGGCAGTTTTTCATTTCTAATTAGCAAACATAAAGAAGAAACCACAAACGTATTGTAAAAATCATCTTTTCTGGTCAAAACTGTCAAGCTTCTTCAAAACTGGGATCTATTTTTTTTTTTCTTGCAGTTTCCTCCTGCTCTCAAAAAGTTACTCACACAAGGGTGTGTGTTGTGCTCTTCATTAGAGCCCTGACTTACTACTGGGGATTTTTCCCCAGACATCTGTTAAGCTCCTGACTCCCAGCACTGTCCCTGTGGGTTCTGAGTTCTCCTGCAAGGCAGGATGGAGCAGTCCTGCCCAGCTTGCAGAGGCAGCTGTTAAATTCATTGCCTGCACTCTGCAAGCACAAGAGTTTCAGGCCTCGTGCACATTGCAGCCCAAACCCCGTTGTCTTTGTACCAGAACTGCTTAAGCATGGCTTTGCCTGGCCAGAATTACCATTCAATACCTCCCCAGGAAACACAATTTAATAAGAATTTCACACAACTGGGCTTAAAGGGAAGTAATACGCATTTTATAAAACATACCTTTCGCATTAAACTTCTAAAAGCATTTCCAGAGTTTAGCTAGAGCCTTAAATTAGCAGTATTTACTTTAGCACCACTATAACGAAGTGCCCATCACCACATCCAAAATAAGCACCTATCTCTGGAATTTAAACTTGGCCATTAAATCCTGTTCCAAGGTGAAATCTCATACATCGTATTTCTGCAGGAGTAAAATATGCATAAAAGTCCCACAGTATAAAAAAAAAAGAAACAAAACTGGTTAAGTGACACAGGATAGACAAAGTGTTGCTCTTTTCCAGCCTCTGTCATAGCAAAACAATGCTTTGAGAACCTCAACTCTCTCAACCACCTCTGTTCTGGCTTCCTCTTTCTGGGAACATGCAAAAGTCACAACAAAGGATGTCTGGTTGCAAGGCTTGGACAGAAAAGTAAAACAGAATGGAATATAGGAACTGCTACATTTCTCTCGTTTCCAGGTTGTCTTTAATACTGACAGATCTTCAACAATCACAGCAAAATTGCTATTCATTGACAGCCGTAATTTAGACTCCTCTATTACATCTACATGTCTTAGAAACGACAAGGCATAAGGATAATTTATGCTGACTTTAACACAAGCTGTATAAATTCACCCAGAAGTTCCTGTAGAGGAGCCCAGAAATCTGTGGGGGAATTGAAGATTCTGGAAAGACCTCCAGCCTTGGCTTCAAAGGCAGCTAAAACCCAGAGCAGCCCATTCCTTTGTGACCTGCCCCTGGGTCTGAATGCCTTTTGTTATTAAAAAAAAAGCCTTTTCTGAACTCCAGTTATCAGGTCTTTACACCCAAGACATGAGTTCTGGTGAAGCTACTGCAGTGCCAAAAGAGGAAACTGCAGCAATTGGGCTTCAGAGACGTGGTACAGGAAACCAGAAGAGTATTAGGAAAATACTCTGCAGGAGTCTAAGATGTGTGAGGAGGGCAAGAAGATCACAGAATCATTAAGGCAGGAAAAGATCTCTAAGATTATCCAGTCCAGCCATGAAAATGGGTATGACTGAAGTAACACTGATCAGGAAATAAATATGAATTCCCTGGAGTCCCATCTCCTGATGCTGCTCACCCAGCAGGCTGGTGCAGGGCCCTGGCAGCAGAGGACGATGATAAATAAAGTCTCTCTCAGGAGAAAGATGCAGGCAGGACACCTCAGTATCAGGACCAGGACCACAAAGAGGAATCACTGAGCTGGAGGCTTGCAGCCCTCCAGAGTTAATGAGAGTCATTCCTGAGTACTGAAAGAGCTGAATCTCCACTGAGTGTAACCTTAAAAAAAGCCTTCCCAAACCAAAGGGGACCACTGCTGACTGGAAAAGGGCAAATTTTATGCAAGGATGAAGATCCAGAGAATTACAGGCTCTGAGATATCACAGAATCCACTCTCAGCAGACCTGGGGACAGTGCTGCAATTTGGGGACAGAGTGGGGTGAAAGAGTTGGTCAGATCCAAGAGCTTTATTCAGAAAGGATTGCAGGGCAAAAGCTAAAGGGGGAATAAGCCATGACAGCCCATCAGTGCTGAAAATGGATTAAACATGGGAGCTTTAACCAGACTCAGGAGAGGCACTGCAAGATGTCCTGTCTACCTGCTTGATGTAGCCTCTGCTGCTTTTCATTGTGAAGATTATCCTTCTGTTCTTGTTTTCCCTCATTCGTAGTGGCCACACTAATTTCAGTCCCTATAGCTCCAGGGGACACAAGGATTGGAAGAGTTGGCTGCACTGTGAAAACAGATGAAAAAAAACCAAATCACAGGCTGCAAAATATAGGAAGTAGCAGCACCACCTCACTAATTCCTTCTATTTTTTTGGTGGGGTGGCTACACAGGAGTTTTGCACTGAATTTTCCTGAATCTCTTATTTTAGTTTCTTTCCAATCCTCCTTCAAGTATCTTACACTTTTCTACAGTGCACCCTTAAAAAAATCGAGGATCATGTGGTATCCAGCCCATAACTGTTAAATGAGGTAACTGTAAATTGAGTGAAAAATAAAATCAGTTGCTAGAAGAAGAGAATTACCTCTGTCTGAAGGTGTATCTGAGGAAATAGCAAAGGAAGGTTTCCTTCTAAGCAAGGTGAGACGTACAGTCTGTCCCGTGTTCCGCAGTGCCTCCACCACTTCTTGGTTGGTAAAATCCTGAATGTTGACTCCATCAACCTAAAACAAGAAAATTGTACCAAAATCCAGTAATTGTGCTGCATTTTGAGGCTGTGTTGTGGAGTACCACAGGCTGTGAGCAACAGCCACGTTATTTAGTGCAGGAATTACAGGGTTACTCTCCCAAGACAGCAATATTTGCAAAACAATCTCATTAAATCTGTTTCATTTCACTGATGAGAATTTATTTCCAAAATGCATTTTAAAAGGAAACACAACAGTATTTTCTTCTTCCTGTTTTCATGGGGACAACCACGAAACAGAATTTACTAGTCTGATACAAGTATGTACAGATTTTTCCTTAATTTTTTTCTGCTTACCAAAACCAGCTTGACAAGGACTCTGTATGAAGGTTCCAAGCAGAGTATCCAACCTGGAACTCTGTTCAGTTCATTATCACTGCTGGTTTTCTCATGGATTTCTAACATGCCTCACACAAGCCTCCACAAACAACTGTTTGTATAATCCACTCTAAACAGCCCAATTCTTACATTAACAGATTTTTTAATTTACACCCAAAATACTCTGTTCACCTCACTGTCAGATCATGCATCAATAGGGCCTTTCCTGCAGATAAAAGGTTATATTAATTTTTTGCTCTCACAGAGGAGAAGCTGACTTTGGAAGGTCTGGCATGGCACACATTTTAAAAGCAATTTAAAATCATATCTCTATAAATATTATCTCTTAAAACAAAAAAAGACTGTGGAATTCATTCCTGCTTGTGCTGTGAATGCAAAATTGGCTATTATTCAATTCACTGTTACTCTATGGTTTTTCCATTTTTCTACACATAAAGCTTGGGCTTTTAAACGTAAATTGTGACCATTACCATTTTGATTGTATCCACACTACACAGCCATTAAGGAACAGAAACAATGTGCCACATCTTGCAGAATCTTCACAATCCTCGGAATCACATTCAATTCAAGTAGAAGTTAATGCTGCTCATCTTTACTGCAGGCCAAAAGCCAAGATTCTCCACTCTGAAACACTTTAATCCAAATGCTTGCCTCTTTCACAGTTAACTACTATTTACTATTTCTTTGAATATAAAATAATACTTTAACCACAGCAAGCCAAAGCTCATTTCTGTCACAAATCTACCTAAACAAACATGAACCACCAAATTATTTCTTCTGCAAAGCAGAGGAGGTTTAATTAATTTTAGAAAGTCTTTACTATCTTGTTCTTTTAACAGAGATGTGAAATGTGTCTGTTCTACAGCAATATATAAACACAGTATTTTACTTACAGCAACAATTTTGTCATGAACACGAATTTGGCCATTGTGGTCAGCAGCACTACCAGGTATTATATTTTTCACAAAAATCCCTGAAGGTTCTGTTGGGGGAGGAGAGAAACAAATCACTGCATTAACCTAATCTGCTTCTTTTCTTATTAAGGTTTTTAATTCCAGCCTTTTTCACACACTTCCTTCTGCCCACAAAGTGATGATTCTGTAAACCATCACCATCTGCACGTTACCACTCCCACAGCCTGACACAAAACTGAGGATCTCTGGTGGAAAAAAAAAACAAAAACCACCAGCACTGACACAACCACCTGTACATTGACCTCCAATTTTTTTCCTTAAAATGGCTCACAAAAGGCCACCTCCTCCATGGATTCATCCTCGTGCTTACCCAGGCTTTAAACCACAATCACTTAAATCCATGCTGCGTTTGATTTCAATAGGACTAACTAAGCTAAAAGTAAAGTATGTGCTTAAGGACTTTGATCAGGACTTCAATCATCTTACAGCTGAAGAATTTAGTACTTTAAATCTTAATGAAAAAGGATTTTTCTTAAAAAAAAAAAAAAAAAAAAAAAAAAAAAAGAGAAGAGAAACGTGGAAATCAGAAAAGCTGTCCTTTGTCATGTTTGCAGTTTGATTATTAATTCTAACTCCCAATGAGAACAAGGAAATAAAAATGAAGAAAAAAATATATAAAACCCCTGAAACACTAACACTTTCCCACTAAATATGAGATGCTGATCTGCAATTCTAGTGAATTTCATGTCCCCAAATCCCAGCACAGGTAGGAGCTATTCATTTTCCCCATGGAAAAGGGTTTGAGAAGCCCCTGCCCAATATTTTCCTAAATCCTGTGCAACTCACCTATATCACACGTGCCAGCATATCCAACAATTGTTATTCCCAGGCTTTGCCCATTCTTTTTTATAAGCTCAACGTCATAGGTATCAAAAAAGTTGTCATCCTACAAATAAAGCATAAGACAGTAAAAAAATTCTCAAAATTTCCCAGTGCCATTACAATATTTCAGGTTAGTTAAGAACTTCAGAAGTGAGAAGTGATTTTGTTTTTCATTTTGTTTAAATGCAATGTAAACTCATTTGTAAAGTCCCTACAAAGCTGCCCCTGGGATGTCTGTGCAACTCTCCTCTGACCACTAAAAATCAGGACTGCAAGGCAAGAGTTCAAACAGGGAACAGTAAAGACACTGGTGAGACCAAAAGAGAAAAACAATCAAGCACATAAATCTGGGATTGCAAGGGATAAATTAAAATACATAGAGTTGTTTGCTTTCTGTAATCAGATACGGAGCAATGAGATCAAAAAGAAGATGATGAGAGTAAGGTCTGTTAAAGTGATGAAATCAAGAGGGATCCTGTCACTGCCAACAGCAAAAAAAAACTGACTGGAAAATGGAAAACATTTCTTAAGGGAGTGAAAAAAGAGGAGTTCAATCAAATGCTTGCCAAGTATCAGCTTTGGAAGGACCCATATTAAAAGCAGCCCAGAGCTCCAGCCATACCTATTTCACTTCTCAAAGGAAGAGGAATCGATGGGCACTATCTCCTTATCACACACACCTCCCTCCACCAGCAAAGTCATTAAGCTCATTAAATGCCTTCCAAACTCCCTTGCTCCATAAGAGGCTGATGGAGATGAAGATAAGTTTGGATGCTGTCACTTATCTACAGTAAACAAACCCACAGCAGGACCTGAAATGGAGCTGTGGCCTTGAGAGCCCGGCTGTTTTGACAATCAAAAAAGCTCCTGAGAGTCAGTGCTCTGGCTACAGACATTTCTCTCTAAGGAACACTCCTGCTAGAAGGCAAAATAATTGAAATGAAGTCCAGAAAAATCAAAGTGCAAAGTCCTAAATACAGTCAGCACAAACAGGCTGCTCATGCTGCTGTCACTATCTTGGACAGTACAGATAATAAGGTTGTTTTCTTGTGCCCACACACACAAGTAGTTTCAGTTATTCCTTACCACAGGAAATTCAAAGAAAATTAAATATGAGTATAAAACTGAAAATAACTAACCACCTATTAAAAACGCCTTTCTGCTGGTTTCCAAAAAAAGAGGAAAGGAAAATATTTTCCATTCCAAAGCTCACAGCTAGTGAAAGTACTCAGAAACCAGAGAAAAACTAGATTATAGGGATAAGTTCCATTATAAATCTGACACAAACTGAATGGTGGATCATTGAAATCATCATTAAAATAAGAAATACATTCAGATAAACAACTAATCTTGTCTTTGCAAATTTCTCCTGGCACCAGGAAGAGAGGAGTTTCTTCAAATCTACATGTGAAGGCATTACTTAGTTCAGAAAATAATTTTTCCCCCTCTAAACTCCATAGCAGGAACACAGAGGACACTCAAAAGACACTGAGAAGGAATCACATTTTAGAAAGGCTGCAGCATTTACAGTGCTCAGGGTTGATCAGTGACAACAAGAAGGGAGAAAACCAGAATTTTGTGGAGGAAAGAAAACTACGACCACGTTATTTTGTCCCTGGAAAATATGATCCAGTCAGGAAAGAAGGGCCTCACAACAATGCTGATTCCCTTGGAAAGCTTCTTGTCAGAGTGTTGGACAAGCCCAGTTTTGAGACTCCAGCCTCATCCAGGGGATGCAGATCCCCCCTTCCATCTCCTGGGCACTGTGTGTCCTGCTGCCCTGATCCCTCCTGGGGAGAAAAGGAGCTCCAGAAGGACCCAAAATCCTTGACTGACACAGCCACAGCATTTTCCCAGGGATGTAAAACACAGAGCTGCCTTTGCAGTGACTGTGCCCAGTGAGCAAAGAGGGGAGTTTGTGGCAAAGTGACTTCTGCTCTGACCTTTAAAAACAGTGCTTCAAAAAAAAACACCACCACCCAAAAATCCCAGCTCTCTTCACTCATATTCAAGAAACCAAACAAGGAAGAAAAGGCTACTCAGATTCTACACCTAAATCTAAGCAGCACAGTAGTAGCAGATGGTACACAAGCACAGCTTTGTTTATGTTTCGAGACCTACTGTACACTTAGTGTAGCATTTGTTGATTTTAATTACTCAAAACTGAAAAGAATGACTTCAAAAACAAGAGACTTTGATATGACCATGATAAGATTTGCTAAAACAAGTTTCAAAATTTTTAGATATATTTCCTATCACAGGCAGTAGCGTAGACTATGAAAACATTACACTTATGTTTCATAAAAAGATGATTTGTGCTGAATAATTCTGGTGTGGCCGTGGCGCTCTGGATTTCAGACTAGGGAAATTCACAGTCCAGTTTTAAATCCACTTACAAGTGATTGATTAGAAAAAATGTAATGAGCTAAGAAGAAGGACTAAAAGTACCACTTATCGATAATGTTTATGGTCTTGGTAATTAAATTAGCCACTCTGAAATAAATTCTGTAAAGCTGATCATTCCAATCCCAAGATTATAGGTATTAATAAGATACAAGAAAAAAGGGAAAAATTAGAGAAGGCAGGGCTATAATAATGATCACTTAAACACAGCAATATGAGATCTGGAAACTGAAGAGAAGAGAAGCACTTTAGGGCTCAAGAACACTCCATTCTCTCCTTCCTCTCTGATGATAAGCCACAAACACACTTAAAAACATCACAAGGAAGCAGCAGATACTCACATTTGCACCTTGAAGGGAAGGTAATGTGCTGACTGGCCAGCTCAGGGGAGCTGGTGGAGCCTCCATGACTTCCCACTTGGGGTCCCTTGCAACGATCATCCTGACAGAATTCCCACAGTTCCTCAGCACTTGGGCCACTTGCTCACTGGTCATTCCTTGCACGTTGGTCCCTCCAATCTGCAAGATGTGATCTCCTGTCTGCAGCCTCCCGTCCTTCAAAAGGCAAATGAAATGGCAAAAAGTGTTTCCAGCCCATCCACAAAGTATCTGTTCCATCACAAAGCTGAAACTGTGTAGGGCCATGTTCATGGCCATGAGAACCAATGTGAGAAAATGGCAGAAAAAGTGACAACCATGGCAACATTTTAATTAATTCAAGGACTCTTTGCACAGTTACGTGCTGGTTTTTGCCATTGTTTTGCTCATTTAGAAGAAAACAGGCAGCAACAATGTTTTATAATCTCACAGATTGCTGTGTGCTCTGTTTCACAGAATACTCCTCATCACACAGGAGTTAGAATGTAAGCACAGCATTTTGATTTAGGAGTTTTTATGGAGTTTTTCCCTCATACTTCTACTTTTTTTTTCTGATGTGACCAGCTCCAACTGGAGTGAGTAAATTCACTGAAGGTAACAAGCCTCCACACAACCCATTCTTAACCTGATAATTATGATTCACGACCTACATCATCATTTCCATCACAAGTAGGAACTTCTAGCACCAAATTCTCAGCTGGTATTGATCAGCACAGCTCCACCACCTTTGATGCATTGATTTATACAGCAATCACAGAGTTATTCCCAGAACCAACTCAAACTCATTTACAAACTCATCCAATTTTAACATGTACATGCCTCATTATTTCACATGTTCTTAATGATGTCTCATTCAGCTGAGAATGATGTGGTGAGTTCTTAGCTTACATGCTTCACTGGTAGCCAAAACACTTTATTCCTTACAGCAAAACAGGTGTTAGACAAAAATTAAAAAATACTCATTTATACATGGTAGGTTCAGAGGGAGACAGTCAAGAAAAAGCCAACATTTTCCAGTAAAGCTCTCCAAATTTCCAGCTTTTAATTCCATACTTTTAATTCTCTGTACTAGAGAAAGTACTTTTGCCTTTCTCTTTTGTCTTCAAGGATTCCAATTCCCAGATATTGTAACTCATCGTGACCAAATTCGCTTTAAAAATCAGAATCTGTTTTGCTATTGCAAGTGTTCTACTCCTTAAATGTAGCAGCACCCAGCCTCTAAAGGCAAAGAATCAAAGGTGCAGACTGTGCCTGTGCCAACCCCAAAAGGCTTTGCACCAAACCAAAATGTCTCATTGAACTGGTCAGGCTGCAAGGCAAGGATTGAACCCCTCCTCCACTGAAACCCACTGAAAATAGGACATTTTCAATCTCTAAACTGAATCTTGCAATGCAGTGACTTTGGTAGGGCAGATTTTCTTGCCTGACAATTCACATGGAGAGTTTGTCCCTATAGATGTTGCAAAACGTGCCAAATTCTACAGAGTATTTGCCCTGCCCCAGACTGACCAAAGGCTGAAAATACCAAAAGTATTAAAAATATCAGGCAACTTTTCAGAATTTTTGCATGTTCAACAATATTACAAAAGCCAAAGCTTGTCTGAGAAACAACTTAATTTATATCAGGTGCTGACTTTTTTCCTCAATCATACCTTCAAGGTATTTATTTATAAAGCATGTGTTGGCATTCAGACTTTGATGCTGCCAGCTTCCTTTTGTTTAAGTGTATTAGTTTATTTTAAGACTGTCAAAAGCAGTTAATTATACTTTGCAATCAAACAAGAAGTGACATAATATAACAAATTACCCGATCTGCTAATCCCCCAGGAACAATTGTTCTTACAACTACTCCACTCGACTTTCCTCCTACAATTCCAAAGCCTAATCCTGAACCATCGTTAATCAGCTCAACGTCTTCAATGTGGCCCCAGTGAATCTGCAATTAATAAAAAAAACAGGAGATTTTAATTTTCGGACGATCGTTAACGTTCCTCGCTCTCACGTGTAACAGGAACGAGGAGAATTAATCAGACCAACTTTTCTGTCCCCATCCCTCAATACTGGAGAAATCTGTGGGATTTTGTTCACTCAGCTCCATTTCCTCATAAACACGCACTGGGATTTCTCATCTGTTTTTAAACACACGGTTTTTTTTGTCCTCTGCTTTTGGGATAACAGGATACTCGGAAAAAAAAAAAAAGCTTGACTAAGAAAAAGCAATTTTAAGATTTTTTTCCGGGCCAAAATGAAAAGTATCCCTTTCAGTTTTTCATAAATCCAGAGTACTGCAAACAAGAGGGAAAAAACAGAGGGAGGGAGCTTGCACTGGCCCAGTTTTCACTCAGCGTTGCCCAAATTCTTATTTCTGTTATTTCACTTACACACTCTGAACACCCCCATTCAGCACTGAATTAATAGCACAGCACAATATTCTGCCATACTGGATTGGAAGCAAATTTCTAAGCTACACTGTACCATGACCTTATGTTCTACAAGACAATCTGAAAATAACAAAGCTGTTAAGCAACCCAAACCCAGCCAATGTTTCTGTCAGATTAATATCTCATCCAGGCCCAAATGGAGCAAAGTAGGCAGATTTAAGTCTTCTGCGAATAAAGGATTTATTAGCATACTGAAAATCTTTGCCAAAGCCAGTTAAATATCATAAAAGAAGTTTAAAGACCCCCTTCAGAGATATATATTTGTATTTTATTTTGTTAGTCTGTTCAGTGCAGATCTTTCAATGAAAAGGCAGTTAAAATTTAATTCTTTAAAATTTTCAGTGCAATAAACAATATTGATTATCCACTAAACCCTTCAGATTTCACTACCTCTGTAATAATCATGAGGGAAATAATTACTAAGAATAAGGAAAAGCACTGCTTTTACCCAGATTTTCATCAAAGTCTACCAGCATAATAAATTTAGATTCCAATATTGCAATCCCTGGATTTAGGTGTGCATTTTGACCAAATTCAGGGAAACCACCTGGACCATATGGGTGGAACACAGATGGAAGTTCAGCCCTGGTTTATTACATGTCCCAGTGAAAAGCTCTCCTTTGTCACAAAAACAAAAGGCTTCCCAATCACTGAAATTTGCAGATGGAAAAAAAAAAACACAAAAACCAACACAAAAAACCAAACAAAACAAGCTGATAAATAAACAGGGATTGAGAGGTTCTTTAACAGATAAATTGTGTTTGTTTTTTAAAACAAAGACGAGGCTTTTTGGTGTGAGCAGTGCCAGTTTAAATTGGTTGGGCTGTTTCAAGCAGCGTCCACGGCAGGTTATGTTTACTCTCTTATAAGAGGTAATCAAAGCATCTTTAATTGCTGAGCACAAGTAGGTTTCAGCTGGGTATTCTCAAAAAATGCTTCATCCAGCCTGTGCTGAACAGACCCTGCTGATAAGAATATGGTGATCTACTAAAGCTTCTGCTATCCCATAAAAACCCAGGATCTGTTTTATAACAACTCCACTTGCAATGGAAGCTCTGTGCTTACTGCACGGTGAGTCTAAATGAAATGTCATCATACATAAAATCGGATTAAAAGAAAAAAATCCCTCTATGTAAAGCTCCCTAACACAAACACTTAAGAATCAAGGGAAAAAAAAAAGAAAAAAAAAAGAAAAAAAAAGAAAAAAAAGAAAAAAAAAGAAATCCAGCCCAGCTCAAAATCTGATTTTGACAGTATTACAACAACTCACAGTCTCAGGTGGATTTACATCACTTATTAAGGCAGTTCTGCTGTTCCCTTGAAGTGGCTCCCGAGCCACCACCAGATGCAGGGATCCTGTGGCTTGCTGGAGGAGGGCAATGGCGTGCTGATGGGAAATGTTCTGATCCAATGGCGTGCAATTAATGGCCAGTATGTGGTCATTTTCCCTCAGTCTTTGATCCCTTTAACAAAACATTGAAAGCAATTTTTTAGTGCAGCACAGTGACTTTGCATCAGGCTCGTGTAGCTGAAATGTGAACGCGCAAAAGACACAAGTCGTGCAAGGTTAAATGTTTATGTGCTTTAAAAATCTGCTTATTAGGGTGTGCCTTCACCAGCTCACACACTACACTCAGTCCACACTGTTCTGAACTGCCTGGCCACATTTTGTTCCAGCTTTGTCATGGTACAGAAATTTGCTCAATTCTTTACTTTGCTTTGATTCAAAACTTAATTGCAATTCCCTTATCTTTTCTTGATGATACTGAACTACAAAGCAGAAGTTTTTTGTAGTTACACAATAAACTAGGAACTATTCTTCATTATGTTTAGCACTATGTGATGCCATCTCTAAGAACCCACAACTCAGGCTTTGATGCTGTTTTGTATCACTATTTAATCTAAAGATTGATGTGCTGCATATTTACATTTTACTTAAAATTTATAGTATCGAGCTTCAGACACGAAACTTTCTTGGAGCAAGACACAGCTCAGTTGCTACCTTGAGATAATATAAATTTCACAGTTAATTCACCCTAGTGATGAATTTAGATTTGTGACAAGAGAGAAACCATCACTCATCTCCTTTGTTAAATATTCATTCTGAGCACGAGACCAAACTGTTACATAGACAGACACTGCCTTCAAAGCTCTGTAGGAATCCAAAAAAGTCTCCAGGAGATCTTGTCTCAGAAGCAAAATGGGAAAGCATGCTGGGGAAATTTATAAACTCCGAAACAATGTAACTGCACATCTTAACTAAGGCATTTGAAACTTCCTTTTTGTCGTGCCATGTTTAAGATGTTTCCCAGAAATCACTTTCTTCGAGCACTAACCATATTTCAGATTCTCTCATCAAAGAAAGTGAGCAGCAGGTCATCAAATCCTAAAGTGAGATATTCACCCTCCTTTGACATCCGGATCAGTCCATCTGTCTCCACTTTGAAAGAGCCTTAATATGCTTTTCTTTAAGTGTTCTCTGGTGTGTTCTCTGTGGGCCCATCGCCATTATCATTCCAACCTCTCCCCACTCTTTTTGTCATCCTGTGTTGGCACTTCCTGACATGTGTTATTTAAAAAGTGACACCAGTGACTTGAAATCTAGACACATTTTTTTCTTGAAACATAATTCCGAGCTCTGCATTTGTCTCATGCCAACTTCTTGTGGCTTTACAATCGCATTTTATTTTTAAAGGATTGCTCTGTCTTTTGTTGTTGGGTGAAAAAACCCACAGACAATACAGGAAGAAACTGCCTGAAGCCTCGATTCTGTGATGACATCTGTGCAGGGATCTGTCAGGAGGAGTGGATCTAAATTTACACAGGAAACAAACACTAAAACCAACTATAAATAGGGGATTGTCAGAGGCACATGTAAATAAAGGAAAAAAGGGGGCGAAAAAAAAAATCTTTCAGGGACACAATGCATAAAAAATTAAAACGGAATCTAATTTTTGTTTTCTTTGTATTCTTTTCCGAGTTTTCTTTTGTTTTTTTAATCAGGGCTGAAGATTCTCTAAAGTGAGTCATGATTTCTGGAAATTCCATTTATGAATGGCTCGGATATTTAAAACTCATCTGAAAACCTGATCCTCAAAACATGAGTCCCTTTTAGCTGAAAAGCCAGAATTCAAGATACCACCACCAAAATATCCCACCAGATAACCCAGACAAACATGTTATTCTGACAGAGTTTTCGACCTGAAGGTCACGACTCTTCCCTTCATGGAAAATACAATTTTCCAACACAATTATGAAGATCTCACCTGTCAGCTATGCTTCCTGGCTGGACTTCCTTGACAAAGATACCAACCTCTCCCAGGCTGGGGTTTTTAAGGGCAACCACACTAAATCCAAGACCTCCAACAGAAGGTTTATCAATGGTTATTGACTCTATTTGTCTTCCCTAATAAAAAAGAAGATAACATGATTTACTAATTTTCAATGCAATAGAACGAGCTAGTGTTAAATTTATGAACACTGGGAGAATTATTCTCCTCCTAAGACTAAACAAAGGGAAAATAGCAAGTATGTTATTTCTATAAAAGCTCCTCCATTTATTATTTTTAATATAGCAATGTATTGGATATGCAAGCACTCTGAGGTTCTGAAACCTCAGGGAATTTAAGAGCTGCTTTCACACTTCATTCACATTATGAGATGAATTCCAAACTGGATGAAAACTATGAACGAAGTGCTGTCTAGAGCAATATATTTGGGATTTCTGGAAATTCTGTATAGCTGGACTAAATTACTTGTCTTTTGGCTCCCCTTGCTTTTAATGCTGATTTTTAGGTGTGCATTCAAAAGACTGCAGCTTTTAAATAAAGAAATTAATTTCCTCCCCCTCCCTGCAGCTTCACACTAGAAGCTAAAAAAGAGTTTGCTTTTGCAACTGCCTGTTTTTCAGTTCTAATACAAGATTTTGGGGCTTGTTTAATGGGAAATATTACTGTGAGAATGCACTGCTATCACAGCTCTTTTATTCCAAATAACGTGCAGCCTTTACTGCTAAATCTTATCTCTGATGAGTTAATGACACGCTAATGAGAAGAGTAATGCTCAAAATATTACAGCTACATTAAGGTAGTCAATTAGCAACAGTTACTTAATATAGAAAGGCACGACTAAGCAATTAAATTAATGGTTCAAAATAACACAGAACAATACATTTGTGGTATAAATGCCAATCCCACATGGTTGGATTTCTGCACCTGTACAAATTCTTAGGGAATTTGGTACATCTGCATCTGTCTGGCAAAGTTAAGATACACTGAATAAAGAGTTAAATAAAATATTACATGCTAGGGTTTTTTTAATCCTTTGCACTGTTCATAAAGTTGGTATATTTCCAATTTAAAATCTACTTGATAAACAAGTGTCTCCATCAAAATAAGCTTCTGCTGAAAATGTCCATTCTCAATTAAGTGTCATCAAATACCAAAAATGTTTCCTGGCAACTGAAATTTCCTCACTACGTTGGTGTGCTTGGTAGAAAGTAAAACAGAAAATTGGCAATAGAAGTTAAAAAAATACAAAACAAACCACCAAGCCACTTCCTATTGGTGATGTTCTCTTCCTCAGGGAAAAGTTCTCAACTCTTCTACTCTCTCCTGGTTAGGAGGCACCACAGTTCCAGACACACAACAACAAAAGCAGTGTGAAATGTTCCAAAATGAAAGAAAAGTTTGGTTCACTAAACCTTAGAGCCTCACCTTTGCCATTTGCTGGATGATCATGTTAAATTCATTAACTCCCAGGTTTGGAGTGAAGGCTGATGCTTTGGGTCCAGGTGAAGTGCAAGGCGTCCCAGCAGTGACTGATTTGTCAGCAAACACCAACAGCCCCCTCTTGGTAAAATCAAAATCCACCGAGCGGTCAGGAGGCATGTAATCGAGCTGTTGAAAAATGAACAAAAGTGTGGAAAAACTACTGAAAACAAAAGAAGGGTTTTCCACAAGTACCATTTTATGTGCAGGCTGCCAAAGGAGCAAAAATACCTGTGTCCATAAACGCCCATTCACACAAATATACGCACCTGTATTATTCAGGCAGCGTTAATAAATAATCTATACCAAACTACCATATCAAATTTAAACTATTTTTCAGGAGTTCCCTGAATGTTTCAGCTGTGTTTCTACTCCACTCATTTTTCTCTGTTTCTTTCATGCTTCTTCCCTGCCTGTGCCCCTTATCCTCTTTTCACCCTGGTACATCCAGAAACAACACTTGCAAAAGCACCAAACACTAAAGAGGCTCTCAAGCACTGCTGCAACTGTTAGGGAAACCTAAACAGAATTTTGGCACAAAAATTCAGATATTCTGGAGCCTGAGGCCTGGTTTGTATTATCCTCTCCCCAAAGAGAGCCTAGGGTACAAACTACCACTGAACATGTTATCACTGCTAGAACTTGCACTTCTAGTTCTTACTGATAATGAAGAAATGAAAAATATTCCTACTGTGACATAACAAACTGAAAAATCCCATCCTGAATGAAGCTGCCCATGCTTAAATAGAATTTCAAGAAAACCTGAATTTTCTAGATAGGAGAATTCTGAGCATTCTAAATACATTTTTTACATTTTATACATTTTATACAGTGACAGCAGGGACAGGGATTGCTGCTGGTCAGTCCCTGGGTTTAAGTTTGCTGATGATTTCAACTTAACTGCAAGGTGAGACCTGTCCATGTAGTGGTGTCATGGGTGCCCATGTCCACAAAATCAAGTATCACTTTGCTTTATAAACCCATATGAACCACACAAGTTCCAACCTCTGCTGAAGCCAAGTCATTTTAAAACTCGTTTGGGTACAGCTGCATCAGAGCTTGGCAGATCTTCAGGCTGGGTTTTCTACACTTTACTTCCCAAAGCAGGTTAAGCATTCTTGTAAAAATTAGCAGGAACTAAAGTGATGCTGTCTTTTAGGGAGAAAAAAACACTGCCAGTGAGCTGATAAACAGCACTTAGCTTGTCTGAAAAACAAAGGTTCCCAGTTCCAACAGTGCTCAGTTCTCCAAACGCTGGAGCTGATGTCTTTTGCAGACGTTTTTTTCCAACACAACCCTGCCTCTCCTGCATCCCTTTCAAAGCACGTTGCCCCATGACCTCTTTGTTGCAAAAAAACACTTCTCATTTCAGCAGTGCCTGTGCAGACACCAGCTCTAGAGAAAGAAAAGAAGGCCCAACACTCACTGACACCACGTTACAGCTTATTAACGAGAGCGCCCTCGTTAACACACGCCTACAACGTCCTGATTCGAGTTCCACTCGCCCAGAGTTATCATCACACCAACAGCAGGAATTTTGCACTCACTTGTTCCTTCAGCTGCTTGATGGATTGCTGGAGAGTCAGGATCTGGTTGAACAAGGGGCTCCTGAGGGTGTTCCTTAGGACAGTCAGGTTTTCCTGGTGTTGGGAGTCCTTTTTCTCCTGCAGTTTTGCCTGCAGGCGATCCAGGATCTGCAGCACCTGCTGCTTATCTGCACCACAAAGGAGTCCAGGTTAGGAATGGAGTTTCTTTGCTCAGTGCTCAGCAAAAGGAATCATTTTCAGACCACATACCTGCTGCTGGATTTTCGGGCATGTTGAGGGGTGTTTTTGGAATTGCTCAGAATAACCTGACTGAGGTCTAAAAAAAAAAAATCGAATTAATAAGTGATAGATCTAAACAGAATAATAACATTTGATAAATGCAAAAATACTAAGCTAACTACAGTGAATTTAATTAAAAAATACTATTACCCCTGTTGTTTACCCCAACCTCAAGTATTTAACAAAGCTCTTGACATAGCCTCAGCACATCCAAAATTTTTTCCTTGTTCCATGTGCTTTTCCTTTCACACACAGGAAGGAATATGAACAACTCTTCCAAACATGAATAGAAATGCAGGTTATGAAAAAAAAAAAACTTGAAAAGTAAAACTGAGATACAGATATGTGCAACCAAATTATTCTGATTATTGACATTAAAGTTGTGATCTTCACAAATATATATAGAGCTAAAATCTACTATTTAGAAGATACTTTCCACCTGATCATTTGTAGATAGCATTCTTATCATGATAGTTCAGCCCTGCTGGATGCCAATAGAGGTGAAACCTTGTGTTTCCCCACAAAACAATGAAGTTCCCTCCACTCATGGGACAGCACAGAATTAAAGCCCAAAACTGGGCATATTAATCCCTATTCCAACACATTCCTGAGGAAGGTCTGTTCTAATCACAGCCTGACTTACAACAGGTGAAGGAAGCCTGTTCTCTTCCCCTGCAGGTGTTTGCTTTTCTCTTTTTGACATACATGAACAGCAAAATATCCTTTATTAAGCTTTTAAGGAGCAGAATATCCTTTATCAAGCTCCTCCACAGTGCCAAACAGAACAGGTCTCCAGCAGGGGCTAAGGCCTAGGTGGCAGTATAAAAACAACAGACTTGCAATTAGCAGAGATGATAAATTTGTACCCTTGCTTGCATGTCATTAAGTTGATGTGGAGCCTGTCATTTTGAAATCTATCAAGGCAGCTTTACCCAACAAGATTCCTTCACTTACTACAAGCTCCTCTGAAAGAAGTCAGCCATTTAACAGCACAATTTACATAATTTTAATTCTATCCAGTATACAAGTGTGTAATTTCAGAATAATATATTTGGAATTATTTTGGAACAAGACTAGCCATATCCCTCTCTCTATACAAAAGCTTTTTATTTTATTTTTCAGTCTTGCAATTCTAGAGGAGCAAGGGTCACACGGTGAATGTGACACCAGGGTAAGCACATTCCTGGAGCTCTCTCCCGGCAGGACCTCTGATCCTTTCAGCTCTGCCTCTGCTCACTGAAAACATCTGGAATTCTGGGAGGACACTGTTATATTTACCAAAATATTAAATATGCAGGTGAGTAGCTTCCCTTCTCCTCGCAGAGTCAGGTTAAGTTGATTTACCTAACTGGAAAAAAGAAGTGGATTGAGGCATGTCACTAACCACAATTTCAGATTTATGCCCCCTTTTGCTGTGCAGCTTTGGCTCCTGCAGGAATTCCTGCAGAACTCAGTGGGTTTGTGTGGTTTCCACCCAAGGCCAGGCAAAACGAGTTGCTTTGCAAGACTCCTAACAGATTTAGGAGGTCATTTTAAATCAAACTCGTAGCAGGAGTTGAAGCAGCAAAGCCATACAACCCTCTGAAAGATTTTCAGGAATGCATCTGAACTTTTGGAAGTGCTGCAGCTTTATTTTCTTTTCCATTCGAAGTAAAACACTTCTAAGAGCACAGCAGCCTTTGATTCTGTGCTGAGAGCTGATTCTGAAGAGCAGATGAAAACACCGTTTCCTTACACACTCCTGAGTCTTCATTAAACCCAGAAGACAAAACTTAAACCTCCTCAACTGAAAATACAGCATGAACCTTAACAAATCAGGACAAAGAATATGGAAATTTGTTCTTTCTTCCTGGTTTAACTTCCCTTCATTCACTTTCCTCCTCTGTTTTTCTACCTCACATCAGCAGTTTAAAGAGGAAAGTGAGCAAACCAAAGTGAGAAAGGGATGGGAAAAAAATTGTGAGAAAAAGTGGCTTGAAACACCTTTAAACCAGGAGTGGGGTGAGGAAAAGATTAAACTCCGAGAAGAAATCCAGCATGGCAGGAAATAATAACGACTTGACAGCACCATGCCCACCCAAGAGCCAAAGCCAAGAGGCTGGTCCAGCCCCCCAGCCCTCTTTAATGCATTTATTCTTCCCTTTCCATTTTCCATTCAGCTGATCCCATAGTGAGCTGGAACAGGGAGCTAAACACTCAGAAAGAATCCTTCACGTTTTGGTGGGGTGAGATTTGTGCCCAGTCAGCTCTGAGCTGCCAGCACTGGCAGGAGGGGACAAGAGGGGACGGGGTGACGTGTCCACACCTCACAGCAGGACCAAACTGCACCACCAGAAACATCCACTCCCAGCCCAAAACAGCCTCCAAGTGCTGAGCTAATCATCCTCAAAATTAATCTTTTTTTTCTTTTACAGAGGGTGTAACAACAGCAAGTATGGCAATGGGGACTGACCCGAGAAAATTGGAAATTTCAATTTAAGGAGAAGAATTATAGGTGACAGATCTCGGCTCCATAGAGGCAGAAGTTCCCTGGAGAAAGAGGTACAAAACAGAAGGAATAAAAAAAAGATTAAAGAAAGTTTCAGCTTCTTGCTTGAGCTGCTCCAAGTGTCCCTAAGAGGCACTGCAGGCCACTTGTGCCAGTGGATGCCCAAGTGGATCTCAGGTGCTTGAATAACAGTTCAGGTTTACACAGCACTTTGGGGTTCCTCGTGATCAAAGCTGGCCTCCAGGCAGCTTGCAATGCTTCTTAGTGATTTTTTTTTTGGTGCAATATGTTAAAACGACACTCAGTATTTCTTTATTCCCCTTTTTCCATAAGGGGGGAGGAGGAGTGGGGAATTAAAGCAAACAGCTTGTTCTGGTTTTGAAGAGATCTCTGAAAATATAAACTAATTTAGAGTTTTCAAGTCATGGATAATTGAGGACAGGTCTCTAAGATCAGCTTTTGGGCACCAGAGGAACTCATAATTCCATGTACTACTGATCTCTGTGTTTAAGAGCCCCAACAGTTTATCATTAAACATTTTCCAAACACACTCCAAATCCAGGCAAAGTGTCAGCAAACAGCTGATAAATTAGAAAGTCCATTCCTAAGTGTTAATTTTGAAGAATGATCCAAAACACTTTGGTTTGTCCCATTAAAACCAGTTCATGCACTCCACATCCCAGTTCCTTAGCTCCAGTCTCCAACTTCTATAGATGCTTATTTATCTTACTGGAAACCTCAGTTCAACATTTATGTCACAACTTCCAACAGAACCATAAAATCATCGAGAAAATGATGAATTTTAGAAGGTCGAGTGTTTTGTAACCCCAGGACAGCATCCATCTGGGGCTCCACTGTCTTCACTTCTGAGAGCTGAACTCAACGCATCCGAGGGAGTGGGAAAACTTCACAAGGTTTTGTATGAAATCCCAAGACTTGGATCTTCTTCAAAAACAGCGTAAGGAAAAAGGAATTCCCCCATGCTGGTGCCAGCAGAGGGTCATCAGAAGAGCTGAAAGGTTTAAGTCTTCCACTGCCATCACCCCCTTGCCAGATGCCACTTTCATGGAGACACGGCACGTCCCAGAGCCAGAGGGGAACATCCCAACATCCCATCGGTGGCCTTGACAAACACCTGCCCTCCACAAAGGGCTGCTGGAAGGTGGAAAGTGAGGGTTTTGCTGCTGGGGTCTGGAGGAGGACACAGTTCAGGCAGCAGAGATCATTCTGCCCATTTTTCCCCACCCGTGCAGAACCTTCTCTGCTCCACATCCTTCAAAGTGCATCCCTGCAGGAAAAGTCCGGCCTTATGGGATGCTCTCCCCACTCAGCCTGGCTGGAATCTTTGGGGATATTAAAACCCACAAGTGCTAACTAACTGCTGCCTTTTCTCAAAGGCTTCTAACACAAGCAGCCTCAGCAGCCTGCCACGGGAACAGCCAAAGGGTTCATCCCGATCCAAAGTCACCTTTCTGCACTAATGCAGTTGGAATTTTTCCTGGCCCTGTTATCATGAGTGACTAATACAGTGCATATCGTCCTCCTCATCACAGAGACCTCTGACTTGGAAAATTTCAGTTTAAAAGTTGATAACAGCAAAAGCAAGGGAAAACAGCATTTGTTAGTGTCATCCTAATCCTAAATTGTCCTAACGTGCCATCAGCTGAACTTCAGATATTCAAAATTTTATCATTTACACACCGTCAAGCAACTCCACGCTGTGAAAAAACATTATTCTATAACATGTATTTTGCTGTCCTACACATCATGCTTGGTTTTACTTACACTGTACAGAAAAATTAAGTCAGACCAAGCGTAGCACATACACACCTTTCCTCTGAAACCACCTCAGCTCTGTGCAATGCTTCAGGATTTACAAAAATGCTGTTGAGCACACACTGACTGCTCCAGGCACTTGAAAGAAGGAAAAACATGGAATACTTCTGTGAGTACCTGAACACAGATAAGCCACACACCTCCAAGGTGCACTGGGTCACAGATAAATATTGTTAAAAATAAGAAAAAATACTGCGTGGGCAGGCTGAGTTTTATAAACCATTAGTGACTACAGGAGGAGGAAAGTGAAGAGAACCCAGCACTCTGCACCTGTGATTACCAGTCTCGGCACAGATCAAGAGGAGCCTTACTCAGTCTCCAGGCATGGAAAATTCAGCAAGCAGAACCTGAATTCCCGTGGACTTCAGCCTCTAGGAAAGTGCTGGTGTGGGCTCTCTGTTGTCTAATAAAAGTCAGAGCTCATGCCAAAGCTGCTCTCCAGGAAGCAAAAGCATGGTCTCAGAAACCTGTTCTCATGGAAAACTCCTTTCCAATATCTAAATATTATCATTCTCAATAAATCCTAAGTACTTTGATGACAGTGTACACAACTAACAAATCACAGAGAACAGAGCTGTTAGACCTGCAACCATGCTGAAACTTCCAAGGGTCAGAAATTAAAAAGGAATGCGGAAGAACTGTTTTCCCATTAACCACCCGTCAACAAAGTAAAAAACCTGCTCTGCTAAGAATCTCTGGATTGACAGACACTTGACTGGAACTGTTGCAACAGGTGTGTTACTTCCCTCCTCTCCTAGCAATGGAAACTATTTGCACAACAACGCAACACCAGGATGAGTTCAGTGCCATGGAAAGCCTTGAGGTGCTATAAGGAATGACACAGCCCTGCCCTGTCTTTACTGGGGTGTCAGGGACTTGTTGAGGTCCCTGGTGCCAAAAGGGCTTTCCCATCAGGGTCTCTGGATGAGTGCAGGCTGGTATCCTGGCCATGGAGAGCTGCTGTTCACAGGTCTGGCTCTGGAAGCAAGAGATGGTTGCAAACCCGTAGAGAATTCCAGGATGGGTCAAGTTGGAAGGAACAAATGACCACATCACCAAATGACCACAGTTGGGTGATCTGGTCCAAACTCCCTGCTCAAGCAGGGCCATCCCTGAGCACAAGGTACAGGATTGAGTTCAGATGGTTCTGGAATGTCCCCAGTGAGGGAGACTCCACATCCTCTCTGGACAATCAGCTCCAGTGACAGTGTTCTGCCACCCGCACAGGAAAAGTTCATCCTCACAGCCAGGCGGAACTTCCTGAGCATCACTTTCTACCCACTGCCTCTCGTGCTATCGCTTGGCACCACCAGGCAGAGAGCCCAGCTCCATCCTCTTGGCAGGCTGGAACACTTGTTCCAGATAAACACAAGGTGTTTATCCCCTTTAGCTATTTACGCACACATTTCACGCGGCGTGCTGGTGGCCCGAAGGGGAATCCCCTCCATCAGCAGAGCCCTTCCCACCACGCCGACTGCCCGGAAATCTCACACCCCACTCCATCCCACCCCACCCGTGCCATTCCCGGGGCGGACGCGGTACCTGCGGGCGGGAGGAGGAGGAGGCGGTGGCGGTGCCGGGGGCGGGATGCCGGGACGCGCGGGGGGGAGCGGCGGGATGGCCGGCGGCGCTCACCTGGGCGGAAGCGGGAAGCGAGGGGCGATCCCGGCTCACCTGCGGCGCAGGAAGCCGGGGCGGCGCGGCAGGAGAGCCGCCTCCCGAGGGACGGCCGGGGCTCGGCCCCTCCCGGCTCCGCGGGGGCAGCGCTGCGGCGGGACACGGGCTCCGGCCACCGCGGGAAGTGCAGGGCTGGCTTTTACAGGGCCCAAGTTTTTTTTAAGTTTTTAGTCCGTTTCCAGGTGAGCCTGACCCGCCTGCTTGTTTATGGGTCGTAGTTTGGATCTGTCGTGTGGCTTCCATCCTCCCCCAGTGAAGGCAAATCGCGTGTGTAAATATTGTAGAAAAGCTTGGTTTTCACTTATTTGCAGCACGTCGGTGTCCAGACTCAACAAGACCCTGTGACTCTGTTTTGAACTCCCTATAGAAGGCCACTAGAGCCGGCTTGGTGTGAGGGCTCTGTTCCCTTTGGATATGGGTGTAGATCCTCGGGTGAAGTGTGTATAATAATACGGGAAAAATAATATTTTTATAATAATACGCTCTGCTCAGCCTCAGTAGCACAGACCCCACCACTTCACAGAAGGGAATGGCAAAACACCATAGGAAAACTCGAATTAAGTGAAGGGATTGCAAGACTTCCCCTACAGCACCCTGAAACACATCACTGCGGCTTCCAAGACACTGAAGGTTGTCCAGGATGGGAATAAAACCAAGATTTTCCTCCTGCTAGTCACTAAACAGTGAACAGGCACCATTTTAGTTGAAACTAATTAGGTGATTTGTGTGTGCTTTCTGAAACCTGTACATTATTCCGCTTTCTGACTTGCTAAAATTATATACATACACAAAACAGTCAAATTAAAGTCGATAAATACAAATTTTATTCTGTCACACAGTTTCACCAGCCCATCTGCTGACCTTACACGGCCCCATTGGCTGCACAGGCTACGGGCTACAAGAGGCTTGGAAATCAATTTTTCATGAGTTCAGATTGATTTCCCCTCGTTGTGGCACCCGTTCCATTCCGCTGAGCGTGGCAGCAGTGGCACCAGAGCGCACGACACGCCGGGAACGCACCCCTCCATCCCCCCTTCCGAAGGGCTCCCAACGCTCGGCTCCCCAGCTCCTCACGCTCAGTTTTAATTAACGTGGCGCTCGTGAGAAGTGACAATTTCCCTGACAGTGATGAACAGCGAGTGGTGTATTTATCCATGCGAGGGACGCGCTGCAGACAGAAGAGCCGGGCACTTTTCCCATCAGTGCACCTCTGTCTCCATCTCCGAGGGTCGAGTTCATCCTGGAGCGTGCTCCGGCCCTGCCCTTTCGCTTCCAGTCGCTGAGAGGAGTATCAATTTTCATTTGCATACTTTGCCTACTGAACCTCCAGGCTGCCAACGCAGTTTACGCGAAATCTCCCCGAAAAGCTGTTAGATGGCAATATTTCACATCGCTGGCTGAGCTCTTTGTCAGCCATCCACACGTTTTAAATCCGTGTTTTCGCGGGTTTTTGGAATATCTGGGACTGGGACAAAGCCTTCTTTGATACTGACAGGCTCCAGGCAAGTCACCAAAATAAGGCCCAGAAAACCCAAAAGACTTCCAGAAGGGATTGTCAGTGATGATGTTCTCCTCAGTACTGTCTCAGAGTTGCTTTTCCAGCTTTTTTATGTTCAGTTTTCCAGTTTTCAAGGTCCCTACTTGTTCTTCAGGAAATGCTTCTTGAGCAGATGTAAACTTGGGACAGTGGTGTTTTGCCTTTCCTGGGTGTGTTTAATCCAAAGGACCTCTCCATCTCCTGTAAACACTCCAGGATCCCTCAGCAGTTCATAAGTGGAAAACTGATGCCTTCAAACATTAGAAAAAACCTGAAATAACCACAATAGAAAAACAAATAACTGTCATGGTAGTGAGAATAGGGAAAGATTTGTAATCACCACAAAATACCTTGTGAAGAGCAAATGCTGATGAAAAGCCTGCCTGCTCCAGGAATTCAGTATTCACTTAAAAATCGAAATAAAGAGTATTTTTAACAGTGCAGTTTTATATGAAAATAGGGTAGGAATTTAAAATTATTTCTTCAATCTAACTGCTGTGGGTGTGCTGGACACAGTGTCAGGACACCAGGCCCACCTGGATGATGGGGGATGGATGTGCCAGTCTGGGTAAAGCAGGTTTGACAGGTCACGCCTTTAACTTCTGGGCTTTTTCAACATATTTTTAAGTACCCATCAAATTCCAGACACCAGCGGGGACACCCAGAGGTGCGATTTCGCCGGGTGGGCCAATGTTATAATGTGGGTGTTTGGGAGAGCGGGGAGGGTTCACCTCACTTTCCACCCTCACCCGGCCCCGCCGCTCGGTTCGGGGCGAGTCCTGCCCGCGGTGCCAGCACCGGGAAAGGCCCAGCCCCGCTGCGATAGCCGCCTCAGGGCTCCTCACGGGTCCCCTAACATCCCCACACGGCCCCGGGGCCGCGGGCCCTCACACCCGACATGTTAACTGCGGGCAAGCGCGGGGCGGGCGGCGGCGGCGAGCGCGGCCATCTTTACTCGGGGCGCGACCCCGCCCGTCCCAACGCCGGGCCCTGCCGGCGCCATCTTGAGTGAGGGCGCGCTGTGCCCTCAGCGCGGCCTCGCCCGCCATATTTAATGAGGTCACCCCCATCACCGCCCCAAAAAAACCCTTTAAGCAACCCCCCTAAAAACCTTAAGCCGTACCCTCAGCAAGCCACGAACGCCTCGGGATTCCTCTCCGTTTCTCCTCGCAGCCAAGGCGGGTTCTCCCCGCGGCGGGGCCGCTCCGCTCCTCCCCGGATCAGCTGACGGCGGCGGCGGCGGTCCCGTCATGGCCGCCCGGAGCGGCGCGGCTGAGGCGCTGGTCCTGCTTCTCCTCTGGTTCGCAGCCCTGGAGGGAGCAGCGGGCTCGGAGCCGCCGCTCAAGTGCGAGGAGCTGCGGCTGGGGCAATATCCTGCTCGGGGCCGGGATGGGGTCGGGGGCGGTTGTTGTGGCGATGGGCCCGGTGTGAGGGGCGGGGGGTGCAGGGGAAGGGGCGGTGGGGACCGGGAGGTGCCGGGCAGGGCGGGGGGATCGTGGAAAACCTCAGGTTTGGGAGTTCTGAGGGGATCTCGGCTGGCAGGAGCGGGACAGGGCTCCTCAGGGTGCGGGGATTGAGGACACGGCCTCAGGCTGCACCAGGGGATGTTCAGGTTGGACATCAGGAGGGATTTCTTCACAGAAAGGGTGATTAGACATTGGAAAGGGCTGCCCAAGGATGTGGCGGAGTCCCCTTCCCTGGAGGTGTTCAATGAACGAGTGACTGTGGCACTCAGTGCTCTGATCTGGGTGACAGGGCGGCATCAGTCACAGGTTGGACTCGATGGTCTCAGAGCGCTTTTCCAACCTAATTAATTTTGTGATTTCTGTCAGTATTGTGTGTGCTTGGGGTGTCCTTCAACGAGATCGCCATGGGATGACAGAGCCCACTCTGCCACCGCTCCGCCTTATTTATTATTTGCAGGAGCGAGACTTTGCCATTTTACCAGGAAAAAAAATGTGTTTCTGTGCCTTGCACAGCTCCTCAGAGCAGGAGGTGTGAGGCTTCTGGCTCTCCAAGGCACCTCTTGCCCTCCCCAGAACATGCTGGTTGATGGCAGCTGACAGTTTTTGATGATCAAAAAGTGTCAGGAAAGCAAATCTTGGAAAAAGCTTGCTTCATCTATCTCCTGCTTTACTTGGCTGTGGGAGTTGAGACCTCTGGAAAAGTCAATTCCTGCTCAGTTTGTTCCTGCACCAGATTCCAGACGCTCGTTTTTACGCGTTCGTTGAATTTTGTGTGTTCCCGTAGATTAAATTTTTTTCTCAACCAAATGCCTCAATTTCAAGGCACTGTGGTATTTAAATAAGGAGGGAGACCAGATGAGGCGTGTGTTACCTTGTTGCCTCCAAGTACAGAGGCTGCAGCTGATAAATATTGTAGTTTCCTTTAGGTAGTGCTGACTGCAGCACTAATTAAACGTGGGGCTTATGCGATATATTGGTGTATTAAATTGGATTAGCAGATTTGCTGCATGGTAATGTGCTGCTCCTCTTCTGGGGGATGGGTAAGGCACCAACATCAAGGTGCATCTTAAATCCTCGGGGTTTAAAGAAGGTGGAATAAATTACTGTTAAACCTGTTTGTAGTGTTTGATATGAAAACTGTTTTCCTCAATTACCTGAACGTATATGTGTGATGAGCCTAAAATAGACAATAGCACACAAGAACCAATGAATTGCACAAATCACACGGCATATGGTAAGGATTTCTAACTTATAGATTGATTAACTGTGTTTTTTCAAGGAAGTGTTCAATTTACACGTTTGTGTATCTACTTGATGAGCTTTATAAAAGATGGGATTAGTAATATCATTAGTCTGAAAGCCAAAACACTTGTGTGGATTGGGTGCTTTCCTAAAAATGAATAAATACACTGTCTCTGATTGGTACTTTTGTAAGTGAGGTTTCTGGTAAATCTCTTCAATGTATGTTACACCCTTTAGGCTCTGTCCTGCACTACTGTGATTAAAACAAACCATTCCTGTCATAGTGATTTTACATATAATTATTAAAAGAATTGACACGTGACAGAACAGCCTTCAAAATCTTCTAATTTTTATGGGTTTTTTTTTTCTCTTTTCTGAAGGCAACACAGTGCCTTCCATCATCATGAGGTTTTGGTGCATGAGGCTCTGTTTTGGAAGCACATTTATTTGATGTTCAGTTCTGACATGCTTCAGAGTACAACAGAAAAAATCATAAATTGATGACTGAGTTTCCTACCTGTGCTTAACTTCTTTGATGTTCTCAGGCATTGAAATAAACGGCCTGTGTTTGATGGCACAGCAAGTTCACTTTATGGTCAGCCCTGTTTTAAAATCATGGAATTACAGAATAGTTTGGGTTGGAAGGGACCTTAAACCTCATCCAGTGGCACCCCTGACACCTTCCACTATCCCAGTTTGCTCCAAGCCCTGTCCAGCCTGGCCTTGGACACTTCCGGGGATGGGATATAAAATCCATGAAAGATTTTATAGCAGTTAAGTCCACCCATAACTCAAATCTTATTTTATTTTTTTGTCCCTATGCAATACAGATAGGCATTAAAGAAATCCATATCTTGCCTGGGTGCATTACTGGAAAATCTGGAAAAAATGTTAAACCTGGCTTGCAGTTTTATTGCAATTAACCAACAGGACTCACCAGTTCTGAAAGCTGATAGAAAGTGGGTTAAGGACTGAAATTTTTTTCTCTAAAAGAACAGACTACAGCATTGGAGAGTGACTAATATTCTGGTAGTATATTGCAAACTTTAGCAGGTGTGACTTTCTGCTGTGATTTCCACTTTGATTCCCCTAAGAGTCAAGAATAATAGAATAATTTGGGTAGAGAGACCCCTCAGGAAGTTGCATGGTCCAACCTCCTGCTCAAAGCAGTGTTGGCACTGAATTCCAACCAGATTCCTCAGGGCTTTGTGCAGTCAGAGCTTGAAAACCTCCAGGGATGGTGATGGCATCACTTCTCTGGGCAACTTGTTCCAATATTTGACTGTTCTCGTGATGAAAATGTTTTCTGTGTGTCAGCTTCAGATTTCTCATTGACTCATATCGAAGCCAGAGTGGAAATTACAACAGAATTTGGGCACCAATTAGTTTGTATATTTTGCTCAACATGTAGCAAGGAAAAGCTACAAGTTAGTAGTAGGACTGGCTCAAAAAAATATTTTAAAGCAAATAATTGTGTGCAAACTGTGCTTTGTATCAAGACTGTTGCACAGTAGAACTTAATTTATTTCACTTGTGTGTTGTCAGAAAACTGCTCTGAGTGTCAGCTTAAAACCAAATCCCTTTTTGTCCTCAGTTCAATGTCTGCCAGCACCAAATATTACTTGCAGAGATCACCTTGGCATAGAGAAATTCTTCACGGGAAAGGAGGTTGGATTTTACAAGCCTATCGAGTGTCGCAATGTGTGAGTACTCTTTGCTTTTGAAAGCCTGAGGTTTGTCCAAAACTGTATGATGTGTTGGCAGAAGGAGAATAGAAGTAAAACAGCCACACACATTTTTTTTCCCAGTAGTTAATCCTGTAATAAACACTACAAGGATGCAACACAGGGTCATGGCAAGGGTTGGGTTGGGAGGGACCTTAAAGCTCATCTCATTCTGTCCCCCTGCCATGGCCAGGGACACCTTCCACTAGATCAGGTTGCTCTAAATGTTGCTCTAGGGAAATATGTCTGGGTTTTTTCATTTGATTGGTTTTTGGTTTTTTTTTAAGTTATGTTTGTGTCTTGGCTTTACCTTATTCCTTTACCTTTGCTTTAATTTGTACTATAGCTTGGCAAAATTTTGCTCCAGATGCTGAGGCCATGTTTCATGTGTGCTTAAAATCAGCCCAGTTGTTGGCAGGAGCTGTTGGGGACACCCTCCATCCCCTTCCCTGACAGAGCCCAGGACATGAGGGAGCTGCCCTGGATCAGTTCCCCAGTTTGTGTCACAGTACAGCAGCTTCCAGTGCTCGTGCCAGCCCAGGGATGAGGGTGACTCAAGGATAAACCGGAGAGGACAAAGGAGGGCTGGACAGAGCTGCTCAGTGCTTCATGCCGGTGTAAACTGTGCCTGGAGCTGCAGCTGAAGTTCTGTTATGCATGAATTTTAGGGGAGCTTCAGGATCTCTGCAGTTCTCCCCAAAATCTGTAAGAGAAACTGTTCTTTGTTTTGACACAACTTTTGTGTTTAATCCAATCAACTGTGTCTTCTAAGAGCCTGTTTCTGGTCCATGAATGATGGACCTCGTTTTTCTAAAGCACATTGTAAGTGATGGAGAGCTCTCGATACCAATAAATGTTCCAACTGGCCAGTGCTAATGACCAGCCAGCACCTGTCACTACCATTTGTTTCCTCTTTTTCTGAGATTCACACTGGAACCTTTCTCTTTTGTCCTACTGGAATCCTTGGAAATTAAAACTCCAGTAACCCTGGGTACTCCCTGGGCAAATAACTCTGATGTGCTACTTGCTGCTCAGTAATTTGCCTGACTCAGAAGTACAGCTCTGCCTCTTAGTTTTGTAAATATTTTCTCTGTATTTAGTCTTCTCAGCAGTCAAAGCTCAGCAAACTGAAGAAAACATATTATTACATCTAATCAAATTTAAATGCCAGTAAAGTAGACGTCAGTCACATTTTTGTCCAGAAACAATTGTGTTTCAGTCCCATCTGTGAGGGGGCTGAGGAGAAGATGAGCTATACTAGTTTAATGAAATTGCTTCCTCTTTAGATTAAATTGTAATTCATATGGTTGGAGGGTTTTTTGTATACATATATTTTTGGTTTAGTATATTTTCTAGAAACGCTTTTTAAAGGTAGCTTTTCTTTACATTTACTTATTAAAATCCAAGTCTGTAGGCAGAGAAATGTCATCCTTCTTATAGTATCTGTTACTTGATCATGACTATTATTTATAATGAATAATCAATGGTTACACTGCCAAAAAGAACTTGCTGTGACTTTTCCAGCCTCACAACTGCTGGCATGGCAGAAAGAGAAATTTTTGCCCTGAAAATTCCAGTAAAATACCGCTGTGAACATAGATAGAGTTACATGAGCATGTCCTTCATAATGTCCTAAAACCAGTAAAAAATGGCAGCAAGATTAATATCACCATCCTTCATCTGTACACTTATTTAAAAAGGGGTCTAGTCACTGATAGACCTTTTATGAGGCACTTTGAATGTTACCTAAGTGTTAGAAATATTGTTTTAAGCAGGAATCTCCAGCTTACTATTACAACAATAGCCCTGCTTTTTTTTTTTTTTTTTAACTGCTTTTTGGGTATTTTCCAGCTTTGTACTAAGTTTTGGTAGAAACTGTAACTGTAGAAATAATTGCACATCATTTAGCCAGAAAATTAGTTTGAGAAGGCATCTTCCCAAGGCAGGGTTGTCCCAGCATGGGGACAGCAGGTGAATCTCCATCCCCAGCTTTTGTGAAGGACAAATCAGCGAGCTGTCCTAAGCCAAAAATGTGATTTTGTTTTGGCTGAGTTCTGGGTTTTAGAGCAAGACCAGGAGATGTTACGTGTTGTGTGAGTGGGTGTGTTCAAGTTCAGTTATCCTAGTAATAATTCAAGGAAAAGCTTGTAAGGTTGTCAGCAAAGAAGTGCTCTGAGTCAAGATTGCTTAGGTTTGGCTTTAATCTGATGTTTTGGAGGTAGATCTTATATTTTGGCCAAATTCTAAAATCCCCCATTGGCATCTATCATACATTTTACTTAATATGTGCAGGCCCTGATGCTGCAGAGTTGAAATGTCCATTGTTCAAGTGTTGCAGTTCCAGGAAAGGAGCCATGGAATGATTCTCTGTGAAATTTGTGGGGTTCAGTGTGGACAAGGTCTTTGAGCAGAGCCAAGAGACCCTGGAAGATCCACCTGCAGCAGCACCTGCTCTTGTCAACTGCTGTGCAAGAGCTGGGAGGAAAAGTTTTTACCATGGCAGCTGGAAGAAATGCATGCAGAAAAAAATAAAGGTTAGGTGAGGCTGAGGAGCAAGAGAAAATCAAAAGAGGAACTGACAAGAAATTGCATCTTTTACCCAATTGTAGAAATTCCTTCAGATGCCCGGGATGTGTCATTTTCCTACTCACTGGTTTTACTCTTTGTGCATGTTTTTATCTGAAGGAGTAAGGCAAAGGAAACAACACCAGAGTGGATGCAGCCTTGTTTGTTACAGTGTTCTCATGCTTCCCTTTCCTACTGGATTTCTTCTGCCCGTCAGTTTGATGTTGATGAGGTGCAGAAACTGTTGTGCTTTCAGGAGCATCTCAGTGCACAGGCAAGGGCTCACTTTATTACTAGCTGTGATCAGGAGCAAAATTAAACCGTGTTCCCATTTTTTATGTAACAGCTCTTTTTATGCTTTAGTGTCCTTGGAGGGCTGTTGACACTTTGTAGCTGATAAACAATTTCCAACAGTGTACCTCAAGTTTTAAATAAACCCATTAGTGTTCCTTACAGTGGAAACAAGACAGTTCTAAAGATGATAATTCACGTTACATTGAGTTCCAGGAATGCCCTGTGTGTTCCGTGTTGCTAATAAACACCAAGTAACAAATACTGAGGTAAGAGTCGTGATTTAATCACTTAATGTTGCCATTAGGTTTTAAAGTCAGTAAATTTAGATAATAAGCAAAAAAAGGTAGGTCTCTACTTGGCATTGAAAATGCTTAATAAAAGTGCTTGGACTTTTGTCAGCTACTGTCTTTTTGAGACTGTTTTATTCAACTGTCAACCAAGAGTTTAATTTGGGCCTATTAAATAATTGCTGGCACGTCGTAGTGCACGTATCAAAACAGTGAATTACTGAATATTTTTCAGTTCTAATTACATTTGGGTTTGCTGTTCAGGAGCTCGCTGTTCGCCGAGGCAGCAATTCCAGCATCGAGAGCGATATGTTTTTACCTCCCTTATTAGTGCAAAGTCCTCCAGCAGGGACTGCACTAACAGGTGGTTTGGTGGCTGCATCGCTCCAGCTGTTGGCAAGAATGGTTCCAATTAGGATAAATCTGAAAAAGTCTGTTCTGTCTGTTTATTTTGTATGACTAACCATGGGAAGCTTAACTTGAGAGCGCCTCTCTCTACCCTTGTGCGTCTTTGTACTGTCAACAGTTCTTTTCATTGTGACTTTGTGCCATTTCCAGTGTAATGAGTGAATCTGTGGCTTACTCTTTTTTGTTGAATCCTTCCTGCAGCTTCTCTAGCCGGTGTCCATGGTTCATTTCTCCTTCAGATCTCGTGGCAATTACTGTCTCTGCTGACATCTCACCTGCCTGTCCTGTTCCTCTCCATTTGGCTGCGTGTGAGACTAATGCCTGCAGACAGTGTTCACACACCTCCTGCCTTCCTGGCCTTGTCTCACTAGGGCTGAGCTCTCAGGAAGTGCTCTGTGAAGCTGGGGATGGATCAGCAACTGAATTATGTCTTGACAAGAAATCATCATTTAGTTTCAGAATAATCTGTATTCTGCAAGAGTACACTTGAGTTGCAGCAGCTGAGGTTCCTTTATGGGGGATGCCTTCCCAGTTTGAAAGCTTAACATTATCAATTCCATGGCCCTTAATTGAAGATAAATAACAAGTCTGTTGTTCTTTTAAAACCAGAGCAGCAGGAAAATGAGTCACTACTTTAACAGTCAAAAGTATGAGTGGATATATTTTGCAGTCATTATCTACATTGCTTGTTTCTTTTGGCAGAAATGGATACTCCTACAAAGTGGCAGTGGCTCTGTCCTTATTTCTTGGATGGCTAGGAGCAGATAGATTTTATCTAGGATATCCTGCATTAGGTAAGTTGATTCCTTATTTTTTTCCTTATTCTTATAACTGACTTGTATGTGTATGCTCCTATTTTGAGTACTGAAGGCTGGCAGTCACAATTTTAATATTTAAAACTACAATTCTTACTTCATGGTCAAGTGAGATAAAATGCTGCATTACCCTCAGCCTGCTCTTCTGTTGGAGTGGTGACAAATGGAGATGTAGTGTCCAGCAGATAAAATCCTAATAAGCAGATGTGGTTATTGCTACTCAAAGTTTTTGCTCTGCATTGATGTTTTACCACAGCATTTTTTTGTGAGGCTCTGGAGCAGAACTGGCTTTGCCTCATGGGCCACCCTTAAATGAGACTTGACATCACCAGGAAAAAAAATGGACAAATTTTCCAGTAAACCTGGTGTTTTGGGAGATGGAATTTATTCTGGCAAATGCACACCTTCAAGATAACTCATGGTATTAAAAACAATTCTGCAGAAGCTGGGACTTCTGATAAAGCCTCTCTCTGGTTTTTAGGACCTCATTCCCAGGATGATGGTGCCACTGGCTTTAAAGTAATGGAAATACCTTGTTGTGACAGAAGTGCCTTCACTGGCCTTGTTTCTGGGCTGGACAAAGGGAGTGAATTTAAGTATAGATAGGATGGAGCAATGATGTGGAAAAAGCTGTATGTGTTGCTGTCACTTCAGCCAGAAATGTTGAGTTTCTGCCCATTAAATGCCAACTCTTTTTAATGACATTATCTGTCCTTCTCTATAATCTTGATTAACATCCATGTCTTGTATCCCTGAGATTCTATAATTAGCATTTATTTGGTCCATCTGTGTTACAATAAGATGCATTTTTGAAAGCAGTCAGTAAGGTGCATTATTTAGTTGTACTACTGGATTTGGAATAATAATTTGCAGTAATTATTTTTAATACATTGTGGTAATACAGATTCATAAATCTTTCATTTTTTTGTAGAAGTTCTTTATGGCTGATGTTTTAACCCTACTGCATTGTACTGTAGCCAGTAGCCAAAGTTAATATTTAAAATTAAACTCTTCCAAAGCCAAATCTTCAATCTTTTGTAAGGTAAAGAATGCAAAAGCAAATAGGTAAGAGTAGAAAAGAATTTGATTCCTTTACAGTGGCTGATTAGGGATTTCTTAGGTCATCTGTTCCTTGGCAAAAAATGGTTGAGGGTAATAGCATTGAAATCTTTTTTGCAAGTGTAATGAAGACTGTAAATGCTCTTTGGTTTGTTTTTTTTCCCCCTTCTCTGTTGTTCAAAGAGCACACAAATACAAACAAGCTATTGAGTATGAAGAAATCAGGAAGGCAGCCTCTTCCTCTCCCACACACTGTGAAGCAAACCAGGAGTTATTACTGCAGAACAACACTATTTTTCCCCTCTGTGCTTCAGAGCAGTTTATTTTCTCAGTATGATCTGTTTGTAGGGAGGAAAGTGAGGAGGAAATAAAAAACCCAACTTTACCCTGCACTCCAGAAGCAAATGCCAGGCTCAGAAACAGTTCTCCTCCATCCAATTCCTTAAGTAAAGTGGAGCTGCAGCAGTGGTAAGAAATCTGCTGGGTTCCTAAAATCCCAAGTGGCACGTTCCAGGGGCAGGGACACCTTCACTGGATCAGGTTGTGCAGAGCTCCATCCAACCTGGACACTTCCAGGGATCCAGGGGCAGCCACAGCTCCTCTGGGAGCCACAGGGAGGGATGCACATGGAATTTTCTTCCTTGAGAGACAAATCCAGGCAGTGGGATGCTCTTCCTGCAGAGTGGATGCAGTTCCTCCCCTCCTCTGCCCCATAAACAGCCCTGGGGGAGAGGAGGTGCTTTGTGGGACACCTTGGTGCTTTGGAGAGAGGGGATTAACCAAAATCCTTCCCTGAAATAATAATTGTAATACATATAGTTCTCTCTGGATTACATTCATTGTGCAAGAGACTATTGATATTAAAAAAAAAAAAAAAAAAAAAAAAAAAATTAAGGCAGCCTGTTTTTTCTTAAGGTATTTTCCAAATGAAATCTGCCTCGCAGGACAACTTCCAATAAAACATTCATCTGTCAGTTGCTATTCCCATATATTTTCTATTAATCTTTCATTTATTTGTATAAAAACCAACATTTTTGAATACCAGTTAAAACCAAGTGTTTATATATTTTTTATATATATTCAAAAGAAATTCATATTTCAGCAAAAATATAAAAATTATATACAAAGGATTGTTTTCCAAAGTTGCATGTTCTGAAAATCAAATCAGTATGTGCTGCAACTCATGAGGTGGCAGAAACCACTTTCTATTCATAAGCAAATTTTGCAGCTTAAATTGGGATTTTTCTGTCTGTGCCTCAGTGAAAGGAATATTTCAGTAACTTGATTATCAACTTTTGCCTTTCCTTGTTTAAGAATATTTAGATACTAAGAAAAAAATCACTAATATTGAAAATCTTTTAAGTGTGCTCAGGATGTAGAAATATGAATGTATGGTTTTGTTTTTCCCCTCATAATTAAAGAAGTTTAACTTTAGGTCTGCTTCTAGATAGATGCATATATATATATATATATAAACACATAGATTTTGTGGGATGAGGGGAGAGTTTGGATGTGATTGCCCCCAGTGATTAAATCCCAGTGATTGCTTAAAACTACATTATATTTTACTTTTATTTTTTAGGTTTGTTAAAGTTCTGCACTGTAGGATTTTGTGGAATTGGGAGCCTAATTGATTTCATACTTATTTCAATGCAGGTAAGTCAGGGCTTTCAAAACAAGATACAAATCTATGGTTTTTAAACCTTTGATTTGATTACTAACACTTTGTTACCATTTTGGCCTTAAGAACCATTGGATGTTAAAAAATCAAGGCATTCATTTTGGCTGTGTTTGTAGATTGATGTTGTAGAATATAGACACAAAATATCAGTATATTTGCTGTTGGAATTAAAACTTAGATTAGCCAACTGTAAATACTGACAAGGAATAGTTTGGAAGCTGTAGCACCATAAATTCATGTGTTCTGTTTATGTGAGGCAGAGTGTTGGACTCAGCGTGGGATGTCCTGCTGTTCCCAAACCCTGAGGTTCTGTGTTTGCCTGTGCATTATGCTGATGAAAGAAGACATTGCCCACTTCCATTTTCCACCTCTCCTCCAAATTCAAGTCCCACATCAGCTGAGAGCTGTGACTGAGGGATTCAGGAGGGTTAAATCCCCAGCTGGAGTGACGTCTTGTGACATCATGAAATTGCCAAATTGTTTTATTCAATGGCGCAGCCATTTAGCATGAATTGCAAATGATGAACTCAAAATCCATTGTGGATATGGGAGTTGTTTCTGGGGGTTTGTAGGGAAATATTTTAAAAGTGTGCACTTTGTATCTTGTCTTTTGTGTGCATTCTCAAATTCCTTCTCTGCTGTCGCAGTGATCTTGCCTCAGAGCGCTTACAGATCCAGTTGAGAGTATCTTTCATCTCTCCTTGTTGATCTCCCTAGTGCCTCCACATCAATTTAGCACTCCCAGAACAAAAACTCCACGATCTTTCCTCCTCCTCTTCATTCCTTACCTGTTCAGTATTTCAAAGACACTTGTCATCAGCCTAATTCTCTGCTGCCGACCCTCCTTTGTTCAGGAAAAGTGGTTTGGAGCCCACTCATTTGTTAGGCTGGTTTTGTGCCTCAAATCCTCATCGGATTAGCCGAGTCCCAGTGCCTGGCTGTGTAATTTGGTTGATTAGAAGCCCAGGGGAAATGTTCCTTCTGAGACAGCGCTCGCTAAAACAGTTAAACTGCAGCATAACTTCAAAATAAATCTAGTTTCTGTTTGACTAATTAAGCATGACTAATTTTATGATGGGAAAATTAGCAGTAATTGAGACATTAGCACAAAGTATATATTTCACTTCATATTGAAAAGTCTTGGTTCTTTTTTTTTTTGCTGTTGCAGATCGTTGGCCCTTCCGACGGCTCCAGTTACATCATCGATTATTACGGGGCCAGGCTGACCCGGCTCACCATCACCAATGCAACTTTCAGGAAAATGCAGACCTATCCCTAATATCCCTAACTCTGGCAGTGGGAGTGGCACAAATCCATAGGTGCTGTTTGTTTTTACAGCTGGATCCAGTGGTCCTGCTGGAATTGCTGAGGATTTCCTGGTCACCCCTTGTCAGAATGGATTAAACGCACGGTGAACAAAGATGATAAAATGTGAAAGTTCCTCCCGTGAACAAGTTTACCTCAAAGGTGGAACTTTGGGACTGCTCTGTTTCAGGGAGCAGAGGGTTTGTTGCTAAGTTACATCATCTGTGGAACGTGCAGACTGTTGCAGTTTGCACTGATGGTGTCTGTGTCATTTAGAGCGTTACAGAGAGCTGCAGAGAGAGTTGTTCATAATAAAGATGCTGATATTTATTCCATTGAAAGTGGTAAGAGTTTTAGCATGGATGGGCCAAGATTACACTTGGGGGCCTGTCCATGTGGCAGTTTGGAAATTAATTTAAATATCCCCAACCACACAAACTGCCTTTTTTCCCATCCTGTTAAAACCCAGGGAGCCCTAAGTCTTAGGCTTGGTGTAGCCTGTGAAATTCTGTTATTTGAAACAATTATTTCTTTATATTTTTGTCAAGTTGCAAAATTTGGTTCAAGTGCTGATCAGCAGGAGAAATATGGATACATAAGAAATAGAACTGTAGATTACACATGACAAAAAAAAAAGGGTGGATGTTGGGGTACCCTGAGGTTAGAAAAAGAAATAATTGTTCTGCTTATTTTGATTTTTTTCTTTCCTCTCTTGCAACCATCCATATTGAAATAAATACTTTTTTTTTTCTGAAAATAAATTGGTGTGCGTGTTTTACAGCTACAGAGTGTCAAAAGAGTGAATTCTTCCTACTACTAAAGCCCTTAAAAGGCTCTTATTTTGGGTCACTTTTGTTTCAGTGCAATAAATTCAGTGTCTTTCAAAGCTGTTTGACCAAAGTGTTTCGGACAACCAGGATTTCACTGGATGTTCCTTTCAGGAAAAGTATGTACACGCAGACAGAAAACATGTCAGCAAAATCTTCATGCTATTTAACCAATTTTAAGCATTCTCTTCACCTTCTAATGAAAACTGGCACTGAGGGAGAAACCCACACCATACAAACTCCAGTATAATCTTTTTTTTATTATTATTTTTTAACAAAAATTTGGGCTATTTTTTTTTATGTGAAACTTTCAACCTGTCAATATATCCACAAACTGTATTTTTAAGGGATTTCCCAAAAATAAGATTCTTAAGTAGATTTATGAAAGCACAATTTGTGGAGTTTAGGCTCTTTTTAACCTACATTAAGCCCAGTGCAGAGAAGGCTTTGTAAAGAAATCCTGGTTTTTTTCCCCCCAAATCAGCATAACCTGACATGTCACGTAACAAGAATAAACCACCAGGAATACTTTGTGCTTAAAGTTAATTCTTTCCTTCACGCAAGAAAGATGTGGTTTTGGAATCCTTCCTGCCATGAATTTTCCTTGTGGGTTCAAAGAGACAAGAACACTCTGTCAGCTCCATTCCCTTGCCTGATATTTGTTCTGTCTCCCTTTGCTCTCTCTCTCTCACTGAATGCTCTTTGTGCTCATCAGTTTTGTTCCCTGAAATACTTTGAAAAACAGACAGGAAGTGGATGGAAAATAGATGTTTGAATCAAATAAAATCTCCTGTCTAAGATCATCCTGAGACTTGTCTGCTCTTTGTTTTTCCAACCCTGGAGCTGATAATGAAGCTGTGAAAATAGGAAGATGTCATGGATGTTTTAATAAAAAAATAGCCTTGGGCAACTTATCACACAAGATTCCGTTGTAAAATGTGTCTCCAGGTGTACAAGTAGCACAGGGCTTGGCTTGGTGATTTCAGCAAATCCAGGTTGTGCTTTGTTAAAAATTCCAGGAGCTGTTTTGTGTGAATCAGATGAAAATCCAATTTTAGTTCCATGAGGTTCATGAGATTGCTAATCCCAGAAGCCAAGCAGCCAGCAGAGAGAAAGAGCTGCTGGTCCAAACTGCAGTGTTTGTGTAGGGAGAGATGTGCCAGTCAGTCCAGAAAATCAGAGCTGCTGTGGGATCCTTCCCTGATGTGGGATCCTCCCCTTCTGTGGGATACTTCCCTGCTGTGGGATCCTTCCTTTCTGTGGGATCGTCTCCTGTGGGATACTTCCCTGCTGTGGGATCCTTCTCTGCTGTGGGATCCTTCCTTTCTGTGGGATCCTTCTCTGCTGTGGGATCCTTCCTTTCTGTGGGATTCTTCCTTTCTGTGGGATCCTTCTCTGCTGTGGGATCCTTCCTTTCTGTGGGATTCTTCCTTTCTGTGGGATCCTTCCTTGCTGTGGGATCCTTCCTTGCTGGAGCCCTCATTTGGATCCAGGGCTGCTCACACTCTGCCTCCACAGTCATGACACAGCCACGGGTGAATCCCCTTTCAGAAGGGATTTCCCTTGATCCTGTGTCTTGTTCTGACAACTTCCCACCTCAGCCATGACCCTCTCCCATGTCTGGGAAGCCTTTTAGGAATAAATGCCAGAGATTGCTTAACCTTTAGGAGTTTCGTGGGCTGCTGCCGGGGTTGTGTTCTCCATATGAACACACAATAAATATTAATATATGTATGATATGTTTCTATCTGCTCCTTTAGTTGCACAGCTGAAGTGGAGAGAGGGTTAACTGAGCAAGCAGATAACGCTGCAGGGCCAGGAGACAGTTAGTGAGGTCTTTGTTTTCATCTTGTAATTGTCAGATATGGCATGTTTACCATAAGGGCTGTGAAAAGTGTGATGCAAGATGTAAAGCTGTCCCACTGTGTTAATAATGAATTGGCTGCAGTAATATTTATCAAAATGTCTGTCCAATGATGATTTTTTGTGTTGCTGCCTGCTTTAGTCTTCTCCTGTCAATCAAGTTGTCCATCCCAGTCTTTCTGGAGTTCTGATTGCTCTGAAATAATCTTCTCTCGGGGTTGTTTTCCCCAAAACAGTTGCAAAGCAATGAAAATAATTAGACAATGTAGTATGTTGTCCTCCTGCCTCGTTCCCAGATAAAATGATATCTGCTGGCCTTGCAGATAGTCAGGAATCCTTTCAACATTCCAACTAGGCAGAGAAGTATTATTCTGTATCTGTAAAAATAAAGAATATAAAAAGCAAAGGCCAAAGTTTAAAACAAGAGTTTGAGGTGCCCAACCTTTAAAAACAGATAAAACTATTCACTGAAGATGCTGCAGATCCAGGCCAGGCATTAAACCCAGATCTTCCCAAACTACCAGTAGAATTCAGTCATTTCAAAAATGACTCTACAAGCTGTCCTATTTCCCATCCCTTTTTTTTTTTTTTTAATGACCAATTTAAGATTTTCTGTAATGTGCTTTGTTATGACCTGAAGGAGCTGTAGTTGGGAGAAACATCCAGCTTTGGGCACTCCACATTCGCTCCCACAGAGCCAAAGTGGTGGCACTTCAGTGTGCAGACTGCACTAATAAATGACTCTGGGTTGCATTCCTTCAGCTGGGCTAACCTGTGCATCTCTCACTTGTGTCTAGAGCTCCTTTTCATAGAGGTTTTTTAGAACAAACTGGTTATTCTTCCTGGGACTGAAACCACAACTCTGCTACAGCAACTTCCTGTGACAGCATTTTGTTATCCCCATCGTTTCCCTCCCCACCACCACCCACCACTTATTACATGAAGATATCACTGCTGCTTTCAGGACCTGATAGCACCTTAAATGTTAGTTTTTACTCTGTTTCCAAAGATGTATTCCTGTACATCTGCCAGTAAAACTTCTCAGCTCCACAGGAAGGTCTTTGTGTTTGAAATGCTCCCTTAGAATTTTTTTTTTTTTTGGAGAACATCTGTTGTCACCCCATCAAGGATTGTTTCCTTTGTTCCTCAGGAGTATATTCAGTTATATGTGCTTCCACAGCTCTGTCTATTCAGTCTTCTCCCATCTCCTCTCAATGTTTTTGATTTTTTTTTTATTTTTAGATTCATTAGGTGTTTAGGCCATCTCTGCACTGTTGCTTGCTCTGCACTTTTCAAACCTGCTTCCTCCTGAAAGTGATGTTAAATACAATAAACTTGGGTGCTCCAGCGCCCAGCTAGGGAAATTCCAGAGGCAAGACTGTGCATTTCCATTGCCTCACAGGACTGTTGCTAATTGTGCGATTGCTGATTATTTCAGTAATGCATCGCACAGACTTTCAAACTCAGTGTCATCCCTAACTACTCTGCCATTTTCATTATTATAAGTGGTCACTATGTGGCTTCTTTAAAAAAATGCGCCATTAAAATTCATTTAAATCATGTTCTCTAACCAGCTACCTTGTTCTGGGTTTGGCATCAGAGTCTGCCAAAAAGTAAAATACAAGAGATTGTTCTGTTTGCATCTTCTGCCTGAATCCTGAGGAGAAAAAAATAGCTTAACTTTAGGCATATGCTTAAGTGTTTTGCTAGACTGAAATATGATCAAGACTCTTCCCACTTTCTTCCTCTCAATCCATCTGTGATACCCAGAGAACCTTCCTAATCTCTGGGAATTATAAGAGAAAAATCACTTTCTGCAGCACTGACAGTGTGAATGGCTAAAGGCGTTTGATACACTTCATGTACCCCAACTTAAAAACTGCTTTTTGTTGCTTTTTGTTGCTTTTTTGTCCGCGGTATCAGCTCCCTTTGGACATCCTGCCCCAGTCCTTCAAGTCCTTCCAGGAGGAGGTGGATTCTTCAGAGCAGCATCAGGGATGTAAAAATGCCACAGCATCAGCTCAGGGATTCTGTGATAAATCCCAGCACAGACCCTTTGTGGGGCAGGAATGATGTCAGGGAGATGCGGTTATAGGCTCAAGATTCTGAAACTCAGCCCCGCGTTGTCTCTCTGCCTTCTGCTTCCTGAAGGTGGAGCCAAACCCCCTATCAGATCCCCAAATCTTCCCGAGTTGTTCTTTATCGCATCACAGACTCAGCGCACCCGTATTTTTCCTTGCTCTACAACAGTGCGAACTGGAAAGTGGCTGCGAGGATTCTGTCTCTGGCCAAGATGCATTTTGCACACTCTGGACCTAAGACTGCAGCAAAAGGAAAGAAATCCAAAGATAAAAAGGACACTCAACGCTGTTTGCACCGAGATCGAGTTCCCAATATTCCCAACAAAATAAAGTTTTTTAAAATTATTTATTTATTTATTTATCTATTTTTAATACTACTTGTCTCAGATTCCAGCTCCTTGCTTTTCCCCAAGATTTCTGGTGGTAACTCTTTGTGCTTCATAAAAATCTCGGCCATCCACCATCTCCAATAACTCTCCATGATCCATTTGAATGGCTGCTTTCAGGACTGCAGTGCTCTCCTCGAGCAGCACATTCCTCGGGCTCTCTGCAGATGCATATGACACAGCAGAATTTTAGGCAGTATAAGAATTATAAAGCTCCGTTTCCATTACTGTAATTGCTATATAAATCCTACCTTAGAACAGGCCTATTTAACCTTGGTTTGAGCTCAGACTTGGTCCAAGTCTGATTAAGTTGAGCACCAATTTTTTTTTCTTTTTGGTGTTTTATTTTTTTTTCTCTCTCTTTTTTTTTTTTTTTTTTTTTTTTTTTTTCCTCTGCAGTATCATAACTTAGTGGGCAGCAGGGCAGGGAAGGAGAAGAGATCCAGCATGTCCTCTGCACCCTGTCCTGCCAGAGGGGGTGGCTGCAGTCAGGAAATACCTGTCCCCAACCAACAGCAGGATGAAATGAGATTTGCATTTTGCTCCCTGGGAGAAGCACCGTTTCTCCCCTTGGAACCTGTGGCTGCTGCTGCTCCTGCACAGCTGTGCTCAGAGCAGGTGTGTGAGATGCCTTTGAGGCAGGCAGTGCTGGGGGGAAACCTTCAGAGCCTGCCCTTCCCCAGGGGATGGAGCAGGAATTCCCAGCTTTTTTGTGTCATTTGCCACCAGCTCGATGACAATTGGGCGTCCTGGTGGTTCTCCCTCGGGGCATTGAGGAATTGGGGGCTCTGGTGGTTCCCTCTCGGGGCATTGAGGAACTGGGGGCTCTGGTGGTTCCCTCTCGGGGCATTGAGGTATCTGGAGCTGTTGCCTTTGGGTCAAAGCATTCCAAACTTATGACAGGACAAGGAGCAGTGGGGTCAAAGTGAAAGAGGGGAAATTTAGATCACAGTTACACAATAAATTGTTCCCTGGGAGGGTGGGGAGGCCCTGGCACAGGGTGCCCAGAGAAGCTGTGGCTGCTCCTGGATCCCTGGGAGTGTCCAAGACCAGGTTGGAGCACCCTGGGATTGTGGAAGGTGTCCCTGCCCATAGTTGGGGTGGCACTGGATGAGCTTTAAGATCCTTCCAACCCAAACCAGTCTGTGATTCTATGATTTTAAAACTGAGGAAGAAGTTGTCAGTACTATCAGCAGAGGTGGGTGATGTCCTGCTTCACTGCATTCTCCTGCAGAGTCCCTTTTAGGCCAGGGAGCAGCTTAGATATGGACAGCCACGACTTGCTCCAGAGAAACTCTGGCACATAATTTCCCATGCCATAAACCTGCTCTGCACTGGGTGCTTTGCCCCCGAGCCAGTAAAGGCATAAGAATGTGTTTATTAATGTATTCTGTTTCCTACACAGAACCTTCTTCAAAGTTCCTTGAGTTTAGCATGGGGAAAATATGGAGGAACATGTAAGAGAACCCTGAGAACTGAAAAACTCAGTGTTCACCTTGAGCCAGACAAGACTGCCCACCATGTGGATTGTTCTGGCAAAGGCAGAACACCTGGGGAATGCAGAGGTGGGGGGTAATTTTTAGGGCTTTCATTCCAGGGTCCCATTGATTATAACCCTATTAAGAGGCTGATGCATGCGACTTTTAAGTTATTTTGTTAACTAAGTGTAGGCAATGGATGTGTCATGCTAACAACCATAATTGCTGGTGTGTCTAACACAGTATGTAAGTACAGTAGAGTGAATTTAAAAGGTTGTGGTAATCTAAGAATGTTAAAAGGGGAATGTGTGCCTGAGGGGCGTGGGGGCTGGGGAGAAAAACGACTTACTTGACATTCACTGTCTTCCTCCCAGCTCCTTTTGCTAAAGTAGGAACAGAATCGGAACAAAAAAATGTTTGTTTTACAGCTGTACCAAGTTACGGCGTGGACTCGTGCTCCCCCCCTCCTCTCCCACTTGCATCAAGTACATCCTGTACTTTTGGCAACATGTTGACTGGATATTTAAAAGCTGTGAACTGTTCTGAAAGTTTCACATACTGGGTTATGGGCCATGTGTGTTTGATCAAAATTCAATTACTGCACTGTACCATGCTTGGAAACCTATCATCCCAAGTTATGAAGTATGACGAAATAGGCTAATCTAATTGGTTCAGTATGGGAGCAGTATCAACCAAGCTTGTTATGATAAATAGCTTCCTGTGTTAAAGGTTCTCTAGAGCTTAAGTATCTTGGCTCACCTCCCTCTACAAAATAAGAATAGTGTTCCCTGGGAACAGTTACATCACTGTCCCTCTCCTACATTCACAATTAAAGGTTTGTGTATTTTTTTTCATCTTGCTGTTCCTTGAGCAGATAAACCATGGACATCTACTGCATTCCCCACTTCCAATCCCCTCCCCATTTCCTCAGGTTAGGCTGTGTGGTGCTAACCCTGAGTCTGCTGTTCCTCAGGCCTGGAACACACTGGAAGTGTTCAAAGCCAGGCTGGAAGGGGCTCTGAGCAACCTGGTCTAGTGGAAGGTGTCCCTGCCTGTGGAAGGGGATGGAAAGAGATGAGCTTTGAGGTTCCTTCCAACCCAAACCATTCCATGATTCCAGGATTCTAAAGCAAGCTTGACCAGGATGCCAAAATCCACCCTGCTGTGTCAGTACATGAGAGGTGTCTGTTTGTACAAAGATCTGGAATTTCTGATGTAAAGTTAAACATGGAAGAACTTTAATCTTCCTGAGCCTCCAATAAAAAGAACTTCTGTTCAGTGAGTTCCACACCTATGGATGTGCAATTATCTTCTTAAGCCCCAAAGTTTAGGTCATCAGTAGTTAAACACAAATCCAGGGTGCAAGTGCTGGATTATGGCTAGGGAAGGACTATGTTCTAAGCCTGGATTTGTAGTCACTAAATTTGGCACTAAGACAGTGAGCTGTCTCCCATGAGATGATACTGGCTTCGTGATTTTATCTGGTCCATCTTTGGCAAGAAGTGCTTAGCTTGGATTTTGATGTCACAGTAATAGACAGTGTCAAGAGGGGAAAAAAAACACATGGAAAAGTGTCTCCTTATGCTCCTGTGATTCAATTTTTTCCTTTCTTGAACCCTCACTCCCCTCCACGTGCCTCCTAACTCAGAAAGCCCCTTCAGGCAAAATAATTTTGTGATGATCATTTTACAAATATATAACTCAGGCCTGATAGTGCAAGGGCCTTTAGCACTGCTAAGTTTTCTCCCAAGAATAAAGTTATTCACTTACTTAGGGGTTGGTAGAACGAGTTCTTATGTAAGTGAGTCTTCGAATTAGCCCCAAGACTGCCTAATACCTGGATTAAGCCTGTATGGTGATTAATGCCTATTTACTATATCTGTTATCCCACTGTATTTTGCTCTTCAGCCTTGATTAAGCCCTTTGCTTTACCATTTAAAATGTCCTGCTTAACCTTCTGCTTACAAACGTACACAGTGCTGAGCTCTGCACTTTTAACCAGCACAAGTTCTACCATAAATAATAGCATTTAATTTTAAAGTGCAACAGCTACAGTCACCACTTGATTAAATGACAAAGAACAGCAACAGCAAACTGGGGAACACAGAGTTTTTCACCACAAATGTCTACGTCCACCTAAGTGAAAAAATTACACCTTCCTGCTGCTGATTAGCACTTTCTGTGCAGGTCTTTATTTTACATGTTTATAGAAAATTGTTGCCAAAAGAGCCTAAACAGTGACTCTCTGCAATTTCCCCAAATATGTTTTGAAGGAGATAAACTAGATTAATCTCTCTTTATAAAGTTCCCACAAGAAAGCTCACAGACACAGTAGCTTTACCTTCAAAAATAGAATGTGACTGTAGGCACTTATGCTAATCTCTTTTTTGGCAAATCAGCTTTTTTGTATTGAATCTTGCTTGATTGAATAGCACTGGAGCTGCCAGAGTAAATGCTATTATCAATGTACAGTAATTAAGGAAATAGTCCTTGTCACTCCAACAGTGTCCAGGCAGTAGTGCCTTCTGTAATAAAGTTAAATGATAAAGAAACCTCTTCAAGGTGTAGATACTGGGCCAGGGGAGCTCTCGAGATGCAGGGGAAATAACACAGTTATGGAATTACAGGTGGTGGGGAAAGTATAAATGCCTGTGGAATTCATGCTAAAAAGCACGTTTGATGCTAAATGTTTAAATAGAAGCTCAGCACTAAAACACATAATTGTTTAATTTGTCATGTAATTTCCTGACTCAGGGCAGTTGAGCATCTCCCAGTCACCACCCTTAAAAAATGTGTGTGAGGGAGAGGAGGGGGGAGACCCTTCCATCATTCAACAACTTCAAAGATCTTTTCCCCCTTCAGGCAGCAGCCTGCACGAATGATAAACCTTGCTTTAAGATCAGCAGAGCCCGGCTCTGCCAAATCCATTTGGGGAGAGAATTTCAGTAAAAAGGACTTGTCATTCCTTCCCCCGCCCTCCCACTTCACATGAAACTTTACAGCCTGGGAGTCCTTTGGTGGATCGGGATTGTTCCTGCAGCACCGAACACAGAGATTCCCCAAGGACAGAGACAGAGAGAGAGAAAAAAACCTATGGGTATCTTCTGCATTAAAACTGTATCACAGGCACCGAGAAATGTAAAGTGTAGGAAGGCAGGGTAACTCTCAGGTTCCAGAAATGGTGTTTAATAAGCAGGGAATGCTGATGGGTGCTGCCGGAGGTTTGCAGTGCTCTGGCCTACGACATGCTGAGCTCTGCACTTGAGAGCAAAGAGCTTTTGTCCAAGCAAGGTACGTGCAGGAGAGATGTTGTTTAATGTGCAATAAATAACCAGGGGAGGTATTTAATCAAGTGTGCCGGGAAATACTGCTCATGTCCAGACACACACATTTCCAAAGGGGCAGCCTGGGAGCGAGGGCTCGAAGGGATGGAAGGGGCCGGCCAAGGACTCAGCAGGGAGGCTGCAAAATTTCACCCCACTACTCATAAGACACATGCAGGATTCCAGCCCCTGCGCTGCTTTTCCCCCAGCAGCCTGTGTCTTATCTAAACTCTGTGTAATAATTTTCATATTTCACAAATCTGGCAGTTCTGCTCGGGCGTGCGCTGCCGAGGGTTTTAGCATTCCCTGCATCGCTCCCGCTGCAGCGCATTGACATTCTGAAGGCTGGCCATCGTAACCTCGCCATTAAATCTTTGACACAATGAAGTGTCTTCTAAATAAATTCAGTGGGATCGATCCGGTGAACTTCAGAGTGCACCTTTTCAATTATTTTTTAAAGATGGAAGTGTTTCGTGCATATCGAGCCCTGGATTTGTGGAGGGAGGAGCGGGGGGAGCCGCGTGGCGAGCGTGGACTGAGCTCTGCTCCAGCAGAGTTTATGGAAACACTCAGAGGGGATCGAGCATGTTGAGTCCTTCCTGTGCTTCCTGCGTGACTCTGGGCTGCTGGATCCAGGCCTCTTTCCTGTTGTATGTAAAACATTAATTATTATTCCAAAATATTTGGGGGTTTTTTTGCATTCCCAAAGCTCGACCTTCAGAACTGTCCGCTTGGATCCGAGCAGAAGCCCTTTGGTCAGAAATAAAGAAAAAGTGATAGCCCAGGCAGCAGGTTTTTAATTGAGGCCTGCCAAATACCAAAGGCAGATGCTTTTTCATCCTGTAGCTCCTGGATACGCCGTCTACTTTTCGGTTTCAAGGACAAAGGAAACACTTACCCAATTAGATGAGGCATGAGATTGTGACATACGGGCTCTTTCCTTAAATAAAAAAAAGATGCTGGAAAAAGATTTTTGACCCTAAGTCAATGAGTGCTATTAAAATAATGAACACTCCATAAATCCAGCCATATCCATGGCCCACGTTCGGAGCTGCACCGTTCCTGTCACGGAGGGATAAAGCCCCACACAGCTCCCTTGGCCAGATCACATTTTGGAGGCTTTACTTTTAAACCAGGACAGACAGAGATGTGAGTCAGTGATTCATGGACACTGCAAGGCTTGCCACCTCCTCTTTCTGATGTCTCTGTGATGTCAAACAGGATCTGGATGTTGGAACACCTGGATTTCCCCCATACACTCAGATGAGCCCAGGGATTCTCCTGCTCCTCTCACGAGGCTCATAGCAGCCAATATTTTAATGGGAACGTGGCTCATCCAAGGTAACACAGCTTTTGCCTGCTGAAAGCAGGAAATGGTTAATTTAATGCTTTCTACACCTCACACCTGAGTCTGAAGCATCCTAGAAGCCACTTGAACTTGCTGCACGAGGAGCATCACACGCTGTCGGTGGAAGTGGAATACATTGGGATTGTCCTCGTTTCTCTGTCTGGAGATGGAGGCAGTAGTTAAACTTTGAAATAATTACAGCTCTGCTGTCTCCCACCTCAGAGCTGGGATGTGTTTGCTTTAGCCTTTACCAGACAGCTGGAAGTGTTGACTGATAATTGTGGTGAGTTTCTGATCCTCCAGAAGAGCGAGGAGTCTCCTCTGTCCTCTGCCTGTTGTTCCTACTGCTGGCTTTGCCGAAATGATTGAAATCAGTGTTATCATCCCTGCACGCAGGACTGGAGTCTCAGGTGTTGGGAATTAAGGTTGCCTGTTTAATTACATCAGTGTGCAGTTGGAGCTGCTATAGCTGTCCTTTCTCACAGAGCATTGCTTAAAGCAGAATTGCAGCCTCACATCAAACTGGGTGGGGGACTGAGTGATACTGGAACAAATGGAAGTGACTGGAAAAATTGCTCTTGTCTTCCCAGCCAGGCCCAGCTGCCATTTTGATTTCTCTCCACCTTGGTGGCTGTTCCTGGACCTCTGCAGGGTTTGTCCTGCTGTACCCTGTGCAGAGCCATTAATCATGTGTGACATCTAATGGGGCCCCAAATCACAGTGTTCATGATGACAGTTTGGGATGCCTGGACCCCTGGTGATTCTGGATTTTGAGTCCTTCCCAGCCTCAGCTGCAGAGCAGATCAGGCTGGAAGCTGCATCTGTGCCTGTTGATGAGGCCCCAGCCAAGGGCAGTCACAGCACTGCTGCACCCAGAGCACTGATGACAATCCTCTCCAGTGGGAACCCCCAGAGACACAGGGAACAGGGACAGCAAGAGGGAGCATTTGTGGATCTCCTGGAGACCACAAAATCATAGAATGCTAGAATGGTTTGGGTGGAAAAAGACCATAAAGTCAACGCAGTCCACCCCTGCCATGGGGTGGCACACCTTCCACTATCCCAGGTTGCTCCAAGCCCCATCCAGCCTGGCCTTGGGCACTTCCAGGGATCCAGGGGCAGCCACAGCTTCTCTGGGCACCCTGTGCCAGGCCCTCACCACCCTCACAGGGAAGAATTCCTTTCCAATATCCAATCTAAATCTATTCTGTCCCAGCTTAAAGCTGTTGATGCTGATAAAGGAATGGTGCTCCTCATCTTGTCTGCAGGAGCAGCAGCAGAGCCTGACGGTGGCCTGCTCATCCCAGTGTCCAAAACAACACAGTGAGGAACAGCCTGTTCCTCTCCCAGCCTGCAGAGCCCAAACCAATGCAGAACCCTCCTGGACCCCTCTCTCCTGGACCAGGAGCTGAGATCAATGGAATGGCTTAACTTTATTCTCTGCTGCCTTGGGCCAGCTCAGTGTTGTCACCACCGAGCCAAAACCTCGTGTAATCACATTACTGTCACTGCCATTGCTTTTAAGAGACCTTGTGCAGAACTCCTTTATTTCTGCAGTTTACACATCCATAAAAACCACACAGAGTACAGTGAGGTGAGGAAGAAGAAAGACCATGAATTTTCATCATATTGATATTTCTGGCCCAATTTACATCGCGACGATGTCCTTGGCGATGGGGAGCAATAAATACCCTCTGCCAGGCTCACATTGCCAGGGATGGGAGAGGAAACAGCAACCCAAAGGGTGTCACATTCTGGAAACCTGACCTGGAAAGAAGGATCCACAATTAACTAGATGGGTAAGAGAGTCTTGATTATCATTAGAAAAAAAACAACAAACCCTCATGTGGCAAACAGTTTTAAAACATCCTAGATATTATCGATGAATTTTCAGTTGATAGGAAGGATTCAAAGGGGTGCTATTAGCATTCTGGACACAGAGGGAGCAGATCTATAGCACGGCTCTCAATAAATGCATTGCTGCAGTAAACTTCTTTAGCACTTTGCAATTCACATCTGATCTCTGCTGACCTTCTTTTTTCTCCTAATTAAACCTTTAGCTTGCAAATGAGCCATTTCCTACATCAAACTGGTAGATGGCGAAGGAGGAAATTCTACCCGCGATTTATAGGAGCTGCCAGTGACCTAACTGTCTATCACAACCTGTTCTAATTGATCCCTCTTTGAATTAAATTTGACCAATTACTTACTCCTAGGTGAACAAAGACTCTCCTTAAAAGCTGTTGTGTCGACAGCAGCCGACAAAGACGGGAGCGTGCAGGGGATGGGAGATACCCACCCATCATTTTGTGCATGTAAGGTTTTACCTGTCCAGATGGATCCTGTGCCCTTCCCTGTGGCTGAAATGTGGGAGTATATCTGGGAGAGCACCCTGTGGCAGTAGGGAAGGATCCTTGGCTTGGCCGGACAGCAAGAAGCTGGAGCTGCACCAGCCAGCAGCGACACAACAAGAGTGAAATCACTCCAGTCCATTAAAAAGTCATGAGTCTCACCTCAAAATCCTGTACAGAAGTACATTTTATCTGATTTTCCTTGTCTCCTGACTCCAGAGCGTGCATTTTCTAGCCTTGCTTCTACAGCTGAAATGATGAGAAATGTCCTTTCCCACGGGAACTCCCAGTTGCTGCAGCTTCCCAAATAGCATCAGGCTGCAGGATTTGGCACTCCTGTCATTCCTCTGCCTGCCCCATCCAAGCAGTTCCAAAAGCATTGGGTACAAATCCCACTTCAGTCAGCAACTCTTGTCCTCCAAGCTCTGCCACTGGAGCATCCCAGTGCTGAATCCTGGGATAATTTCAGCCTTTTCCTCTCCTCTCAGGACCACAGGGAATGGGAGACCTCACCAGCATTCCTGCCCCACATCCAAAGCCTCACTGGGAAAATGCTCATTCTCACCAGGAATATTGGACATCATGTTGGGAATTCTTCCCTGGGAGGGTGGGCAGGCCCTGGCACAGGTTGCCCAGAGAAGCTGTGGCTGCTTCTGGATCCCTGGAAGTGCCCAAGGCCAGGCTGGATGGGGCTTGGAGCAACCTGGGATAGTGGAAGGTGCCCCTGCCCATGGCAGGAGTGGAACTGGATGAGTTTTAAGGTTTCTCCCAACCCAAACCATGGTTCCAAACCATTCCATCATTCTGTGATTTCCAGCCGTGGAAATTCCCCTGGGCTGTGACTGTGACACACATCTCTGCTTCTACAGCAAACCTCAGAAAAAAAGGTGATTTTTTTTTTTTTTTACCCAGCTCATCCCTCATCCCGAGTGAAGCAGATCCCTACCAATTACTGTACCAGAGGAACCATCCCAGTAACTCATTCTGCTCATGGATGGGAGGATCCCAGGTCTCCCTGAGGCACTAAGGAGAGCTGCCAGACCCCCCAGAGCCCTTCGGGGTGGCATTATAATGTAGCTGACATTTTCCACGCTCCCTCCTCAGTCCTCTGGCTGCGATATAAATTTTCTGGGAGTTCTGCTGTGTTATTTGCATGCATCCACACACTGTTTGTTTTCACACGGTGACCTACATAACTCATTTTAATATGTACCCAGGCAGCAGGGCTGGGCTGCAGGGGTGTCAGGGGGGATGCACAGCTCAGCTGCAATGAATCCATCATCCCTGTATTTTGGGAGAGGATGGTGGGGGCAATGGCATTCCCTCCTCTGGCTGTCCTGCTGGAGCCCTCTGTGCTGGTAGAAATGGTGTTGGGCCATTTCCACTGGTTGCCAAGTGGATGAACTCTTCTTAGCTGTCAATTTTTCATGAAATATTCATATTTTATTTAATTTATCTCCTCTGTTCTCTTTCTCTTTTTGTAAGATAATGATTCCTGTTAGTAGAAATGCAGCAATTCTCCAGAGTCCCCAACTATGGGAAGGGTGGGAGTGTTCCCTCAGGCTGCACACTTCCATGTATTTGGGAATATGGATTTTGTTCTGCAATTTTTCCTCATGTAAGAGCCATCAGGATGTGCTGCAGTTGCCCCTGTGGCGAGCCCAGCCTGACCCCAGGTCAAGCTCTGCCTCTTCTTCACTTAATATTAAATATTGTTAAATATTTAAGCAAAATGGAGTTGGCTCTGATTTAGGAGAATCACAGAGCAGACCCTTTGCAGGTACAGGGCTTCAGAGCAGCCCAGGGGCTATACCTGACTCTCTCTAGCCAGAAAATCATAAAAATAAGCCCCATTCCACTCTGTTTTGGCTCTGTCAGATGTGGTCCCTTAGCTATGGCTGGAGAGAGGAGCTGGCCCCACTCCTGGTCCCACTGCAGACACTCCCAGAGCTGCGTGTCCTTCATCTGGCCCATTTCAGCTGTAATTGCAACAGCCTGAACCACCACACGGGTTTTTGTGCTGATATTTCATGACATTTTATGTACATAATCTACATATGTTATTTTTCGCAAACTTTCTCCCCAGACAGCCTCATGTGCTCCACATCTTGTTCCCATGGGCGTGTTCTGCAGTTGGGAGAGGTTTGATTTATTTTCTTCTTTTTTTTTTTTTTTTTTTTTTTTATGGTACTTTTTCTTCAGTCAAGATCAGGTTTTGAATTGCAGGAACAACACACACATACCATACTTTTATTTCTTTTCACAAGGCAGCTTTAAGGGGGGGGGATAAAAAACCCAAAAAGCAAAGACAAGCAAGGTGGCCCAGTTCCCATTTCCAGGAATTTCCTTGCTTGGGATGCTCTGGGGTGAGTTACCATCATTCCCCCAAAGAAACAGCATCCTTCTTGAGTGAAAATAGCATTGTTCTTGGTGGAAATAGCATCATTCCTGTGGAAATAGCATTGTTCTTGGTGGAGACAGCATCATTCTTAGTGGTAACAGCATCATTCTTGGTGGAAATAGCATAATTTGGGGTATTTTGGGAGCAGGACAAGTCCTTTCTTTTTTGCTGGAAATGCTTTGTCACAGGGAGATGCTATCGTGGAAATGCAGCTTTTGCTGCAGGGAGAGTTGTCTTGTTGGATGTTTTTTAAGAACTGTGGCTCCAAGCTCCATGCCTGTGTTGGAGATGCAGCTCTTGGCTGGAGACTCTTGAGTCCTTTCACAAGGAAAAAGTTAAGGTCTGCCTTAACTGTTTGGTGGAGATGTTCCCTGAGAAAATGGGGTTTTGCCAGACTCAGAGCATTTGTGGATATTTGCTGGTTGGAACAGGAATTTTGGCCTTGGGAGGACACTTTCCCATGGTGGTTTGTACACAAAGGGGGTGGTCCATGCAGGGAGGATCCCTGAAGGTGATGCCTTAAGTTTGAGCTTTCATGTTTTTCAGATTCTGTGCTGCCCAGGGGTGCAGTTCTGAGCCTCACATTCACTGTTAGTGAGCTCTCTTCACAGGGTAGGGACACAAAACAAATCCATTTCCTGCTGAAGACCAAGGACAACTTTCAGGCTCAAAAGCACAAACAAGGGTGGACTGAAGAAGAAAAACAAGAAAGGATGGGACTTCAGATCCTGGAGGTGCAATTGGACAATTAAACCTGAAGATGCAAATGGACCAAAACTTATAAAAGTGTGAGACCTCGTGACTGGCTGTCCATCTTGTGACCATTTTGGGTCCACCTTGGCTGTATCCTTGCCCAGGCTCTTGTCCTGCCCAAGGTGTACCGTAAAGGCCTTTTAATAAATATCTCCTTTATTCTCTAGCTCTGTCAAGTCTCTGTTCCAGGTCAAAGCATCAAAGGCACCAGTGGGGTCCCATGGGTTCCTCCTTGGAGGAGCAGCCCCTGGTGAGTCTGAGTGCTCTGAGCAGAGCTGGACCAGGGCCACTGCTCTTAGAAAGGGAACAGCTTCATCACAAAATGGCCTTTCATTTCCAAGGCTTTTTATGACCCACAAAAAAGAATCTTGTGAGATTTTGTGAGGATCTTGGGATTCCCATCTGTGCAGGCCATCAGCACCTCGTGGCTTCACCAGCACATGCCAAGGTCTCTCCTTCAGTGCACAACCAGGAATTCTCTCTTGCTGAGCCATGGTAGAATACCCCTGGCCCAGGTATTCCCTGTCACATCAGACAAGGGAGAGTGTCTAGAACAAGGGAGAAGAGTTTGTTTGAGAGACAGAAGAGTTGAACATTTTTTTTAGGTCTCACTTGGCCGCCCTCCCCACAGACCCTGGGGCAGGAGGAATGGTGTGATCCATGGATCCATCCTGGCTCCTCCACCCAGGGGCAGGATCCCTGGATCCAGGGGTACAGCAGGGACACTTGGTGACACATGGCAAAGCACAACCTTGCGAGCAGCGTTGGGCAGCACCACGAGTTCCACACGGCACAGCTGGGGCCTGGTTAAAACCTCTTCCTCAGCGCTTGGAGCAACGAAACCTCTTTTTTTTTCCTTTTTTTTTTTTTTTTTTCCCCAAGTCCTCGTTGTGTACTAATGAAGGAATAAAATAAACATTTGGTAACAAACCCAGCATATGGTTATTGTTTGCTGCAAGGACAGGGGAAAACATGACTCCATCGCCGGGCGAAAAGGCTGCAGCTGCGCTATTGCCTTTCCCCGCCGCGCTTTATTTAATAAACCTCGGCCTGCAGCCTTAGCAAAATTTTTCTTTCCCTCCCTCACCAAAAGCCCCCAGAGCTGGTTTTGGTGCCTTCTGTCACGATGGCCACAGCGGGGTCGCATGTGCCCTTCGTTAGCCCAGGAATCTGCTTTCAATTCCGGCCCTTGGGGTTGTATTTTCACAGCCACTCATTAGTCAGCGGCCGCTGACAGCCCGCTGTACTTGTGCCATCTCCCGCATTGTTTGTATGCAAGTGCAGCGCCCAAAATGATTTATTTAGGTTTTAATTAAAATTTGTGGAGAGGCCAGTGATTTTTTAGCGGTGCCGGTTCTCGTTTGTGGTTGCCGGGGGAAAGAAAAAAAAGAAGAAAATGAAAAAAATCAATAGGCTTGTAGAGTTTGAGTTTTTTTTTAGAGTTACCTGCTGGTCACTGGGCCCTCAGGGCTGGGCAGTTCCCAGTTCTGCAGAGTCAGGAGAGATGGAGCACCTTTGGTTGCCACATCAAGGCACAGACCTGGAATTACTCCAGCAGGTAAATCAGTGTCCCATGAGTGATGTCCCAATGACCCCAACACCAGACCAAGCTCTGAGCACCCACAGAAACCCAGAATGGCTTGGGTTGGAAGGAATGTTAAGGCTCATCCACTGCTTGCCACAGACAAGGTGTCCAGGGACACCTTCCATTATCCCAGGTTGCTGCAGCCTGGCCTTGGGCACTTGCAGGGATCCAGAGGCAGCCACAGCTTCTCTGGGCACCCTGTGCCAGGGCCTCACCACCTTCACAGGGATAAATTCCTTCCCAATATCCCATCTATCCCTGCCCTCTGGCAGTGGGAAACCATTCCCCCTTATCCTGTCTCTCCATGCATTGTCCCCAGTCCCTCCCCAGGTCTTCTGGAGTCCCTTTAGCCACTGGAAGGGGCTCTGTGCCCTCCCTGGAGCCTTCTCTTCTCCAGGTGAACATTCCCAGCTCTTCCAGCCTGGCTCCTCAGCAGATGAACTCCAGCCCTCGGAGCATCTCCGTGGCCTCCTTTGGATTCGCTCCAGCAGGTCCACGTCCTCCCCATATTTAATTATCTTATATTTAATTATATTTTAATTTAATTAATATCCTTCATATATTTAATTGCATGTTCAGGATCACAGCAGCACCCAGGAGGAAGGTGGGCAACAGAGGGAGGTGGCTGAGCCCTGAGGTTCCATGAGCAGGGCAGGTGACTTGAATAACAGAAGTTATTCTTTAAAAAGGCTTTGGAGGGTGTGGCTCACCCTCTCCAAAATAATCTGGAGTGCCTGAGTGCCTTCCCTACTGGCAGCATCCCTCATTCCCCTGGAGCAGGAGTAATTTATCTTGCTGGTAACTTTTCTTGACACTAAAAGAACCACCAGGAATGGAAGGGTGAGGAGGTTGTGGAGGGTGAGTTGGTGAAGCCTCAGGGGGCCCCCCTTGCCCTGTGGGACCCCCTGGCCACTGCCCCAGTGAGAGGGGATGTGTTGCTCATGCTGGATGAAGATTTTCTTACTGTTCATGGCATCAAGATCTGTTTTTATAAGGTGCAATAAAGCACTAAGTGACTAAACTCATGCCCCCCCTGCCCAAATTATGGAAGTTTGAAGCCTTTCTTGGCCTAATACCACGGCCCAGAGAAGTCCCTGCTGTACCTGATGTAAACATGTATTAATTAAAGCACTTTGGAAATGCAGAGTATTGACCTAACGGGCTGTAATGGCTCTTCTTGAGCAATTACAATCCATCACACAGCTCCAGACTTCGGGAGGGATTTTTTTTTCGGAGGCGCGTTATTGACCCGATGGCCCCGAGCGGTTTCCTCCCTCACACAGACCCTTCCTGCCCCAGGGCTCGCATCCTTCCCGTGGAAATAGTTGGAGGGGGAGGCCTCAAATCCCTTAAAATTAATAAATAGGACGTATTCCATCCTGCCCCCTCCCCACAACGTGCCTCCTCTCCCACTCCCCGTCACCAAGGGCACTTTTAAAGCCTTTCCACCCACCTGCAGACCCAGAGAAACACCCGGAGCAAAATATTTATATCTAAAAGAAAAACTTTGTGCTTTCCAGTGGTGGAAAACCCTTCTCAAATAAAGCATTTGTCTCCCGAGACTTACACCTTCTAATTTAATTTTCCCCTAAATCAAACAGGGTATTAATCCACAATAGAAAACACGTTCCAGTTGCACAAACAATATTTAAATGGTATAATAGGGACATCTTTTATAAATACTTCTAACAAATCCTGAAAAAACCCTGAATGTGTGGGCTATAATTAATAGAAATGCCAAGTGCCAGCTAACCAGGAAAACTCCAGCATCATAAATCTGCCCCGAGCCTTCTCACACATGCTGATGGATGGGGACTTGCAGCTTAAATATTTAACAATCAATAATTCAAATACCTATCCTACCCCATTAAATTTGTCACATTTATTTATACATGCAACATCCAGCTGAAGTTTCTCTAAAAGTTGGGCCTCTTCCACCCGGTAACAACATGAAGAATTTTGGAAGAGTGTTGGAAGGCATAAAAGGTGTTGGGATATGAAATTCCTGTGGGGAAATAAGGAACAATGGAGGGGAGGTGGAATTAAACCCTGTATCCCAGAATAGTTGGCTGAGTCTCCCTCACCCTAATGGGTTTGGATAATGCAGTGTGCAGGCAGGTGCTGTGTCCTATGAATCACATTTATAGGGATATTTTCCAATTTCTTTGCCGCCCAAGGCAGGGAGCTGCCGTTCATCCTCCACAGATGAGTATTTCAGTGGCACAGGGTGGGCTGCAGCCCCTGCCCACACACTGTGTCCCTCCTGGGGCAAATCCCGTAAAAATCTAAAAAAGCCTGGAAAAAAAAGGGTGGCTTTGGGGCTGCCCTGAATGGCAGCAATGCTTTGTGAGAATAGAATGGGACATAAATAAATAAATAAGTGCATGCTGAGTGCAGCACTGGTGAGAGGATGATGATGATAATACTGTCAATACTATTAATAATATTGCTATTAATAATCAAATGGCATCTTTCCCTTTTGCAGCACCAGCAGCCTGACTCTGTTTGTCAAAGGTCTTTAGGAAAGTGGGATGACTGCATGGTTTATCAGGTGGCTCCTCTCCTCATCAATGGCCTCCATAAAAATAACACCAATGGGAAAAGCTTGGCTCTGTTTCCATTGATCCAGAGGAAGAGGAGGTGGCTCAGAGCATCCCTTTTGATGCTGGAGATGTGGCCATACCTTCAGCTGCCTCTGTGGGATGGAGGGTCCCTTGGGCCCCCTGAGCATTGCTGATTTTTAAAGAGCACCAAAACTGACCTGAGAGGTTGCAAAACTCCTCCAACCCAAATTTCTGGGAGCATTTGAAAATCCCCATGGAGCTATGTATGGGTAAGGAATGAAGGGTGTTGACCGTGGTCCCTGTCCCCACCAAAGTGTGCCTGTGGGCCCGAATTACAGTGGCATAAATCTCTGTGGCAAATTTATTGCCACAATTTATCAGCTCCTGTTGCTGAATGGCCAAGCAGTTAATTTTGAGATGAAGTGGTGCCATTTTCATCAATACCTGTATGCTAACTGCCCATCAAAACATCAGCTGCAATTAATACAGCGTTGCTGAAGCGCTGAACCAATAAATATTTCCAGTCTTGGCTGGTCTTCAGCAGATGTCGGATGGACCCATCACCTCAGTGAGTCCTGTTCCAGTTGCATCAACAGGAACATTTGCATTTAAGGAAGAGGTTAAGTAGCCAGATCTCCCTCTGAGCAGGGAGAAGCACCTGCATTTCCCTGCCTAAGAACCACTCTGTGCTTTTTCCAGCCAAAGTTTTTGATTTCTGTGAGGGGCTATTGAGTATTCCTCCTGCGTCCTGAGCCAGGCTGACACATTTTGATAGTGATAAATAATAAATGGGATTTATTTCCTTAGATGCTGATGGAGACCTTTTCTCCTACAAGAAGAAAGAGAAAGCCAGAAAGCTGGAGGGGAAGAAAACATGCAAGGAAAGGAGAGAGAAAAGCAGAGGGTGGTGCCTGAGCCCAGGACGGTGCTCACTCCACTCCCAGCATGGCCATAATCCTTGTGGGACAGGGTCACCCCTTGTGCTTCCTCCACCAAACTCAGGGCAGCCTCAGCCAACACCCTCAATAATGAAGGGTATAAATAAATAAATAACAGTGAATGACTTTTTAGGGAGGCATGGACAAGAATGGGGAACGGGCAGTGGTGAGCAGTCAGAGCTGATGGGTGACATCTCCCTTTGTGCTGTAATCTCACTTTTTAAAAGCAGGTGTTAATTTTTCTGTGTCTATTCATGCAGTGATGGACACGGGTGGGTGCTTGTCCCTCCCTCCCATCCCAGTATTCCCCGTGTTCCCCAGCCAGCGCTGGGAGGAAGCATCCAGCTCTGGCAGCCCCATGGGACAGGCTGGCCCACACCTGGGCTCACTTCCAAGCTGACGGGGCACCACCACCACCATTTGGGCTGTTTTTTGCCCAACTGGGCCAGCGAGCACAGGCTCAGCACCCTCACCCCCCTCCTCTTCCTCCCTCCTCCCAGAGCTTGTGGGGGTGAAAGGGGCCAGCGCTGTTGGCAAGCCCTGCCTGGGGTACTGTGTTTCCTTTGAGGACAGATTTGGCTTTTCCTCACTGTCTGGTCTCCTTTATGAGAAAAAAAAGCCAAATTGAACAGGCTCCAACCTGTCCTCAGCTGCCACACCATGCATCAGTGCCAGCTCTGCCCACGTTGGAGGCAGCGACCAGGACACAGCGAGGGGCACAGACAGGGTCCCCTCTGGGGACAGTGACATTAGAGCTGTACCCAGCCTGACCCTCCCGCCCTGGCCTTGTAGCCAAAACCAAAACTCTGTGGAGGTGTGAGAATGGAAGTACCAGCGGTTTATGTGTGTCAGGCAATTTTCTATTTGCTAGAAAACACTCATTTCCCCCCAAAGAAAATGGAAGAGCTGGTGCTGCAGCTGGTGCTGCCTGGGAAAGGGCTGGGGGTCACAGTGGTCCCTGTCTCCTGTCCCCGAGGGCAGTGGCAGAGCTGCACCAGCCCTCACCCTTCATCGGCCTCAGAGTTTGCTTTTGCATAGAAAACAGCCAGAATGGCTTAAATGCAAAAAATCACTTTCTGCAAATACTAAATTCTGCATGTATCTTTTAAGCAAAAGGTGTTGTAGAGTGAAAAACTTTGAAGAAAACTTTAACATTTGTAAAAAAATCTGATTTTTGCCTATTTCTGCACCCAGAGCCTTGCAGAGAGAGCCGGCTCTGCCAGCAGCTCCAAGGTGAATCCCAGCAGCCGCGGCTGGACAGGGGCTCCTCGGAAATGTGGCAATATTTTTATAGTTGAGCTACATTTAAAGATGCATTGTAGCATTCACAGAATTTATTAATCACCTGGATCTTTCCTAGGTGTGCTTCTTCTCTTTAATTTGAATCACTAATCTGCAGAGTTTTGCTGAGGATTAATCCGATATTGTGCGAGGAACGATTTTGTGTGAAGGGACACCAAAACCACGGGGAAGAGTGGCCAGTGTGACAAGGGTGACTCGATTTAACCAAATATCCCCACGATTTGGGATGAAGCTGCTGCCTGGGAGCCTGCCCAGGATGCAGGGCTGGGGCCAGAAGAATGGTTGATGCCCGTGGTGGCCGGCAATGCCCACGGTCCAACAGCCGCAACCCCACCCCGTGCCCGCCTGGGAGTAAATAACAACACGGCCTGTTAGCATTAGCAATTTTTTATTTTCCTTTTTTGTTGCATAGGAAATGCAGTACTTGCTTCCAGTAATTGTATTGTAATGTGAGAAGGTGGTAGCACTAATGGTTGAATACAAGAGTTAAACTAATCCACACCAGCTCAAAAAACCTGCGGAGACTTAGTTGAATAAGAATGGATGCCCACAGTGATTCTCAACCAATTACAATTTTTTTCACAGAACACAGTAAAACTAAAATGGTAACTATGAGAGTCAATACAAGTATACTAGAGGCACGAGGGGCCTGACTCATAAAAAAAAAAATGAACACGACATGGTATTAACACGGGTGTCAAGTGAATTTGCAGCAGATCTTTCACACGGCCGGTGGAA